>NC_044563.1:17855011-18155011 GCF_007565055.1 Rhinopithecus roxellana | reverse complement strand
AAGTACGATCTCTTGCCCACAAGGTGCTTGTAGGTCTTGGTGCTCCTTGCCAGCAGGAGCGGCTCACCGAGGCTTCTGTTATCTGGCCTCCTTTTCAGCCTCCTGCCTGGGATGCGCCAGCCACTGAGCCTTCAGGGACCCAGCAGCCAGCCCCGTCTGCAGAGAGCAGTGGCCTGGCACGTGAGTTCAGCCCAGATTCCAACCAGGTGCCCTGGTCCTAGGAGAGGACTCAGGGTTTGGAAGGGGATATCCGGCCATGACAATAGGAGCAGGGGTCCTCTTGTATCTTTGCATGGGCTGGGATTCATTTTAATCCTTAGAGGAAGTGGTAGATATTCCTTTTATCTTTTGGTGGCAAGCTGAGGAAAGCCACTGACTCACGTCCCATCACTTCTTTCAAGGGGAGGTTGCAGGAAGGTAGGAGCCTCATCTCTAACTCTTACCATTGCATCCACAGAGCCGGAGCATGGCCCCAACACAGACCTGCTTGGCACCTCACCCAAAGCCTCACTGGGTCAGTATGCTAGCGGGCGGGCATGGGGTGGCTGGGAGAGGGTGGACCTCAAATGTTCTTTTCAGAGTGCCTGCTGCCTGGCCATGTGGACAGAGGCCACAGGAGACTGACCATTTGTCTGACCTCTCTGGAGTGGGGACTGTGATTGAAATGGTGGCTGCAACACTGATTTTAGAGCCAAGCCCTTTGAATTGATGAATCTGGGTGGGCTGGTGTATAAGGCCTGGGGTCTGCCTCTGAGTGTGGGGCTGGGTCTAGCCAAAGTGTTGGGGAGGCCAGCATGAGACTGGACACCTGTTCCTGGGCTCTGAGGCAGGACTGGCTTGTCTGGTGCATTTCCTGGGGTGGAGGGACAGCTCGGAGCTGCCGATAGCTGGAGATGACATTGTTCTTTCTTAGCCAGTCTACCAGCCTGTCCTTTAACTCTTTTCTACATTTTCCTTAGTGTCCTTCAGACTTGGTTCAGGGTGAACAGTCCATTTGCTGACCTCGGTTTGTTCTGTTGACTCGTGGGGGTTGGGACTGGAACCCAGTAGAGTGACTGTCAGACTGATCCATGAGAAGGCTGGCATAGCTTGGTCTGAAGCAGCGCTTCATAGAGACCGCTGGGCTTGAGAGCTCTGTGGAGGCTCTGGGGTGGGCCTCTTGTTAGCCACAAGTCTGTTTCTCCTCCAGAGTCCATGTATCTGTCAGCTAAAGGGGCCCTTCCTGCCAGAGGTAACTGACAGCTGCTTGGGGAGCCCAGGCCCTGCCCGCAGCTTCCTGCTTTAGGAGCTGAGCCTGGTGCTCACCATCTGCTCCCTGCCTCGCAGTCTTTGTTTTGGTTCAGGGACTTTGAGTGTCTCTGGTGCTTCAGGTCTAGGTTCCTGTCTCACTCTGCTGGGCGCCAGTAAGTACCCCAGCCACATCTGTCTTTGGCTTGGACACCGCTGGTTGGAGCTGGTGCTGGCAGCTTTGCCTTCCCCTGCCTGAAGCTGTTCTTAGGAGCTATTGCCATGAAGCTGCATGGCGTGCTACTGCCTCTGAGCTGCCTTTGTCTTAGCTCATGCCTACCCCCTTTCTCATGCAGAACTGAAAAGCTCCATCATTGGCAAGAAGAAGCCAGCAGCAGCTAAGAAAGGGGTAGGTGGGGAGAGGTGGTATGTTAGAAAGGTTAGGAGCTGGGTGCAGGCTACCTGGGTTCACCTCTTGACCTTACCACTTACCAGCTGTATGACTTTGGCAAAGGTACTGTGCTTTTCCGAACCTTGCCTGTGAAAGGGATTTAAAGATTTAAAGGGATTTAAAGCCTATCTTCAAGGGCTCCTGGGAGGGGTCGGTGAGATGGAGCGCATCTAGTGCTTGGCGGAGTGCTTGGCACATACTCGGCCCTGTCAGCATTAACTGGCATCCTCAGGTCTGGGCTGTGCCGGGGCTGTGCGAGCTGCCCATGGCCAGTTCCAGCGGAGCACTGTTCTCTTGGCCATGCTGGTTGGGCTCCTATTTTTTACCCTAAATTTTAAGAAGGGCCTTTTCCTTGTGGGTGTGACTACAGTGCCCGAGCCTGGGAGGGGTCTGAGGAGAGTGTGATTGGGAAGGCCCCTGACATGATTCTCTTCCCAGCTGGGTGCCAAGAAAGGCCTTGGGGCCCAGAAGGTGAGCAGCCAGAGCTTCAGTGAGATTGAGCGGCAGGCCCAGGTAGCAGAGAAGCTCCGTGAGCAGCAGGCAGCCGATGCCAAGAAGCAGGCGGAGGAGTCCATGTGAGTGTTTGTTGCTGGGGCCTCAGGCTCGTGTGGGGCTTGGTGGGTGGGCAGGCTGGACAGGTCCGGATAGGTGGTGGCCACTGACACCTTTGTTCCCTCTAAGGGTCGCCTCCATGCGTCTGGCCTACCAGGAGCTCCAGATTGATCGTAAGAAAGAGGAGAAGAAGCTACAGAATCTGGAAGGGAAGAAGCGAGAGCAGGCAGAGAGGTTGGGCATGGGCTTGGTATCCCGAAGGTGAGGATCAGCTCCCGCTGTGGCAGGGAGATGCCATTGTTTCCTGGGAACCATTGCGGGGCCTTCCCAGCAGTTTGGGATTCTAGGCTTATTGTGTCTCCAAGTCTGAATAGATCGCTTGGCTTATTGTCCCTAATACAGTGCTTGGCATAGTAGGTATGTGCTCAGTGAGTTGAATGAGTGAATAGGTGTATGAATGAAACACAGGATCAGGTGTTATTTCAGTATCTTCAAGAGACCAGGGTGGTTTTTCTTGATGGCACTTTGAGTCATGGGACAGTTTATTTTTCCAGACCTCCCTGAGAATTGAGGTGCATTTAGTATCATCCTTAATTCCTTAATCCCTGTCTAGAGATGCCATTTGTGTTCCCTGTAATACCCTAAAGTATCCACCCACATTTCAGATGCCCTCAGTTTGGGCAGAAAATCCTGTTTCAGAACCACTGGGTTTGCTATGGTTTTCTTTCTTTCTTTTTCTTTTGAGACAAATTCTTGCTCTCTTGCCCAGGCTGGAGTGTAATGGTGTGATCTCGGCTCACTGCAACCTCTGCCTCCTGGGCTCGGGCGATCCTTCCACTTCAGCCTCCTGAATAGCTGGGTCCACGGCCGGGAGCCACCATGCCCAGCTAATTTTTGTATTTTTTGTAGAGACGGGCTTTTGTCATGTTGCCCAGGCTGGTCTCGAATTCCTGGGTTTAAGTGATCTACCTGCCTTGGCTTCCCAAAGTGCTGGGATTACAGGTGTGAGCCACCATGTCTGGCTGCTGTGGTTTTTTATTTTTTATTTTTTATTTATTTTTTTTATTTTTATTTTATTTTATTTTTTTGAGACAGAGTCTGGCTCTGTTGCCCAGGCTGGAGTGCAGTGGCCAGATCTCAGCTCACTGCAAGCTCCGCCTCCCGGGTTTACGCCATTCTCCTGCCTCAGCCTCCCAAGTAGCTGGGACTACAGGCGCCCGCCACCTCGCCCAGCTAGTTTTTTGTATTTTTAGTAGAGATGGGGTTTCACCGTGTTAGCCAGGATGGTCTCGATCTCCTGACCTCGTGATCCGCCCGTCTCGGTCTCCCAAAGTGCTGGGATTACAGGCTTGAGCCACCGCGCCCGGCCTTTGTGGTTTTTTATTTTTATTTTTTGAGACAAAGTCTTAACCTTTCACCCAGACTGGAGTGCAGTGGCACGATCTTGGCTCACTGCAATCTCTACCTCCTGGGTTCAAGTGATTCTCCTGTCTCAGCCTTCCAAGCAGCTGGGATTACAGACGTGCACCACCGTTCCTGGCTTTTTTTTTTTTTTTTTTTTTTTTAAGATGGAGTCTCGCTCTGTCACCCAGGCTGGAGTTCAGTGGTGTGATCTCAGCCCACTGCAGCCTCTGCCTCCCAGGTTCAAGCGATTCTCCTGCCTCAGCCTCCTGAGAAGCTGTGATTACCCAGCTTATTTTTGTATTTTGGTAGAGACGGGATTTCACCATGTTGGCCAGGCTGGTCTAAAACTACTAGCTTCAAATGATCTGCCCGCCTCGGCCTCCCACAGTATTGGGATTATAGGTGTGAGCCACGGCACCCAGTGCTTGGATTACAGATGTGAGCCACATCCGGCCAGAGGATAAAATTTTAACTTGAAAGGGCATTGAGACTCCTTCCTTTCCCTGTTTCAGTCACATAGGGATGACTGGATTAACAGATGACTGGGTTAAGGGATGACTGAGGGGTTAAAGGATGACTGACTGGGTTAAGGGATGACCAAGGGGTTAAGGGATGACTGACTGGGTTAAGGGATGACTGGGTTAAAGGATGACCAAGGGGTTAAGGATGACTGACTGGGTTAAGTGATGACTGAGGGGTTAAGGGATATGAACAGTTTTTCAGCAGTGTAACAATTGTTTACTTAAACCCAACTCATCCTATTTATTTATTTGAGACAGAGTTTCAATCTTGTTGCCCAGGCTGGAGTGTAATGGTGTGATCTCGGCTCACCACAGCCTCCACCTGCTGGGTTCTAGCGATTCTCTTACCTCAGCCTCCCAAGTAGCTGGGATTACAGGCATGTGCCACCACATCCAGCTAATTTTGTATTTTTAGTAGATTTAGTAGGTTTCTCCATGTTGGTCAGGCTTGTCTCGAACTCCCGACCTCAGGTGATCTGGCTGCCTTGGTCTCCCAAAGTGCTGGGATTACAGGTGTGAGCCACCACGCCTGGCCCAACTCAGCCCTATTGCAAAATAATCACTCCTTGGGGTTCTTCTAGCTAAAAGCTATGGATATTTTTAAATGAATTGATTTAAATCAAATTAATCCTTAAAGTGTCCCTGTGGAGCCTGACAGAGGAATGAGAGGCATCAAGAATTGTACTGTATTGCCTGCCAACCCTACACCCCCCTTTTTTTTATGAGAACCAGACAGCAATTCTAGGTCTTAGTGCATAAGGCCAGTCTTTGTGCTTTGAGGTGCTTTTTTTTCTTTGAGACATAGTCTTGCTCTGTCACCCAGGCTGGAGTGCAGTGGTGCCATCTGGGCTCACTGCAAGCTCCGCCTCCCAGGTTCATGCCATTCTCCTCCCAAGTAGGTGGGACTACAGGCGCCCACCACCATGCCCGGCCAATTTTTTTGTATTTTTAGTAGAGACAGGTTTCACTTTGTTAGCGAGGATGGTCTCGATCTCCTGACCTTGTGATCTGCCCGCCTCAGCCTCCCAAAGTGTTGGGATTACAGGCGTGAGCCACCCGCTTGGCTTTTTTTTTTTTTAAATAAAGAGTAGGATGATGAAGAACTCATCCTTTGATGCAATCATGCTCCTTTCCCTGGTTCTGGGGCATTCTTTCATCCATTCCTTTGCCGTGTGAACCCCATCAGCGAAGGATGGGGTTCATAGTGCACAAGGCAGGGAGTTGTCCAGGACAGAGACCACTGGCATCTGGTGCACATTATTAAAATTACAACAGGAGGCCGGGTGCGGTCAACACTTTGGCTGAGGTGGGCGGATCACAAGGTCAGGAGATCAAGACCATCCTGGCTAACACGGTGAAACCCTATCTCTACTAAAAATACCCAGAAAATTAGCTGGGCATGGTGGCAGGCGCCTGTAGTCCCAGCTACTTGGGAGGCTGAGGCAGGAGAATGGCGTGAACCCGGGAGGCGGAGCTTGCAGTGAGCTGAGATCGCGCCACTGCACTTCAGCCTGGGCGACAAAGTGAGACTCCGTCTCAAAATAAATAAGTAAATAAATAAAAGATTACAACAGGAGCCGGGCGTTGTGGCTCACGCCTCTAATCCTAGCACTTTGGGAGGCCAAGGTGGGTGGATTGTCTGAACTCAGGAGTTTGAGACCAGCCTGGGCAATGTGGCGAAACCCTGTCTCTACTGAAAAAACACAAAAAATTAGCTGGGCGTGGTGACGTGCACCATAGTCCCAGGTACTCGGGAGGCTTAGGCATGAGAATCGCTTGAACCCAGGAGGCGGTGGTTGCAGTGAGCCGAGATTGCACCACTGGACTCCAGCCTGGGTGACAGAGTGGGAATCTGTCTCAAATAAATAAATGAATAAAATAAAATTATAACAGGCAGACGGTCCCTGGCCAGGGAACTCTTACGTTGAATAAACAAAGCTGATGTGTAAAGAATTCTGAGGTTTGCTTCACAGATCACCACACACAGCTAGCCTTCTTTTGGGGTCTGGCCTAGCCCTGTGCTTGGGTAAGGACAGAAGGTTCTGGGTGATGCTCCATGAAGGAGAACCCAGCCACTGGTTATTGTCTTTTGTGCAGTGATGCTAATGTCTATCCACTGGTCTCATGGCCTGGCTCTGCTTTGCTGTGCAGCTCTGTCTCCCACTCCGTGCTGTCTGAGATGCAGGTGATCGAGCAGGAAACCCCAGTGAGCGCAAAATCTGCTCGCTCGCAGCTGGACTTGTTTGACGATGTTGGTACTTTCGCCTCTGGACCCCCAAAGTAAGGCTGTTTTCTAGCTGTAAACCTGACTGCTGTGTTCCTCATCAGGCTTCTCTGAGCCACTCTACTGTCTCCCTAGGTACAAGGACAACCCCTTTTCCTTAGGAGAAAGCTTTGGTTCCCGCTGGGATACAGATGCTGCCTGGGGTATGGACAGGGTAGAGGAGAAGGAGCCAGAAGTGACCATCTCAAGCATCCGGCCTATTTCAGAAAGGTAGAGTGGGCTATTCTGTCTTTTTTCTTTTTCTTTAACAAGTTGAAGGTAGAGAAGTCTAAGGCAGCACTGTCTAGAAGAACTTTCTGTGATGATGGAAATGTTCTGTGTGTTGTTTAATATGGTAGCCACTACTGTGTGGCTAGGAGCCCTTAAAATGTGGTTGATGCAACTGAGCAACTGAATTTGTAATGTAGTTTAATTTTTGATAAATGTAAATAGCCACCAGTGGCTGGCACTGCCTCATTAGACAGTGCAGCAGTCAGGCTTCGGTTTGAGTTGTGCTTTGTCATCACAGAGGGCCTGGCAGCTTCTTTTGCTTGGGGTCCATTTCTCTGGCAGGAGGGACCTGATTTTATGCTTCAGTCCTGACCTCCTTTCAAGGGTTTTATGTCTCCAGCCCCCTTATTTTAAAAACCCTACTCCATCTTAATCTGGGATCTGTTTAGTTGACATAATATCTGTGAGTTATCCCCTTATAAAATGGGAACGTAACTACTTCACAGGGTCTCCGGAAATACCTGGCCCAGTGTCCACATACTCATCGCAAGATGAGAGCAACCATCTCCCTTTCCACACCAGGATGCTTTTGAGAGTAAAGGGGGCAGTTTGCTATTCATGGTTACAACAAGAGTAGGTATAAAGCCAGGCAGACTGACACATATGCTCATTGTAGTACTAGGCAAGTTGTCACTAGGATTAGGGTAGCAGCAGTTGTGGCCTCCTGAATGCTGACAAAGCTGTGTGCTTTTGGGCAGGAGCCTAGGCCACTGCAGACCGTATGTCCACCCTGCCTAGTGCAGGTTACTAAGCTCTCTGGGTCTTGGCCTCAGTGTGGAGAAGGGTGACTCCTTACCAGGGGAGAGGGGCCCAGAGTCACAGAGCCACAGACAGAATGGGACCTGGTAACCCATCACCAAAAGGCCATTGGTGCTCTGTTTGGTCTCTGTAATCTGCCTCCCCTGATGGTAACGGTAACAGTCTGAGCTATTTCACATCTTCCCCTTAGAGCCACAAACCGGAGGGAAGTGGAGAGCCGGAGCTCAGGCCTCGAGTCTAGTGAGGCACGTCAGAAATTCGCAGGAGCCAAAGCCATCTCATCTGACATGTTCTTTGGGCGGGAGATGGATGCGGAGGTAAGTGGGGCTGTCTGCCCTGAGGTCTGAGGCAGCAGGCAGAAGCATGAGCTTTCTCCCTGCCACTGCTTTGGGCTTTAGCACCAGGAGGGCCTGGCCTGTGTGAGTCCTTGGGTCTTCGGCCCCAAGATCCCCAGGCCTGGCCTTTTCCTCACCACAGTATGAGGCCAGGTCTCGGCTGCAGCAGCTCTCAGGCAGCAATGCCATCAGCTCTTCAGACCTCTTTGGGGACATGGATGGAGCTCATGGAGCAGGTAGGGCTCTGGTGGGGTGGCAGGCACCAAGCGAGGCCTGGGAGCAGGGCGGGAGGGCCCTGCTGTGACTGGGAAGGGCTTCCTGCTGGGCTGTGGGTCACCCTGCCCTTGCTTTTACAGGAAGTGTATCTCTGGGGAACGTGCTGCCTACAGCGGACATTGCCCAGTTTAAGCAGGGTGTCAAGTCTGTGGCCGGGAAAATGGCTGTGCTGGCCAATGGTGTGATGAATTCCTTGCAGGTGAGGCTGAAGTGGGGCCTAATGAGGAGTGCTGGGAGGTTTGCCCTTTGCCACCACACAGAGACACTGCTACTGCCTAGCCCCTCTGAGCCTTAAGAGCATTTTTGGCCAGGTGCGGTTGCTCACACCTGTAATCCTAGCACTGGGAGGCTGAGATGGGATCACTTGAGGTCAGGAGTTTGAGAGCAGCCTGACCAACATGGCAAAACCCTGTCTCTACTAAAAATACAAAATTAGCTGGGCATGGTGGCGTACACCTGTAATCCCAGCTACTCGGGAGGCTGAGGCAGGAGAATCGCTTGAACCTGGAGGTTGTAGTGAGCCGAGATCACGCCACTGCACTCCAGCCTGGGTGACAAGAGTGAAACTGTGTCTCAAAAACAAAAACAACAACAACAAAAAACCCCACAAAAAAGCAAGAGTCTAGAGAGAGGCGTTTTCTTTTCTTGGAGGGCAGCTTCCTTCCTTTCAGCTCCATACCAGGGCCGGGCCTCTCCGAGATGCCACTGTGTCTGCCATGATCTTCCCCGGCCTTGTCATCTGTACTGGTCTTTTTCTTCTTTTCCCAGCTTCTGCGAGGCCAGGCAGGGCTTCCCCGTTGTTGGGTGCCTGAGTGGCCCCTGCCCCAGCTCTCACCATGGACTTCTGCCTCCCTGGGCTGTCCAGCCCCTGCCTCCCAAGTCTTGCTATGGGGTGCTGGGGCAGACAGTGTGTTTGCTGGGAAGTTGCTGCAGCTTAGAGCCTCTGACTTTGTTTTTTTTCTCCTCCCTCACCCCCAGGATCGCTATGGTTCCTACTGATCCAAGCTCTGTGACTCAGGCTTACAGTGGTGACTGCAACAAGAACTCCACAGTTCCCAGGCTGGGGATGCTTTGCCTTGTGGAAGCTGGGGAGGATTTGTTACTTTGTATGTGTGGTGTGTGTGTGGAGTGGTCTTGGAGGCGCTCACTCATGTGAGGGGAATGGTCAGTACCAGCCTTTTTCCTCTGCCTGTGGACTGGGCCCTTTTTTCCCACTCACACCACCCTCCGTGTGTTAGACTCTTGTCCTTCTGTCCTGCCCCCACAGCTGCTGCTCACTTGTCCTGCCACACTGGGAGAGGGGGTTCCCCCAGGATGGCTTATTCTGGGTCCAGCCTTTCCTCAAGTAGGGAAAGTGGAAGGTAGAAGGCTTTTTTTTTGCTGGCTCTAGGGTTCTTCTAGTTGGAGGGCTTGGGTCTCCATCCTCTGGAACCATGGGGAGGCCTGGAAGGAGTTCACTGTAGACCCGTCCCCTGGGGAAAGAGGCTGTGGACTTGCTGCTGCTGCCGCCAGTGGCCTCTTCTGGGTGCCAGGAGAGGGCGAAGGAGGGAAAGGCCCTTTTAGGCATTACCAAGGACAGGAAACTACCTGGTACCTAAAGGTTTCATTTGGGATCAGACTGGAGACCCACGGGTTCTCCCGTCTCACCACCCCTTTCTACAGTAAGCACTTGGAAGATTGTCTCAGGGTCCCTCTGTACCATCTGCTGTGGACCGCAGGACCCTCTGCAACATTCTCTGTCCCTTCATCCCCTGGTTGGTGACCATGGAGGGTCTTCTCTGCTGTGATTCGACTCTGGAGGCCGTGAGCTTGATGCTGGCCAGGGAAGCAGAGGATGTGAGGGGCAGAGGCAGGCTCCTGGGGCTGAGCTCCTTCCTCTGCATCATTCTGGGCTTGGGAGCCTGGATAGCACCCGCCAGTGAGAGCTGTGGGCCTCACCCTCTGGCAGCTGAGCCAAGCACTGTGTCATTCTTGGTGCCATCTTCCCCTGCCGCACCGGCAGTCTCAGCCCAGCCCCTAGCTTTGGGTTGTAGGTTGGGCTCCCAAGCAACACAGACCACTGTTCCCCTTGCCCCTCCCCCAGAGGGACATGACTTTCTTTCTGGACTGTTTGTATTTAAACAAAGTGGTGTCAAAATAAAACCCCCGCAGGGCCTTGCTCCCTGTTGGTCTGAGTGAAGCAGTGTCCTCTGGATCCTGCCTCCCTGCCCAGTGCCGGACCCTGGCCTCACTCTCGGGGCTCCCACCGGTAATGGTAGGGCGTTGGTACCGAAGCTGAGGACACTCTCTCCAGGGCCTCCTGCTTCTCTCTTCTCTGAAAGCCAAAGGCCCCTGGCTCCTTGGCTCTGTGCTGCCATGGGGTCCGGTGCAGCTTCGACCTCACCACCCTGTGGCACGCAGAGGAAAGAGCTGGCATTAGTTGACCCTTTAACTTGCTGGCTGAGGGCGAGCGAGCAACTTCAGCAGTCCTGCCCTTGTCACAGCAGTAGGCTTGACTGCGGATGGGTTTCAGTGGAGTTTAAGAAATATTTAAGGCCAGGCATGGTGGCTCATGCCTGTCATCCCAGCACTTTGGGAGGCTGAGGCGGGTGGATCATTTGAGGCCAGGAGTTTGAAACCAGCCTGGCCAAAATGGTGAGACTCCATTTCTACTAAAAATACAAAAATTAGCTGACGGTGGTGGTGCATGCCTGTAATTCTGGCTACTCAGGAGGCTGAAGCATAAGAGTCGCTTGAACCCAGGAGGCAGAGGTTGCAGTGAGACTAGGTCGCATCACTGCACTCCAGCCTGGGAGACAGAGTGAGACTCTTGTCTCAAAAAATACATATATATATATACACATATATATACATACACACACATACTCTTAGATGTTAATGGGACCCTTTAAATTCGGGAAGAAAAGATGTGTTTATAAACCCTTGGCTTGGCCACCCCTTTCTCTTGGGGGCTTCTGAAACATCTCTGTGCCACCTTAGGAGTCCTCACGGTAGTTACAGACCACTGGTCCGGGAAATGGATGATTAGAAAGGATGGGCCGAGGGAGCCAGGGGGCCCTAAGCCATGGATTTTCAGAGTGTAGGTTCGGGACTCATTCAGCTTTGGGATCATCTCAAATTTCCGGACTCCATCCCAAGCTGGTAGAGTTAGACTCTCTGGGGCTTGGTAATTTGCATTGTCAGTAGGCTTCCCTGTGATTCTGAGGACACCAAGATTTGAGAACCATGTCTGTTATGGGCTGTGGATCATTGTGGGCCTAGAGAGCTCATCACGTGGTCTGAGCTTTTTTTTTTTTTTTTTTTAAAGACGGTCTCATTCTGTCACTGGAGTGCAGTGGCACAATCATGGCTCACTGTAGCCTCAACCTCCTGAGCTCAAATGATCCACCTCGGTCTCCCAAGTAGCTGGGACTGCAGGTGCAAGCTACCATGCCTGGCTAAGTTTATTTTGTAGAGATAGGGTCCCACTATGTTTCCCAGGGTGGTCTTGAACTCCTGGGCTCAAGCAGTGGGCCAACTTTGGCCTCCCAAAGTGCTGGGATTACAGGTGATGAGCCACCGCATCCTGGAGCTGCTTCTAGGCTGGAATGCCCAGTCTTGGCAGGGGTTTGGGAGGCAGTTCCTGTAATTATATGTTGTGGGTAGCGATGCGCCCAAGGAAATGTGTGTGCCTAGTAGTGGTGACATCCGCCTTCAGAGGAGGCAGCCCTGTTATGCTTGGGCCTCTGGGTGGGTTTTGCTTTCCGGGGGACCCTGCCCCCGCAGCCCTCAACCCAAAGAAGTTGAAGACCACTCGTCCTTACCTGCCTCCAGTCTTGGATGGGATGTGTCTGCCCCAGGCTATGTCTTTCACAGCTGCATCCCACTGCCCTAACCCCAAGCAGGTGCTTGGCAAATGTTGACTGAAACCCTGGCTCGAAGGCTGTGCAGTATTAACCCTTTGTGGCCATGGTCTTTAAAGTTATGGGAACCTGGCCTTGAACCCTCTGAACCTGTTTCCTGAAGGCTGTTCCAGCTGTGAGCACCTTTTCCTCTGGAAGGCTGCTCTTGTGCGAAGCTGGGCCCCTCTGCTTATTGTCTGAGGCAGGTCCCCAGGCCTGAGTGGGCCACTGGCCCCTACCTCCTAGTCTTGCCAGAAAAGCACTGAAAACCCAAACTCACCCTCTCCCTTCTCCCCTCAGCCTAGGAGCTTTAGACTCACCACTTACCAGACACGAGGGACTTTATTTCGCATGTTTAGCTATTAGACACAAAGGGGTCAAGACTTGAAGCAGTTTTTGCAAGTGAAATCATCTGGCCCACCCTTCTCCATCCTACCAAGGCTACTGGCTGTTCTCCAACAGAAGGCCACAGCGGTTATGTCCTCCTGGTACTTGCGTCGCAGGTGTCACCCTTGATGGTGCAAGGCCCTGCGTGGCTATTCGGGTTCTCCCCCTTAATGGAGTTGCTGTGAGGAGATGAACCTTATCAGGGGACCAGCAGAGATTGGCTCAGAAGAGACCACTCTTCTTAAGAGGTTAGGGGGACTAACAGGCTACGGCCAAGTCCCCTTCCTAGTGATACGGTGGCTTCAGCACAGGTTGTCAGCTTGGGGCCTGAGTGAAGTTCTCAGGCTGACAGGGCCAGGGAGAGCAGGCCATTCCCTTCCGGGGCCACTGGCTGGGCTGATCATCAGCGCCCCTCTGGCCGCTCTTGGGGCTGTTATTCACCTTGTCAGCAGCAGAGGGCAGCACAGCAAGGTGCTGGAGAGGAGGCTGGGTGGGCACGCCAAGGGCTGGGTGGGAGCAGGTATAGGGCGCTGTGGGCAGGACCCTTCGGACTCCTCAAGTCTCTGATTCGTCTGTCTCTTCAGTGGAGCCATCGCTCTCTCCATCCACTTTTCGGGAATGATGGAGAGGTCTCCAGGGGGAGCCAACCCGGGGAGGGGTCCGGGAAGGCAGGCAACTGGCCTCTGGACTGGCTGTGACCGAGTTGACCAGGCCCGGGACCTGGGCCAGCCTGAAGAAGGGAAGAAGCCTGGAGGGCAGCGAGAGGCCTGCTGTCCAGAGAGCGGGGCCTCCATGCCCACTCTTACACTAGGGTAAACCCCTGGGCTGCAGCCCCCAAAGGACTCAGAGGGAGGGACATCTCAGGCCTCTGCTGGCCCCCAAACCCTTCCCTGGCAGATGCAGGATGTTACAGAAAAGTGGTCTTGGCCCCAGATGGGGCGCAGCCGTGTTCAACCCGTCTGGCCCCCACAAGGGGGCAGCATCCTCCCACTTGACACTTACAGCCGTTCCAGCTCCTCGTCCATTGCTGGGTCGTGCATCAGATCCCCCTTGTCAGGCAAAGCTCCTAGGAGATCATTGGGGGCACAGCAGTTAAAACGAGGGCCCTTCAGCCAGGCGACAGATTCCTCCATGCCCCTCACCTTCACAGCTCCCTGTTCTGCTGACCCTGGGAGGGCTGATCTGAAGATCTGAGAACTGCTAGAGGGGCCAAGAACAGTCACGGAGCAGGAAGGTCCTGGCTGCCGCTTGATACATTTATTGAATCCTACTGCTTGCTTTCCCTGTCTGGGGCAGACACCACAGCCAAGGAGACATTCCCAGACAAGTGTGGTGATCCCCTTCCAACACTAGGTGGTTGGGACCTGGTGCTGGGAGTTGAGTTCTTCCTTGAGGCCTCAGGTAACTGGGCTGAAAAGGATATGGTCCAGGCTAAGCCCAAAGGTCAGACATTACCTAATTTTGTGTCCCCAAATCAGGGTGACCCCACTTTGGAGACAGATGGTAAAAAAAAAAAATGCTGCCTCTGCTTCTCCAAAGAGGATCCTAGGGCAAGAGGAGAAGGCTGCTGGGTCAGGGCCAGAGTTAACCTGGCATAGGCAGATGGCCAATTTGTCCAGATCTTTTTCAGATGATGCCTCCTGGCCCCTCTTGCCCTAAGTTAGTGTTTTTCAAACTACATCTCACAGAACCCTCTCATTTGGGGGGACTAAGGGAACAGGGCTGACCTCCATGACGCAGCAAGCAGTATATCTCCAGATTTCTATTTTACACACTGGAGATGCAGGTGAGGCCTGAGACCACTTGCTTCTTTCTGTCTCCCATTCCACCCAACCACCCAACGTTAGCGGTTGAATGACAGTGACTTTTTTTTTTTTTTTTGAGACAGTCTTGCTTTGTCACCCAGGCTGGAGTGCAGTGACCATGGCTCACTGCAGCCTCGACCTCCCATGCTGAAGCGATCTTCCCACCTCAGCCTCCTGAGTAGCTGAGACCAATGGTACATGCCACCACACCCAGCTAATTTTTTTTTTTTTTTTTTTTAAAGAGACAGGGTTCTCCTTATATTGCCGAGACTGGTCGTTAACTCCTGGGCTCAAGGATTCTCTTGCCTTAGCCTCCCAAAATGCTGGGATTACAGGTGGAGCCATCACGTCTGGCTATTAGTGTTATTTATTTATGTATTTATTTGATGGAGTTTCGCTCTTGTTCCCCAGGCTGGAATGCAATGGTGCAATCTTGGCTTACCACAACCTCTCCCTCCTGGATTCAAGTGATTCTTCTGCCTCAGCCTCCCCAGTAGCAGGAATTACAGGCATGTGCCACCACAATGGGCTAATTTTGTATTTTCAGTAGAGACGGGGTTTCCCCAAGTTGGCCAGGCTGGTCTCGAACTCCCGACCTCAGGTGATCCGCCCGCCTCGGCCTCCCAAAGTGCTGGGATTACAGGCATGAGCCACCGCACCCGGCCAGTGTCCTTTTTAAAGGCCCTTAGAAAAGGGGGATGAGGTTAGTCCAAGCTGTGACTCAGTTGCTAACTGGCTTTTCCTTCTCCTTCCTAGTTCCTGCTGTTGGTGGGAAGGAAGGGTGGTCATAACTAGGAGTATGAAAAAATACCAGGGCAGATCCCATCCGCCTCACCCTTACTCTTGATTCTTGATTTTTCCCTGTTTTTTGTTTTTTCTTTTTTGAGACTGTCTTGCTCTGTCGCCCAGGGTGGCATGCGATGGCGTGATCTCGGCTCACTGCAACCTCTGCCTTCCAGGCTCAACCGATTCTCATGCCTCAGCCTCCCGAGTAGGTGGGATTACAGGCGTGTGCCACCATGCCCAGCTAATTTTTGTATTTTTAGTAGAGACGGGGTTTCTCCTTGTTGGTCAGGCTGGTCTCAAACTCCTGACCTCAGGTGATCCACCTGCCTCAGCCTCCCAAATTGCTGGGATTACAGGCGTGAGGCACCACGCCTGACCTGTCAATTGCCTCCTTTCTAGTCCTAGTTCAGCGGGTAACCTCAGCTACCAACTTCAGTTAGTTGAGGGCTCCCCAGACCTGTGCAAGCCCCAAGCACTGACTCAGAATAACCAGGCTGCGGGTGGCATGCAGTTCAGCCTGCTAGGGTTTGTGCTTGTGTATCCCAGAGCATCTCTGGCTAACTGTATACTGTGTAAGATAAGAAATATAAAGCATGCAGCACAGTACTTAGCCTGCTGTGGTTGGCATTTAGTGAATGTTAACTTTCCTTCCCTTAATCCCATTCCCTCAACTAGCAAAAGGAAGTAGGGGGGATGCTGTGTGCCTTTTCCTTGAGACTCAGGCACTTGGGATCGCAAGCACAGCAGGAGGATCTCTTGAGACACAAGAAAGAAGCCCTTGCTGGGCGCGGTGGCTCACAACTGTAACCCCAGCACTTTGGGAGAGCAAAATGAGGGGATCCCTTGAGCCCAGAAATTTGAAACCAGCCTGGGCAACATGGCGAAACCCAGTCCGTACAAAAAACACAAACATTTTCCAAGATGGTGGCTCATGCCTGTAGTCCCAGCTACTAGGAAGGCTGAGGTGACAGCATCACTTGAGCCTGGGAGGTCGAGGCTGCAGTGAGCTGAGATTGCACCACAGCACTCCAGCCTGGGCAACAGAGTGAGACTCTGTCTCAAAAACAAAAACAAAACCCCTTAAACTCTAGTAGAATGGAGGCTTACTGGCTCTTCCCTTAGGAGAGCAGTGGCTGTGGGAGGGGGAACAGTGGGGTGGGTAGAGAAGGCTCAGTGAAAAACCAGCAAGCAGGGAGAACTGGACCACTGCAGGCTCCCCCGCTTTTGTTTTTCTCCCTTTCAGATTAATCAGATTTTTTTTTCAGCTTGGAATAAAGGTCTCCCCAGACACACCTTTGCCCTGTTTATAAATGGGATTCAGGTCTCTTTGATATATAATCTCTAGCGCCACTGAGTAAATAGTCCTGTGTCTGCCCAACCTGCAGGCTGCTCCCCAAAGCAGAGCTGGGGATTCTCTGAGGAGGGGCTGGGCGCGCCTCTGCTGTGGGGAGACGGCTTCATGTTGGGGCAGGGCGGCAGGCAGGGAAGGCTGTCCTCTACCATGGGAATGTGTAAGAGCCATGTTTTGTCGCGCATGTTCCTGCTCCCTGAGACTGAGTCTGGCCCTGGAAAGTCAAGGCAGAGATGGTGATGCCCCTTCCCCATGGAGCCGTGTTGCCAACAGAGGCCAGCTGCTCCCTGTGTTGTGCAGCAGGAGAGGCTGACGGCTGCTAGCTCTGACTTACCGAGGGCTTGGTTGATTCCGTGGTGCTTTGAGAGAGCCATGAGGAACCCATAGAAGGTCAGTCTCTGAACGTTGCTGAGGGCTTCTTTGACAAGTGCTGGGGGTGGGCAGCTAAGAAGGAGAGATGCCACATTCAGAGCCTAGCCAGCCTCAGGGACATCTCTGTATCCATACTTTCAAGTTCACGAAGATACCCACAGCCAGGCCAGGGACCTGCCTTGGGAGCCCCAAGGCCCTGGGGATCCAGGCCTTCACTGTGGTCAGGAGGGGCTGGCATGTTCACTAACTGGTGCTTTCACCGGAGTGGGGAGCAGGGGTGGGAAATGGCTAGGGAAACCAAATCTGTTGCTCGGCCCCTAAGGATACTTGTGCCAAACAGGACAGCTTACCCCTCTCTCTGTGTAGAAAAGTTTTATACAAGGAGTACTCTTTCCTTCTCTCTAAAATGTTAAGGCCAGTCTGTCACCCAGTAAATTGGTCATCTACAGTGGTCTTGCCCAAGTGAAAGCAGTCCTTTTGAAGTGAGCCATTTGGGAGCCTTTCAGTCAACAACTGGTTTGGGGGCAAATGGCACTGTTACATTATGACCAGCAAGGGCCCTAGAATCCCTGGGCCTGGCAGAACATCCTGCAGAGCTCTGTTCCACAGCCGGCAGTCTGAGCTCCCTGGGGCTGGGGGGCTGGGGGCTGCATGCCCATTCCTCACCTGTACTTGTGCCGATCACACAGGTTTTCCAGACACTGGTAGAACAGTGACGCCTCCACGCCCTCCAGCATGCCGGCCTCGCCCAAGGCAGGTCGTTGGCGGTGCTGCCCACTGGATGATGTCGGCACAATCACTGTGTTGGGGTTCTTGCCCGACAGCAGATCCTCATAGATGGCAGCCACACTGTCCAGGAATTCTGGAACCGTGGGGGCAGGGGTGGGGGTGGACAGCTCAGGCAGATAGGACATGTTTTGTCTCTTCATTATGTCCTCCCTTCTCTGTCAGCCCAGTTCCACACCAGCCTCAGTGCTCAGGGCATGGTGTCCTGAGAGCAGAAGTTCTCAACCTTGTTTGACAGCACACTGATGAGAGATGACACTAATCTGTGTTTTCGCTCAAATGTACCATCCCTCACTTGTTCCTGGACTAGGTGAGACCTGCCATTGCACACTTTCATAGCACCCTAGGCTTTTTTTCTGGCACTTAGCCAGTGAGGAGCTTTCTGTGTCATTAATTGTCTGTCTCCTTGCTGGAATGCACAAAGGCAGGGGTCATGCCTGGTTGGCCTGTCCTGCCTAGCACTGTGCTTGGCACACATTAAGGCCATAAATATTTTTTGGAGGAGTGAACATGAGTATGCTCTCACTGGTAACCCCCATCTTGTGTGGCCACCTGCCTCTCTACCTCAAGAAAGTGTGTTGGAATACCAGCGAGGAACAGAGAAAGCCCGCAAGGTGCTGCTGAGTCAGTCATTTGAAATGGTTTTCAAATTTCGTAGTTGAGCCATTGTTAGAACTGCTGACTTATTGGCCCATCTCATCCCTAGCACACACTGCTGGGCAGTGTCAGTAATGCTCCTGGCCCAATGTGGTAGCTGTCCCATCCCTCTGGGGGCGCTGTGAGAAGAGGGCTGGGGAGGCATTGAGGGGAAAATGTTCTCCCAGACATGGCTGCTCCTTCTCTAGGGCCCAAGAGCTTCAGAGAAATGGGAAATGACTGGTGCTGCTAAGAGCAGGTGGCAAGACCCCAGGCTCCAGCCCCTGCCTGCACAGCCCTTGGGCTGCCATCAAGTAAACAGAATGTGGCGCCCAAGTGAGGCTAGGGCTAGCTGGGGACACCAGTTGACAGGAAGGCCAAATCTAAGGACAGCCTTCTGTTTACTGGAAGAGCCTGTTTTAAGCAAATTTGTTTATGAACACAGTCAGCAATTTGTAAACCCAGCACTCCATTTGATGTCTCTGTGTGTGAGCTGGTGTATAGTTATATTTATTTGTCTATATTTATTCCATCTGATTCCAGAGAGACTTAAGGGTGCAGCTGGGTGAACTGGGGAACAGAGTGGGAGTGTGACAAAGGACTGGTGTGTGTTTTTTTAAAGCTGTGGGGTGGAGGAGAATGTGCACGCAAACACACAATCGGTTGCCAAG
This sequence comes from Rhinopithecus roxellana, assembly GCF_007565055.1. Lineage (NCBI taxonomy): Eukaryota > Metazoa > Chordata > Mammalia > Primates > Cercopithecidae > Rhinopithecus > Rhinopithecus roxellana. The sequence goes on along the minus strand of NC_044563.1, from coordinate 18,136,257 downwards.
GGAGAGACCCTTGAAGGCAGTAAAATAGCAGCGAGGTCGGGAACAGTGGCTCTGGAGTCAGCCTCCAGGTCTGGTTTCCACTGCTTATGAGCTGCATGACTGGCTACTTACTTCTGTGAGCTTGTCTCTGAAAGGACCTCTCTTAAGGCTGTTGTCAAGATTAAAGTCAGTGCTGTGCCTGCGACATAGTAAGTTTTCAGTAAGCAGTGAATGCTGTGGATGTTGTTGTTGTCATTATCACTTAAACTGATTTGTTGAGTTGCTGACTGAAAGCACTGTGGTTTTCAGTGTCTTCAGGAGGCTGAGGAAGTCAGCTCTGCAGACTGAATCTTGTGATCACCACTGAACGCCAGACATCCTGTTAGTGACCCGCAATGAAGCACACCCCCAAAGGAGGTGGGGAAGAGAAACGTGTGCCAGGCACACAGATGGGCAGGGCAGCAGGGCGGGACAAGGAGGCAGGGTCCTGTGCGGAGCCAGATGGAGCCCGGGAACACTCACCTGAGTAGTAAAACTGGATCTGGAAGGCAAAGAGGAAATCTGAAAAAGACATCAAGCAGTCCACGGCATCGTCCATGAGCACAATCCTGAAGGGGAAAGAGAGAATCTGAGAGAGAGAACTGGGGGAGGTTTAAGGAGGGGTGAGGGAGGCCGGGCGCGGTGGCTCAAGCCTGTAATCCCAGCACTTTGGGAGGCCGAGACGGGCGGATCACGAGGTCAGGAGATCGAGACCATCCTGGCTAACACGGTGAAACCCCGTCTCTACTAAAAAAATACAAAAAACTAGCCGGGTGAGGTGGCGGGCGCCTGTAGTCCCAGCTACTCGGGAGGCTGAGGCAGGAGAATGGCGTGAACCCGGGAGGCGGAGCTTGTAGTGAGCTGAGATCCGGCCACTGCACTCCAGCCTGGGCGACAGAGCGAGACTCCGTCTCAAAAAAAAAAAAAAAAAAAAAAAAAAAAAAAAAAAAAAAAAAAAAAAAGGAGGGGCGAGGGAGGTTTAAGGAGGGGAGGGAGAGAGGGGGAGGGAGGAAGGGAAAAGTGCAGGGGAGAGAGAGAGAGAGAGAGCTATTCCTGGGCCGCCAGTCTCCCCTGGGGCAGCAGGACATTTAGGAGAGGGCTCCCAAAAGCAAGCTCCTCCCAGTCACCTCACCGCTCCATCAACTGGACTCTACTATCAAACTGAACTGACCACACTGTACCCAGAGTGGGCTCCCGGTTCAGTCTCAGTGGCACCAGCTAGCGGATGGAGCATGGGCAGGGGGTGGCAAGGAGAGGATGCAACTGTAATGCAGCCAAGGTTTCTTTTCATATACTTAAGCAGTAAATCCTTTCATTCTGCTGTGAGGACCATTTAGTTCAGAATAAATACAGCTGATCAGAAAAGGCAAAAAGAACAGCCAAGGGGTTTAAAGGGTCTTGGCAAGTGGTACTGAGATTTAATAAGCTACCAAAGGGCCAGAACAGTGACAGACACCTCCACCCTGGGACACAGATGGCAGACAAGGGGAGAGGGCAAAGAGCTATTGGGGAATCTGCACTTGTGAGGGTCAAAACCCACACTCATCTTGTGCTGCCGCTCTGCTCCTCCTTGCTGTCCACGTTCACAGGTTGCCCACCCCACGGTTTTCCTGTCTCTAGTCCCTCCCACTGAGGACCCACCTCACAGGAAGAAAACCATCTGACTCATAAAAGGATTAGACCAAGTCTATGTTCGTCCTCTGCTCAGCGCCTCATCTGAGCCGGGACAAGAAGAGAAGGAAACGAGCGCTTGCTGGGCTCTATCACATGCCAGGCAGGCGCCAAGCCATCCGCTGGGGTGGGGCGGGCCCCCAGTCTGTTTCTGATCAGGCCCTTCTGGCTTTATCTATCTTTCTTTTTTTTAAAATTGTTTTTGGCCGGGTGCAGTGGCTCATGTCTGTAATCCTAGCACTTTGGGAGGTTGAGGTGGGTGAATCATCTGAAGTCAGGAGTTCAAGACCAGCCTGGCCAACATGGTGAAACCCCACTTCTACTAAAAATACAAAAATTAGCTGGACGTGGTGGCACGTGCCTGTAGTCCCAGCTACTTGGGAGGCTGAGGCAGGAGAAGTGCTTGAATCTGGGAGGTGGAGGTTGCAGTGAGCCAAGATTGCACCACTGCAGTCCAGCTCGGGAGACAGAGACCCTGTCAAGAAAAAAAAAAAAAATTGTTTTCTTTTGCTCTCTCTTGTATTTTGCTAAATCTCTTTCCACTTCCCTGAGTCAGAGGTTCCCCAGACTGTCAACTGGATCAGCCCCAGAGAAAGCCAGGATTGCTCACTGCTGGGGAAGGGGCTCCACAGAGACTGCGATATTGTGGTGCCACTCCCCTTGCTGCCATCTCCCTAAAGAGAGACAGCGGTTCCTGCCTCATCTTTATTGTAATATGGATAACAATAGAAGCAAGTACCATTTCCTGAATTTTTAATTGTTTTTAAACCCTCCGTACCGCATGGCAGGCTATTGAGGTATTTAACTGCATTCGTTAAATTTTGGTCCACAACAATCCTACAGGTGGGTCTTATTATTTCCATTCTACACGTGAAGAGTCTGTGGCTCAGAGGTCAGCCTGCCAAAATCACACACACAGCTGGGGAGTTTGCTGGACTCCACAGGCCACGCATCTTCCATGAGGCCACACTACCTCTGAAAATAAAACTACAGAGCAAAAACACTAACATTTTACCTTCTAGTTTCTGTGGCTGATTTATTTTCTTTCTTGTTACTGATATGTTAGGGCATCTCCTGGGGAGAACGACAGCTGCCTCCACCACCAGAGTTCAACACTAGAATTCCAGCTGGAAAAAATTCAAGACTGGAGGGTGGGAAGAAGCAGTGCCGCTGAGGGCCACAAGAGAGTGCCCTGGTCCCTCCATCAGTAGTTCACGGGACTAAGTGCACTGCCAAAGGCCAAGTGGTTACCCTATCTCTCATAACCCAAGGAAAACCCAGGCAGCAAAACCGCTCCTTCCCCACCCAGATGGCAGAATCTGTTTTGACAACTGGATTGGGGGAGCAGGGAGACTGCAGAGAGCGGGCAGTTAGAGAGGACTGGCATTAGCAAAGACCCCCAAACTGCAGAGGAAGAGTGAGCTCTCCCAGGAGTGCTTAGGGAGCGAGAGCCACCAGCACCGCAAAGCTTTTCCTTGGCAGGCTCAGCAGGGCAGACAAAGGCTCTAGATGTGAGAAGTCACTGACTTTCCCTTCCTGCCCTGCTCTCAGGACAGCTGGAGCCCCAATAGTCTAAAGTGAATTACAACAGAACAGCACTGGCTGTGAATATCCCCAAGCAGGAAACCACCAAGGAGCCCAAGCCTTTCCCCATGTTCCATGGCTTCTGTTGATCATCAGTTGGAACACAATGCTCCCATAGCAGCAACTTCCACTTACTATTTATTTACATTGCGATATAATGAAACACCACAAAAGTCACCCTTTAAAAGTGTACAATTCAGTTTTTTAGTATATTCACAAAGTAGCGTCACTGTCACCACTGTCTAATTGCAGAAGTTACCTCCATTTGCAATTCTCACCAATAGGCCCATTCCAGAGCCTGCCTCGGAGCAGAAGCTTGAGCTCATACTTCCCAAAGGGCTTCACAGTCTCGTGGAAGCCTTAATGCTGAGTGCCACGAGCATCTTACTCTTTCAGCCACAGATGGGACTAGAAGCTGTAAACAGGGCACACCCTTCCAGCCTCAGAAGTGGTCTGCAGCTTTCTGCTAGGGGCCATCTTGACCTCGAACATCAGCAGTCCCTTTGGAGATGGGCTGTTGCAGAAGAGGGGGTGCACACCATGGGAGGGCAGGGGTATCTGTTGGAGCAGGGCAGCCCTGCAGGTGCCCTGTAATAACGGGTAACAATAGAGGCAGATACATTTTTTGTTTTTTTTGTTTTTTTTTTTTTTAGTCTTGTTCTGTTGCCCAGGCTGGAGTGCAGTGGCGCAGATTGGCTCACTGCAACCTCCGCCTCCTAGGTTCAGGTGATTCTTCTGCCTCAGCCTCCCTAGCAGCTGGGATTACAGGTGCCTGTCACCATGCCTGGCTAATTTTTGTATTTTTAGTAGAGACGGGGTTTCACCATGTTGGCCAGGCTGGTCTCGAACTCCTGACCTCAAGTGATCTGCCCGTAGAGGCAGGCACCTTTCCATGAGCACCCTACCTCACGGCAGGCTATGAAGGCATTTGACTACATTAATTAAATTTTATCCTACAGCAGCCCTGTGGGTGGGTCTTAGTGTTATTCCCATTCTACAGGTGAAGAGTGTGAGGCTCAGAGACGGGGGAGCTGAAACATGCCAAGCAGGAGGAAGTAGGGGGCGAGTGAAGGGGGGCAGACAGAGGTGAGGGCTTTCTTTCGGAGGGACATGTGGCTGGATCATAGCAGCACATGTATAAAGGAGTGAGGGGTTTTTTTTTATTGCAAGCAATACGACTGGCTACCTTTTAAAAAGCCAGCTGGATCTGAGCTTGTGTTAACAGCAACACCGGCTATGACTCTCCTCAACCAGAAACGTGGGGCATCCTAGACATCCTGGAAACTTCTCCCACCCCACCCCAAGCCAATCAGCCATTCACCAAGTCCTATCAATGCTATTGCTGAAATTTCTCTTGAATCCATCTACTTTCCACATCCACAGTCACCATCCTACCCCCAGCCTCCACCTCTCTTTTCTTGATGATGGCATGACCTCCTATCCAGTTTCCCTGCAACTACTCTTGCTTGCTTGTTTTTTTTTTTTTGAGACAGAGTCTCACTCTGTCGCCAGGCTGAAGTGCAGTGGCTCGATCTAGGCTCACTGCAACCTCCGCCTCCTGGGTTCAAGCGATCCTCCTGCCTCAGCCTCCTGAGTAGCTGGGACTATAGGCACGCGTCACCATGTCCAGCGAATTTTTGTGTTTTAGTAGAGATGGGGTTTCACCATGTTGGCCAGGATGGTCTTGATCTCTTGACCTCATGATCTGCCCGCCTGGGCCTCCCAAAGTGTTGGGATTACAGGTGTGAGCCTTCTTCTAATTGAGTATCCATATTGTGGTCAGAAAGATTTTCCTAAAATGTGAATGTGACCATTTTACCATTGTGTTGGAAACCCTTCACAGAGGCTGGGCACAGTGGCTCATGCCTGCAATCCCAGCTACTCGAGAGGCTGAGGCTGGAGAATCACTTGAACTTGGGAGGTGGCCATGTCAGTGAGCCAAGATTGCACCACTGAACTCCAGCCTGGATGACAGAGCGAGACTCCGTGTTAACAACAACAACAACAACAACAAACAAACCAAAAAAACCTTCACAGTCTTCCCATTGCCCTTAGGACATGGTCACCCATTTGGATCTGGCCTGTGAGCCCGTTCCATCTGCCCCCTGCCTCCCTCGACTCCCCCACTGCATTCTGGCCACACTAGTCTTTCCGTCCTCCCTGAAGCTGTCCTTACTCATGCCCTCCAGACAAGTCTGTCCCTCTAGCCATAATGCTCCCTGCCCTTCATGCCTCCTCCTCACCTACCAGATATCTCCATATTCTTCGGGCTGAAGCCTCTACAGCATCTCTTGGGGAAGATGAAAGAGGAAAGCACTTTTTCTAACCCAGCCTAGAATAGGCCCCCCTGCTACTGGTTTCTGCAGTTCTCAGCAGCCTCCTCACACTGTTGTCTTTGTCCTGGGAACATAAGATCTACCAAGTGACACCTCTGTCTCCCTGCCTGTGGCTTGACTCTGTTATGGTGCCTGGCACATAGCAGGCACTCAGTCAATGTCTGTTGAATGAAGAAATGCATGAACAAATGAGTGAGAGAAGCCACGGTCCCCTTTTCCTCTGGCCAGGTGACACCTGGAGTAGTTTCTTAATCCCTCTCATAAAGATACTTGGTGAGAATCTTTATGGAGAATGCAGACATTCAGAGAGATTAAGAAACTTAGCGAAGGTTACAAGCTAGGAATGAAAGAGCTATCATTCAAATACTAATACTTTCATGTCTGGACAGTCTGTTTAAGGGGAGTAAACTAGAGTCCCGGAGAAGAGGGTCAGGCTGGTGGACAGTCTAAAAACCATGATACTGGACAAATGACTGCATTTAGATCCTTTTGCTTAGAAGCGAAGACTAGGGAGGAAGTGAGGGCTGAGACCCAACTCTCAAAGGACTGCCTCTTGGGGAGATAACACAGGGATCTAGAGTTTGGCTCTAGCCTCTTGGGGAGATAACACAGGGATCTAGAGTTTGGCTCTAGCCTCTTGGGGAGATAACACAGGGATCTAGAGTTTGGCTCTAGCCTCTTGGGGAGATAACACAGGGATCTAGAGTTTGGCTCCAGAGATGTTTTCAAGCTGCGTACTTCTAGGATTGTGGCTGATTTGTAAAGGAATGAGATGTGTATTGCCAGAAATGTTCAAGCAGAAGCTTGAAGGCTCATACTTCCCAAAGGGCTTCTTCCAGCTCTGACAGTGTTGTCCCACGGGTGGACAGAACTAACAACTCCTCCTGTTAGTGCTAAATCCAGTGGGGAGAGAGTTTGAAGTTCAGAGGTCTATGGCTGCAGAAGACTTACTGAAAGGTACATTTAATCACACCATATGCTGTGCTGTCCATCTCCAAATGAATGCTGAGACCCATGAAAGTTCTAGGCATCTGTGTCTTTAACCCGCCTATGGGATCCTTCTAGCTGTGGGCATCTGCATCTTGCTTTGGAATCTCAGCAGAACTGTGGGAAAAAGCAGGCAGGAAGCTCCTGGTCTGTCTTTACCTCTTTGCCTTTTCCTGCAACCCTTTTATCCCCACAGACAGCTCCTTCATTCTGAACTCAAGCTCGATGACACTCGCAGAGGGCTCGGGAAAGAATCTTCTTGGAGACGAGGTCATCCCCATGTGCTGTTTTCCAGTTGCTGGCAGTTGGCTCAACACCCCTTCCTGCCAGAGGCCTTCTGCTAATGTGCCAGCTGCTTCTGACACCTGGAGGTGCCTGGCCGCCCCTGCTTTGAAGTGGAGCCAACAGGGAGCTGCTGCCAGTGACAGTCTGCACAGATCTATTGGATCATGGAGGGACCCTTGTGGGCCATGCCTCAGGGCTAGAGAGAGGGACTCTGGGGGAGAAGTAGAGACACTTTGGTTCAGGCTGTGCGGAGCAGAACCATGTGTGGGGTGGAGCCTAGGACAGGCAACTGGAGTGGAGAAAGAGCACATGGCCGGTCTGAGACTGGCCACTTTCTCCCTCCCCTGCTGACTTCCAGCAGCTGGGATAGGCAGTCTGGATGGGAGTTGTAAGGGTGCCAAGTAAGCAACAGCTTCCAGCCTGAACCTACTGACTTGCCAACTTCCTATTCACCCCTAATTAGGGTCAGTTTCCCTGGTCTAGTGGCATGGGCTGCACCCATTTTCCTGAAGTTCTGGATTAGTTGACCCCAGGATTAAGTCCCAGTTCCACCATTCACTGGCCAAGTGACTGTTTCCCTCTGAGGCTCAGTTTCCTCATCTGTGAAGAGGATACAATCATAGTTCCTGTTTCCCAGGATTCTTGTGGCGAGTCAGCATGATGATGTTATATATGCTAGTGTCTAACAGGCGCTCAGAATGAGCGCAGGCTGTAATCAGTAAGTATATTCTATCTGGTTTAAAGTGTGGGAGAGCCCAAAAGAGCAAATAAAAATAGAGCCCAGAGGAAGTGTGTGCTGCCATCATCCACCAGGCAGAGGTCTCAGGCGGAAGCCAGCGATCTAGTTTCCCATTTACTTTTAGGGGGAAGCTAGCCCTCAGCTAGGGCCAGAAAGAAAAGTCACTTTCCATGAATGGACTTCTTTGAGGAGGTCACATGACTAGCATCAGTCATAGGGTGGCTGAAGGGTGTCCCCATGTCTGTTTGGGCTCACAGTGCACCTCTAGGGTTTTTGTTTGAATGTCAGGGCCATGAGAGAAGCAGTGATGACACGATGTCTGGTTACCTTCTCCAGGTGGGAGGAAAGGCTGCTACGAAGGTGTCCTGGGTCATTTCCTGAGGGTCACTCCTCTTCTGGACTGTGTTGGGGGCACACTTGTGCTGCACAAGCTGCCTCTAGCCTAGGCCCTTGAAGTGGCATGGGATGTCCAGGTCATTGCTCTGCCCGGGCTCTAGTCTGCACCTCCAGGGTACCCCAAACCCTACCTGCCCTGAAATGCCTAAGATGCTTGATCCAGAGGGTGTGGGAAACAACATGATGATGACGATGATTATAATAGTGAATATTCACTAAGGGCTGTTAGCACTACACACCTATAAGTTCATTTTCTGCTCGTATTAATCCTATGAGGTCAGTTCAGTGAGTATCTTGATGGAGAACGTAGATGTTCAGAGGAATTAAGAAACCTGACGCAGGTTACAAACAGGAGCGAAAGAGCTATACTTCAAATACAGGCCTCTCTGACGCTAGTCACAGTTCCGAGACCACCTGCAGTCACTTCTGGTAAGGAAGAGTGGGCTCTGTGCTGTCTCATGGTAATGAAGCCTTCCTGCTGCCCCTTTCACTTCTCCCAGTCTCAGTGTTTGTTAGAGCAGCTGCCCCCAGAAGGACTGGAAGCTTTGGCCTGGGTGCTGCTGCTTCCCTGCAGACAGTCTGAAGGCCTCATTACTCTGGAACCTCCCAAGAAGCCTGAGAGCTAGGGGTGAACTGGTCCACAGACCTTAGAATAAAGACCCAAACCCAATGTATGGCCTGTAAAGCCCCACTTTCCCTCCCTCTGCCCTCAAATGCCTCAAACTCCAGGCCATCACTGGTGAGAGCCTAGCTTCTTTTCCATGCCGCTTACTTTCCCCGAAATGCTTTTTGCTCTCACTGCTGTCTACCTAATCCCCCCATCATTTTTTATATAAAGGAAATGTTTAGAACCTCAGAAAACTACAGAGAATAACGTAAGAAACACCTGTGTCCCCACTAGCCAATGTTATCATACCATAACGTCTTACTATCCTTGCTTCAGTCTTCAAAAGCTTTGTAAAATGCAGCATTAAAGATAACCATTTCAGCCACCTGTGCACCCCTCCCTCATCCTATCATCTACCTTTCTTCCTGGGGGGATCACAATGATTTACTAAAACTTGGGGGTCTAGCATTCCTCTGCATGTCTTTATACTATAATTAACTCATGCGAATGTCTGTGTTCTTTTCTTTTTTTTTTTTTTTTGAGACGGAGTCTCGCTGTGTCGCCCAGGCTGGAGTGCAGTGGCGCGATCTCAGCTCACTGCAAGCTCCGCCTCCCGGGTTCCCGCCATTCTCCCGCCTCAGCCTCCGAGTAGCTGGGACTACAGGCGCCCGCCACCACGCCCGGCTAGTTTTTTGTAGTTTTAGTAGAGACGGGGTTTCACCGTGTTAGCCAGGAGGGTCTCAATCTCCTGACCTCGTGATCCACCCGCCTCGGCCTCCCAAAGTGCTGGGATTACAGGCTTGAGCCACCGCGCCCGGCCTGTGTTCTTAAAACATTATATAGCTTTGTTTTCCTTTTTCTCAAACTCTGTGTCATTCTGTAACTTTGATATTTTGAGATTCATCAGGATTGATGCATATATAGCTATTCATTTTAGCTGCTGGAAAGAATTCCACAACTATGGTATGAATATGCCACACTTTATTCTTTCCTTCGGCAGAGGGACATGCAGATTGTTCCAGTGGCAGCTATTACAAACAATACTGCATGTTTCCTTATTCCCAGGGGTAGCTCTTGGACTTTTAAAATTTGGCTAAATTGTCCGAACGTAATTGTAACAATTTACACTCCCACCTGCAGTTTATGAGCGTTTCCACTGTTTCACATCCTCACCAATATCTGTAGTATGAAACTTTAAAATTTTTGCCAATTTGATAGGTATGAGGAGGTATCTCAATATAATTGGCAGTTTCCTGATTACTAGTGAGTGTGGGCATGAAAATATGCCCAAAGGTTTATTACTAATGTTCTTCTGTGCATTGCCTGTTTATATCTTTGGACTATTTTTCTACTGAGAGCCTTAATCTTTTTCTTATTGATTTGTAGGAATTCTTTTTTTTTTTTTTTTTTTTTTTTTTTGAGGCGGAGTTTCATTCTTGTTGCCCAGGCTGGAGTGGAATGGCACAGTTTCGGCTCACTGAAATCTCCACCTCCCAGGTTCAAGCGATTCTCCTGCCTCAGCCTCCCAAGTAGCTGGAATTACAGGTGCCCACCACCATGCCCAGCTAATTTTTTTGTATTTTTAGTAGAGAGGAGTTTTCACCATGTTGACCAGGCTGGTCTCAAGCCCGTGTCTTCAGGTGATCCACCCACCTCGGCTTCCCAAAGTGCTGGGATTACAGGCGTGAGCCACTGTGCCCAGCCAATTTGTAGGAATTCTTTATAAAAAAGTTCTTAGCTGGGTGTGGTGCTGTGCACCTGTAGTCCCAGCTACTTGGGAGGCTGAGGCAGGAAAATTGCCTGAGCCCGGGAGTTTGAGTTCAGCCCAAGCAACACAGCAAGACCTCATCTTAAAATAAAATAAAATAAAGTAAAATAAAAATAATTTATGGAAAGCTGAGGCAGGAGGAATGCTTGAGGCCAGGAGTTCGAGGCCAGCCTAAATAACACAGCAAGATCACCGCCCCCATCTCTACAAAATAAAAAATTAGCTGGGCTTTGTAGAATGTGCCTATGGTCCTAGCTACTCAGGAGGTTAAGGTGGGAAGATCACTTGAGCACAGGAGTTTGAGGCCGTAGCGAACTATGAATGCACCACTGCACGCCAGCCTGGGTGACAGAGCAAGACTCCATTTCAAAAAATAATAACATTTTAAAATAATTTTTTTGGGGGGGACAGAGTCTTGCTATGTCACCCAGGCTGGAGTGCAATGGCACAATCTCAGTTCACTGCAACCTCTGCCTCCCGGGTTCAAGCAGTTCTCCTGCCTCAGCCTCCTGAGTAGCTGGGATTACGGGCGCGCGCCACCCCACTCGGCTAATTTTTGTATTTAGTAGAAATGGGATTTCGCCAGGTTGGCCAGGCTGGTCTCGAACTCTTGACTTCGTGATCCACCCACCTTGGCCTCCCAAAGTGCTGGAATTACAGGCATGAGCCACCGTGCCCAGTCAATACTTTTTTTAATTTTTAATTTTAATGTTATTTTTTGAGACAGTTTTGCCTTATTGCCCAGGCTGGAGTGCAGCGGTGTGATCTCAGCTCACTGCAACCTTTGCCTCCCAGGTTCAAGTGATTCTCCTGCTTCAGCCTCCCGAGTTGCTGGGACTACAGGCATGTGCCGCCACGCTTGGCTAATTTTTGTATTTTAGTAGAGATGGGGTTTCACCATGTTGGCCAGGCTGGTCTCGAACTCCTGACCTCAAGTGATCCGCCTGCCTCAGCCTCCCAAAGTGCTGGGATTATAGGCATGAGCCACCGTGCCTGGCCAGAATAAGAATGGCAGGCAATACAGCAGGGTGAGGTGGCTCACGCCTGTAATCCCAGCATTTTGGCAGGCCGAGGCAGGTGGATCACGAGAACAAGATATTGGGACCATCCTGGCCAACAGTGTGAAACCCAGTCTCTACTAAAAATACAAAAATTAGCCGGGCATGGTGGCGTATGCCTGTAGTCCCAGCTACGGGAGGCTGAGGCGGGAGAATTGCTTGAACCTGGGAGGCAGAGGTTGCAGTGAGCTCAGATCACGACACTGCATTCCAGCCTGGTGACAGAGCAAGACTCCGTCTCAAAAAAAAGAAAAAAAAAAAAAAAAAAGAATGGCAGGCAATACTTTAAATCAGTGGTTCTCAATGTGTGTTTCCCAGACCATCAGCATCACCTGGGAATTTTTTAGAAATATACATTCTTGAGCCCTGCCCTAAACCTACTGAACTCTGGGGTTGTGGTCCGGCCATGTGTGGTTTAACAAGCCCTGCAGGTGACTCTGATGCATGCTCAAGTTTAAGAACCAGTGCTTTAAATCTTCACCCTTGGAACACAGCTTCCCAACCCTTTGTCACTTGGGTCTCAAATGACTTACAGGTGTGATGGTCCCCTTGGCCCAGCTGGGAGGAAGCCAGAGCCTGCAGGCCAATCACAAGTAGTCTTGTCTTTACTGGAGATTTTTGTTATATATTATTTTCTGATTGCTGTGAAGTGCAAAAAGGCCAGGAAGTATTGGCTTTGGAAACCCAGCAACGTCTCATTTACTTATTTTTTAAAATCTGGTACTATTAATAATGCCAATATAATTGTAACAGCAAGAAATTATTACTGGCCAGGCGTGGTGGCTCATGCCTGTAATCCCAGTATTTTGGGAGGCTGAGGTAGGCGGATCGCTTGAGGTCAGGAGTTCGAGACCAGCCTGGCCAACATGGTGAAACCCTGTCTCTACTACAAATACAAAAAATTAGCCAGGCGTGGTGGCGGGCATCTATAATTCTAGCTACTTGGGAGGCTGAGGCACAAGAATCACTTGAATCTGGGAGGCGGAGGTTGCAGGGAGCTAAGATCACACCACTGCACTCCAGCCTGGGCAACAGAGCAAGACTTCATCTAAAAAAAAAAAAAAAATTATTACTTATTTAATGTCTACAACGTGGTAAGCAATTTTCATGGTTTTGTTGGTGTTACTGAAATCTTACAAACACCCTATGAGTTAGTTACTATTATTACTGTCATCCCCATTTTACAGATACAAAAACAGGGCCCAGAGAAGTTACGAGATATCCGCAAGGTCATCCAGTTAATGGGGCACGGGTGGGATGTACACTAGATCTTTCTAACGCCATGGGGCCTGTGTTCTTCTAGGTCAAGGTTAATATTACCACTTCGAACGATCATGACAAGTTTACTCTGTGCCAGCCACCATTTTAAGCACATCATATACTTCTCCTTCAATCATTACAACTATTATTATTCCCATTTTACAAATGAGGAAACAGCCTCAAAGAAATTAAATACCTTTCTCAAGGGCACAGCTAGTATGTTGTGAAACCAGGATTTGAACTCAAGAAGTCTGGTTCCAATTGCATGCTCTTAACCATCCAGAAAGCTTCCAGTCCATGGAGGATGGGGAGCAGGAGATGCTCTGGTGATCATTTGGGGATAAAAGAACTACTCCACTAGCTGCAGATGAATATGTGAGGTGGAGGGGATCTCTGGCTTGGCTGCTGTCGTGGAGTCTATTTGCTTTTTCTTTTCCTGTTTTTCCAGCTCACACCTGCTGCCCCAGGGCCTAGCCATGATGCTTGCAGCACATAAGGCAGGCGCATGTGGAGACACCATGCCCCTGAACAGGCTCCGGCTTCCAGCTGCCTGTGGATTACATTCTTTTACGCACACATCATCACAGACTGGAGCCTCCTTCAGCAGCCCGTCCCCAGACTTCAGCGTCCTGGATAAAGTAAGCCTGGCAGTGAGATGGGAGAGGGCAGTTCCTCTTCTAGCAATAGTAACTGCCTTGAAGTCTCTACCACCTCCATTTGCAGTTCTGATCAGATGCATAGGTGTGTGTGTGGGGAAGCTGGGACCCTGACCTTGAGGACAAAATGAGAATAGCTTACAAAATCAGGGGATGCTTTCTGGGATACATACAGTTTTTCTACATATGCACCAGCTGCAGTACAGTGGGGAAAGCATGGCATTGAGGCGATGAGGTTGACACAGAAGCTTGATGCTTATACTTGGGGAGAAAACAAACTTATCCTAATTCTGAATTCATCTCTAACTGCAGCCGGTGCCGTGTGGGTAACCGTGGCCCTTCTGTTGTTACTGCCATTCCCATAATTCCCTCACACTGCTATTGACATGGACTGGCTACGATGCTTCCTCCTGCTCAAACAGAAAGGTCTGAGGTTTCTGTCAAACAGCAGGCCTCTAGGTGAGGAGTGGGTAGGTTTCCAGCCACAAATAGAGGAATACCATTCCAGAAGCCCCTTAGTATCAATAACTGTATAATTCTACCTTGGTATCGAGAATTTTTGGTTCTTACAGGATTCTACCACCTACACTCAAATCTTGTGGTGCTTTCATGTATCTGATTGTTTGGAAGGGACTGAGGAGAGAGCTGGGCAAATGCAAAGCTGTGGCTGTGGGGGGCTAAGATGCATATCGAAGGTTCACTCTCATAAGCTCCCTCACATCACAGGAAAGGGAAAAGAGGTCAGTCTTCTGGAGTGATTAATCAAAACCAAGGTCATATGTCACAGAGTGGTGGCAGCCAGTAACCAGTACCTAAGGAGTCGCCTTCTAAATCAAGTTATTTGAGGGGCAGGAACTATATCTTATTCATGACTGTATCCTCATTTGCAGAATAGCTCCCGACACAAAATCAGCACTCAAGAAACATTTGGCGAAATGAAGTACTGACACATACAGCAAGATGGATGAACCATGAAAACACTGTGCTATTAGGTTGGTGCAAAAGTACCTACAGTCTTTGCCATTGAAAATAATGGCAAAATCTCAATTACTTTTACACCAACCTAAAACATGAAACTAGTCACAAATTTTTTTTTTTTTTTTTTTTTTTTTTGGAGACAGAGTCTCACTCTGTCACCAGCCTGGAGTGCAGTGGTGCGATCTTGCAACCTCCGCCTCCTGGGTTCAAGCGATTCTCCTGCTTCAGGCTCCCAAGTAGCTGGAACTACTGGTGTGCGCCACCACGCCCAGCTAATTTTTGTATTTTTAGTAGAGATGGGGTTTCATCATGTTGGCCAGGATGGTCTCCATCTCTTGACCTCATGATCCACCCGCCTTGGCCTCCCAACATGCTAGGATTATAGGCATAAGCCACTGTGCCTGGCCATTTTTTTATTTTTATTTTTATTTTTTTTGAGACACAGTCTCGCTCTGTTACCCAGGCTGGAGTGCAGCAGCATGATCTTGGCTCATTGCAACCTCCGCCTCCCGGGTTCAAGCAATTCTGCCTGAGCCTCCCGAGTAACTGGGATTATAGACGTGCACCACCATGCCCAGCTAATTTTTTTATTTTTAGTAGAGACAGGGTTTTACCATGTTGGCCAGGCTGGTTTTGAACTCCTAACCTCAAATGATCCGCCTGCTTCAGCCTCCCAAAGTGCTGGGATTACAGGCATGAGCCACTACATCTGGCCAAGACCACATATACAATTCTACTTATTTGATTTTTTTTTTTTTTTTTAAAGACAGAGTCTCACTCTGTTGCCCAGGCTGGAGTGCAGTGGTGCGATCTCAGCTTACTACAACCTCTGCCCTGCAGGCTCAAGCAATTCTCCCACCTCAGTCGCCCAAGTAATTGGGACCACAGACACACGCCACCATGCCTGGCTAAGTTTTTTGTATTTTTGGTAGAGATGGGGTTTCACCATGTCGCCTAGGCTGGTCTGGAACTCCTGAGCTCAAGCAATCCTCCCCACTTGGCTTCCCCAAGTGCTGGGATTACAGCACTTGGGGCCACTGTGCCTGGCCTCAATTCTACTTATTTGAAATGCCCAGTGGAAAAAGCTATAGAGACAGAAAGTAGATTAGGGGTTGCCTAGGGTTGGGGAAGATGGCAGAGAGGGGACTGAAGAGTAATGGCTAAAGGGTGTAGGATTTCTTTTTAAGGTAATGAAAACATTCTAAAATGGACCGTGGTAATGGATGCACAACTCTGGAAATACATTAAAAGCCATTGAATTTTACACTTTAAATGGGTGAAGTGTATGGTACGTGAGTTGTATCCCAAAAAGCTGTTAAAAAGAAATATTTGATGAATAAACAAATGAACAAATAAATATAGGATATAGTTGTTGACTCTTGTTCTTAGAGTTACTTAGAATCATGGACTATTAGAATCATGTAAAATGCCAGACAAGGAATATTCACTCACACATTCACTCATATACTGATTCATTCAGCAGGCATTTATGGAGTGTCTGGCATGTATCTAGGTACTATGCTAAGTGATAGTGATTAAGCAGCAAACAAGATTACTATGGATCCTACTTGCCTCTTGGGACATACATACTCACACTTATGGTTCCTTTTCTTTATTTAGAAATTCTCTAATTATTGTCATACCTTCATTCTTGACTTCAGTATTTTTTATTTTTATTTTTTTTTGAGATGGAATCTTGCTGTGTCGCCCAGGCTGGAGTGCTCTGTGGCCCAGGCTGGAGTGCAGTGGAGCAATCTCAGCTCACTGCAAGCTCCGCCTCCCAGGTTCACGCTATTCTCCTGGCTCAGCCTCCCGAGTAGCTGGGACTACAGGCACCCACCACCACGTCTGGCTAATTTTTCTTTTTCTTTTTTTTTTTTTAGTAGAGATGATCTCAATCTGACCTCGTGATCCATCTGTCTCGGCCTCCCAAAGTGCTGGGATTACAGGTGTGAGCCACCACACCTGGCCTTAAGTTCAGTCTTTAAGGATGCTGAGTTTATCCCCCCAGATTCTGGGGCCGAATCTTCCTTAAAACGATCTGAGCCCAGGCTGACTGCGGTGGCTCATGCCTGTAATCCCAGCACTTTAGGAGGCCTAGGTGGGCAGATCATTTGAGGTCAGGAGTTTGAGACCAGCCTGGGCAACATGGTGAAACCCCATCTCTACTAAAAATACAAAAAAAAAAAAAAAAAAAAAATTAGCCGGGCATGGTGTGCACACCTATAATCCCAGCTACTCAGGAGGCTGAGGCAGGAGAATCACTTGAACCCGGGGAGAGGCGGGGTGGAGGTTGCAGTCAGTCGAGATTGCACCCACTGCACTTCAGCCTGGGCGACAGAGTGAGATTCTGTCTCAAAGAAAACAAACAAACAAAAAAAATTTTTTTAATAAAATGATTTCTGCCCAAAAGGGAACAATCATGGAAATTTAAAGCTAACTTCATTTGGCTGCTTTTAAATTACAAGAGATAATCTCCCATACTTTTTTTTGTTTTTCAGTGAAGAAAAAAATATCCAAATCTCCTTTGGATAGCAGATAAATTAAAATTATAAAACCTGAACTGCAGCTTTTACCAGTGGCCAGTTGCCATCAGGAAAGAAAATTATCCACTGAATAATGAGGGAGAAAAAAACCTACACAATTTTGAGTGTGTGATCACTAAACAGGTTTCGCACATGACCAGCAAAACTAGGTCATGAGCTGTGAGCTGCAAAACACCCTGCCCCACCTTGAGGCTGGTGTCTGTCACTGGGAGCAATGGAGTTCCCATCTTCCAAGTCAGTAGAGGAGTTGGCTGGCACGTTTCAAAAGGAGTGAGTTGATTCTTGGTGCAGTGCAGCCAATGCAGCTTTGTTTTCAGTGGGTCAAACCACAAAGCAGAAATGATGCCATGACACAGGGAGGTGGGAGCATGAGGAGACTCTGAATCTTCTTGGGCTCCTGATCCCCCATCTCTGGATTCAGGCTGACTGCAGTTCCAGTCCCGCCACTGCTACTTACAAGCTATCAGTATATTCGCACATTGTCATCCTGTCTGAGCCTCAGTTCCCACTTCAGTGAAGTGAGCAGTAACAGTACCCTTCCCTCAGCTGGGCTTCATCACTTTCACGCCTTTTTTTTTTTTTTTTTTTTGAGATCCAGTCTCAAAAAAAGAGATCTGTTCCTCATGCTGGAGTGCAGTGGCACAATCTCGGCTCACTGCAACCTCTGCCTCCCAAGTTCAAGTGATTCTCCTGCCTCAGCCTCCCAAGCAGCTGGGATTACAGGTGCCCACCACCATGCCAGGCTCATTTTTGTATTTTTAGCAGAGACAGGGTTTCACCATGTTGGTCAGGATGGTCTCGAACTCCTGACCTCAGGTGATCCATCCACCTTGGCCTCCCAAAGTGCTGGGATTACAGGCGTGAGCTACCACGCCCAGTTGCTTTCACGCCCTTCTGGTTTCCAACCGCAACCCTCTTCATCACAAGTCACTGGCAACCCTTGCCCCCTCTTTTCTCAGAATATCCTCTAGGGGTATGTGTGGGAGTGTGGGTGTGTATTTGTGTGTGTGTTTTGTTGTTGTTGTTTGCCTAATCCTCTCACCACCCTCCAACTCTGTCTTCAGAGCCGGAGGCTCCCCACAGAAACCACAAAGGATCATTTTAAAAGGAAGTAACAGTTTTTACAAGGATTAGGTGAGATAGTTAAGGTAAACAAATTTAAACAGAACAGTGAAGATAAATGCATTCAATATGATTTAAGGAAGGTAAGGCATTCTTCAATAAACATGATTTTTGCTACATGTCCATTTGCAACCCTAGCTCGGGTTTTTTTTTTTTTTTTTTTGAGATGGAGTCTTGCTCTGTCGCACAGGCTGGAGTGCAATGGCGCGATCTCTGCTCCCTGAAACCTCTGCCTCCCAGGTTTAAGAGATTCTCTTGCCTCTACCTCCTGAATAGCTGGGACTACAGGCAAGCGCAACCGTGCCTGGCTCTTTTTTTGTATTTTTAGTAGAGATGGAGTTTCACCATGTAGGTCAGGCTAATCTTGAATATCTGGCTTCAGGTGATCTGCCTGCCTTGGCCTCCCAAAGTGCTGGAATTACAGGTGTGTGCCACTGCGCCTGGCCTAGCTCAGGTTTTGAGTTAAGTAAGTAAAAGTTAACTGAGGCATAGTCCAATATACCTCATGTGGTTAAAAATTGTGAATGATGGTGAAACCCAACACAGAAATTAGGGGCTTCTAACTATTTCTGCCAAGTCTTGGTTCTGGACTGATCTTGAAAAGCTTCTTCTGGCATAAATAATATAATGTGCCCTTCCTTCAACTGGGGCTTTATCACCTTTATGCCCTTCTGGTCCCCAACCTCAACTCTCTTCATCACAAGTCACTGCCAACCCTTGCCCCCTGATATGGTTAGGCTTTGTGTTCCCACCTAAATCTCAACCCGAATTGTAATCCCCAGGTGTTGAGAGGCAGACCTGGTGGGAGGTGATTGGATCACATGGGCAGTTTCCCCTATGCTGTTCTTGTGATAGTGAGTGAGTTCTCAAGACATTTGATGGTTTTATAAGCGTCTGGCATTTCCCCTGCCTGTACTTCTCTCTCCGGCTACCATGTGAAAAAGGTCCTTGCTTCCCCTTTGCCTTCTGCCATGATTGTAAGTTTCCTGAGGCCACGTGGAACTGTGAGTCAATTAAATCTCTTTTCTTTATAAATTACACAGTCTTGGGTAGTATCTTTACAGTAGTGTGAAAACACAAAAATGCAGCCCCTCTTTTCTCAGAATATCCTCTAGGGTGTGTGTGTGTGAGAGGGGGGATTGGAGGGGTTTGGCCTTTTTCTTCCTCTTCATCTCACCACCCTCCAACTCTATCTTCAGACCCTGAGGCTCCCCACAGAAACCACAAAGGATCATTTCGCTTCCCTTTGGAAATGCAGAATCTATTATGTTTTGGGGCACATCCCAAATAGACCCCTCTTCCACTGCCAGTTTCTTTCCTAAATGCTCCTTTTTTTCATTTGTATACACTTCAGGTTTCTCTAGGAAGCAGCGGCCCACAGAGAGCTGAGTTGGTTTCAAGAATCCAGGAGACGTACCTGGCTGCTTTCTGAGTGAGCTCCAGCGGGAAATCAGGACACAGTAATTGCAGCAAACAGTGATATTCTTTCATGGTCAGCAAATCTGAAGTGGAAATGGAGAGGAACACATTAGGTCTCTGCATTTCAAGTCACTGGCCTCTTTTTGTTCATTTCATGAGTTTCAGACTTGGTCTTGGTAGAGCTGCTCTTTTAAAAGCAAGTCAGTATTAAGGGTATGCTAGTCTCTAACCTCCAGGTATGAGTTTTTTAAGACCAATATTTCTACAAAGCTTTTCCTGGGTGGCAAGCATCCAGTTACAACATTTTGACCAAAGGAGCCTCACTGGCATGAAAGTTGGTCGGGTGAAGAGAACAAACAAGAGAGGCACCTTCATCAGCCTTCTTTGGGTTTCCCTGTATATAAAAATCTGGAAGAACAAGTTATTTCAAAGTTGGTTAAATCTGCTGAAATTCTCTGGCATGGTAACATTTGCCACCACATGCCCAAAGACCATCCACAGAATATCTGGAAGCAGTACTAAGGCAAACAGTCTTGCTGTGTATGGAGGAGAAGAGTATAGCATAGAAACCCACAGATCTCATTACTCTGTCATCCAGTACTGCAGCAGGCTGGCTTCTTTTGAATGCCTGAACACAAATCTGGTCATCCTATTATAAGAAGCCAAGACAGGCCGGGCGCGGTGGCTCAAGCCTGTAATCCTAGCACTTTGGGAGGCCGAGACGGGCGGATCGCGAGATCAGGAGATCGAGACCATCCTGGCTAACACGGTGAAACCCCGTCTCTACTAAAAACTACAAAAAAACTAGCCGGGCGAGGTGGCGGCGCCTGTAGTCCCAGCTACCTGGGAGGCTGAGGCAGGAGAATGGCGTGAACCCGGGAGGCGGAGCTTGCAGTGAGCTGAGATCCGGCCACTGCACTCCAGCCTGGGTGACAGAGCGAGACTCCGTCTCAAAAAAAAAAACAAAGAAGCCAAGACAAAGGTCCAAGATATACAGTCAAGGCAACCAAATGATTCCTGATACACAGAAGCAGTGCTTAGGGAGAGGTGAGCCAAGATGAGGCTCTGTGGTCCAGAAGCAGTGCTTAGGGAGAGGTGAGCCAAGATGAGGCTCTGTGGTCCAGCAGATAACCTAGACAGGTGAATCTCAGATTTATAGGATTCCAAGGGAGAAGAAATAAACTGATGCTTGAGTTATTTTGTTGCTGCATGTACTGAAGGCAAAAGATTTTAGATCAGACAAGGAGTAAGAATGTGCAAGTATTACCATATACCAAAGCATTTCGAATATGGAAGTGCCCGGTGATGCTAAAGTGAGAGCAATCCACCCCGAAGCCTGCCTAATTGGGAGGAGGATGAGTGAGAGGAGGGAATCCAGAGGGCATGGCCACATTTGGGGAATGAAGATGATGATCATAGGCACTTGGTTTCTTTGGACCTAAGTTAGCTCAAGCCACAGGAATCCAGATCTTCTGCCCCTGTTAGTTCGGTTGATGCTTTTCCAAGACAAAAACCCCAAATCTCCAGGGAAAGGCCTGGGTTCCTAGTACTTTTTCATCAAAGCTCAATTCAATGTGGGGACAGAGAGTTTGACTAACCACACTGCCAAAGTCAGAAACACCAAAGGAACAGACTCAGCGTCAATATAGGTCAAAGGATCAAGATGGTTTTGTGGCCTCTCCTCTTCCCACTCGCCTGACCTCGGGCACAGCCTGGCAGGAGGTCTTGTTCTTCAAGGGAGGGAGTCATCGCCACTCGTGGTCTCAGGCTTGGGGTGAGGAAAAAGGTGAAGGGAAGGGAGAAAAGCCACTGAATCTAATGTGTTCCCACTTTATTCTCACTCCAGAACTCCCCATCTAGAGAGAAGAGAAGAGTGATTTCTGGCAGGGCAGGGAGTAAATAAAGGAAAGTTCTATCTTTGAATCATCAGTGCTTTTCTAGGCTAAACTTTGGTGGATATATCTGATAGCATTCTTAGGGAGAGTCAGAGTGTTTCATAGGAACTTACATTTATCCCCCAAATTACCTACAAAATATCCTTGGGAAGATAACAGAATTAAGGAAAATGAAAAAATGAGAGAGAGAGAGAGAGAGAGAGAGAGAGAGAGAGAGAGAGAGAGAGAGAGAGAGAGAGAGAGAGAGAGAGAGAGTGTTACTTGATTAAGAAAGACAATGCTAGGAATCAACATTAGCTTCCTGGTTTCTAGACCCTAGGCCCTCTTCAGGTTTTTGATATTATTCTAACTCATGTACTTCAAATACTTGCTTCTGAGGACAGAAGAATGATTTACAAAAATCACTGTGTGCTTCTCTAATACAACAAAAGCTCTTAAAAATATGAAAAACAGAATGCATCCTGCTCACCACTTCTGGAACTTGACTCTTCTAAATGTGAAGTGAGGACAGTAGTCATATAAAGAGATTAATGAAAATGCAAGCAAATAAACAACTTTTTTTTTTTTTTTTTTTTTTTTTTTTTTTTTTTTTTTTTTTTTTTTTTTTTTTGAGACGGAGTCTCGCTCTGTCGCCCAGGCTAGAGTGCAGTGGCCGGTTCTCAGCTCACTGCAAGCTCCGCCTCCCGGGTTTACGCCATTCTCCTGCCTCAGCCTCCGAGTAGCTGGGACTACAGGCGCCCGCCACCTCGCCCGGCTAGTTTTTTGTATTTTTTAGTAGAGACGGGGTTTCACCATATTAGCCAGGATGGTCTTGATCTCCTGACCTCGTGATCCGCCCGTCTCGGCCTCCCAAAGTGCTGGGATTACAGGCTTGAGCCACTGCGCCCGGCCCGTGGTAAATTTTTTTTTTTTTTTTTTTTGAGACGGAGTCTCGCTCTGTCGCCCAGGCTAGAGTGCAGTGGCCGGTTCTCAGCTCACTGCAAGCTCCGCCTCCCGGGTTTACGCCATTCTCCTGCCTCAGCCTCCGAGTAGCTGGGACTACAGGCGCCCGCCACCTCGCCCGGCTAGTTTTTTGTATTTTTTTAGTAGAAACGGGGTTTCACCGTGTTAGCCAGGATGGTCTCGATCTCCTGACCTCGTGATCCGCCCGTCTCGGCCTCCCAAAGTGCTGGGATTACAGGCTTGAGCCACCGCGCCCGGCAATAAACAACTTTTAATTGTGGAGAGAGTAGTTATATTATTGTTATTATTATTCTTCCACGCAGACTCTGTGTTGGGGATGTGGAGAGAGGAGTTCTAATTCTACTTAAGTAGTGACCAAATAATATCAAGGGCAGATGATTTCTGCTACTTCAAGACACTCCTCAGCTGTTGTACAGTGGGTATTGAGAGAACTATGAGTGGTAAGACTTGTTTCAAAATCAGAATACTGATAAGCATATGGGAGCTTGTTCCCTTTCTGCTCCATAGGCTAGGATTCAAATTTTGGCTCTGCGATTCACCAGGTATGTAATCTTGGGCAAATTGCTTAACATCTCTAAGTCTCAGTTTCTCATCTGTAAAATGCAAGTGATACCGACACTTTTCAGGGTTAAAGTCAACTGTAAGACAGATGATGTCTATAAAGTGCTTAGCAGAATGTCTAGAACTTAGTAACATCAAACAGTGGGAGTTTGTTTTGGTTCTGTTTTTAAATTCTGGAGGCAAGGAGAAGACAGGAGGAAGGTATTTGTTGCTGAGGTTTTTTTTCATTTTAAATTTTAATTAATTAATTAATTATGAGATGGGGGGGTCTCACTCTGTTACCCAGGCTGGAGTACAGTGGCATAGCTCACTGCAGTCTTGAACTCCTGAGCTCAAGCGATCCTCCTGCCTCAGCCTCCAAGTAGCTGGGACTACAAGCATATGCCACCAAGCCCTACTCATTTAAAAAATTTTTGTAGAGACGGGGTCTCGTGCCGTCACCCAGGCTAGTCACAAACTTCCCACCTCAGCCTCCCAAAGTGCTGGGATTACAGGCATGAGCCTGGCTGTTGCTGAATTTGGACATTTAAACACCTAAAAGTGTTCTGCCTTGAAAGTTCTCTGTTGGGTTGCCTGAGCCAAATCCGTTTTGAACACTCTCCTGCAGTGGCCACTCACTTCCTATTCCCATGTGCCTGCTCTGTTCCAGGCTCCCCATTATGATGAACAAGCTAGCAGTCCCCCTAGCTTCTGTGGCCTGCATTTGGGCACCAGTTCACCCTAATGCTCCTGTCCATTTTGGGTCCTTTAGCTCTTAGAACTGTCCAAGATCTCAAAGGCCCTTCTCGCAGCCTTTTGTGCTCCAGCAGTAACTGTAGAGTGTAGTAGAGAGAGTGTGTAGAGTAAAAGAGAGTGAGTAGTCATGGAGATCTGTGCTCAGCTCTTGAATTAACTCACTTAGGCCAGGTGCAGTGGCTCATGCCTATAATCCCAGCACTTTGGGAGGCCGAGGCAGGTGGATCACCTGAGGTCAGGAGTTTGAGACCAGCCTGGCCAACATGGCGAAACCCCATCTCTACTAAAAATACAAAAAGTATCCCAGCATGGTGGCAGGTGCCTGTAATCCAGCTACTCGGGAGGCAGGAGAATTACTCGAACCTAGGAGGCAGAGGTTGCAGTGAGCTGAGGTCACATCACTGCACTCCAGCCTTTGACAAAGCAAGACTCCATCCCCCTCCCCACCCCCCCAAAAAATAAAAAAATTTAAAAAAATTAACTCACTTAGCCTTCACAGCATACTACCTTACGAAGTAGACTCCATTATTCCCAGTACCATTTCACAGATGAGGATGAGAAAGTTTAGAGGGATGAAATAAGCTGGTGAGCAAGGAGAGGAGGGTCCAGGATAGGGGAGAGGAAGGGGACCTGTCTTCCCTGAGCAAGATCTCAGGCTCGAAGGGAGAGAAGGGAGGCTGATGGCAGGAGGGGCTTAACAATAACACAGTTAACATTTATTGAGCACTTCTCTCGGGGAGGCACTGATCTAAGGGGTTTACATATGTTACCTCACTAATCTTCACTACTATTACCCTCATTTCACAGAAACAAAAACTCAGATTGTGCACACTTAAGAGGTAGAACTGGAATTCAAACCCAGGCAGCCTGGCTCGAAAGCCCACCCAGCTAACATTGTCAGCACCTTGATCTTATCAGCTATAATGTGTGAGGCTTAAGAACTTGTTTTCTCCTCCAAACTAACTGCAGGAACTAAATACCTCCAGATGAACTGGATCAAGAAGACAATTCAAGTGAATTGACATTTTCCACGTAAGCAACCGAGTCTTAAAGGTTCTAATTACTGTCAACAGCGAAGACCGAGGCTCCAGCACAGCAGCCTCAGTTAGGCCAGAGGACATGGGCTGGGGGACACCTGTGCTGGTGGCCACACCGTGGTCTCTCATCCCCATCCCCATCTCATGCCCGCCACTCTTCTACCTGGCAGGTGCAGGGGAGTTAAGTATTGTGTATCAATAGACACCTCTAGAAACCTCCCCACAATTAGAAGACTGTCAGCCAGTAGGTCCTGCAAGTTCAAAGGCAAAGACATAATAAGGTTTTGGTGTAAGATCAAAATCAGAACACTCTCCACAAATTTGTGTGTCTCCTTTCGTGGGTGGTCAGACTGCCAAACTTTCTTCTTCTAAGCCTTGCACTAGTCTCACCAATTGTGTGGCTGGCTCCAGACCAGAGGTGTTTTACGCCATTGATCCTATCTTCTCCAGAGGCAGCACAGCATAGCATTGTGGTTAATAGCATGGACTTGGGAGTTAGATTGTTCGAGTCCAAATTCTAGCTTTGCCACTGACTTCAAGTTACTTGACCTTTAAGCTTTCCATGTCTCAGTTTCCCCATTTACGAAATGACAGTATGAACATTGCAGAGTTGTTGTGAGTTAATGTAAAGTGCTTAGAACAGTGTCTGACCCATCATAAGGGCCGTCTGTTAGTACTTGCTATTATTATTTTAGAAATAAAGAAACTAGGGCTCAGTGAGGCGTAATCATTTTCTCAAGGAAACAGCTAGGAAAAGGGCTGAGATTCAGACCTAGGCCTAGCACAGGCTCTGAAGGTCCTGCAAGTTCCACCCTAGCAGGTGGGATCCAGCTGGTTTGTGAAGGACTTCTGATGATAGGATTATTCACACTAGATGACTGACAGACTTTATATCTAAGTTAAACATACAGATACCCTTCAGGCCGGCCACTTTAAACAGCGCAGGGTGGTTGGGCAGGGCAGCTGTATTAGCGCCAAGCTCTGACTTTGCAATCAGATGACCTGGCTGCAAAACCTGGCTCTACTACTTGCCACCAGCATGACTTAGACAAGCTGTACAACTTCCCTGAACCTTGGTTTCCTTGTCTTAAAAGTGTAATAATTACAGTACCTACCTAATGGAATTGTAAAAGATCAAAAGAGGTAATATATATATACTTTTCTGAAAATAGTTAGCAAAGTACTCAATAAGTGGTAGCATTATTTTATAATTATTAACTGATTAAAACTTGAAGTCCTGAAATTAAGGAATCTTTGAACTTAGCTAAAGCAATTAGCACAATGCCTGGTGCATTGCAGTATACATCTGTTGAAGGAATGAATACATAAAAACATGCCTCACGGGCCGGGCGCGGTAGCTCAAGCCTGTAATCCCAGCACTTTGGGAGGCCGAGACGGGCGGATCACGAGGTCAGGAGATCAAGACCATCCTGGCTAACACGGTGAAACCCCGTCTCTACTAAAAAAATACAAAAAACTAGCCGGGCGAGGTGGCGGGGCCTGTACTCCCAGCTACTCGGGAGGCTGAGGCAGGAGAATGGCGGGAACCCAGGAGGCAGAGCTTGCAGTGAGCTGAGATCCGGCCACTGCACTCCAGCCTGGGCGACAGAGGGAGACTCCGTCTCAAAAAAAAAAAAAAAAAAAAACATGCCTCACATAGTGACCCAAATAAAAATTCACAGGGATAAAGTTCTGGTCACTGTGTGAACACAGAGATAGGAGATCTCCAGGCACAGGAGGCATTTCTGCAAACTTAAGGGGTATGAGGAGAAGCCAGTAGTTGTGAAGTGTGAAAAAAGGAAAATCCCCTACATGCTAGGTACTATAACTCTCAGTAAACATGATAAACCATGGCCGGTGTACTACACTTCATGGGCTCGTTGGCCTTCGCACCAAGTGCTCAATTCAATCAGCTTGAATATTTCTTTTCATAAGAATGTATCACCAATTTTCCTTTTTTTCCAACAGAGTCTCACTCTGTTGCCCAGGCTGGAGTGCAGTGGCACAATCTCGGCTCATGGCAACCTCCGTCTCCCAGGTTCAAGCGATTCTCCTGCCTCAGACTCCCAAGTAGCTGGGACTACAGACATGCACCATCACATCAGGCTAATCTTTATATTTTTAGTAGAGGAGAGGTTTCAGCACATTGGTCAGGCTGGTCTCGAACTCCTGACCTCAGGTGATCCATCCGCCTCAGCCTCCCAAAGTGCTGGGATTATAGGCATGAGTCACTGCATCAGGCCGTGTCACTGATTTTTCTATGAAAACCAAAGGAAGCCTAGGGTTCACTTTGCAGAAATTCACTTTATTGCTATTACAACTGTAGCATGAATACTACTGCTTTCAAGATAAGCAGTGCTCTGACTCAAAATATTCTTCTGTTGGTTATATCCACTCTAATCCTAGAGAGTGTTAGATGAATTTACTTTAGCCAAGAAAATGAATCTAGTCAGAAATTATTGATTCCCAATATATTCAAGGGCTAACTCATTCTCACTTGTAGGAAAAGGATGTCTTTTTGACATCTGGACTGAATTCTTGCTGTGGCAAGTCTTGCTTCTGAAGCTCTGTGGGAGCAGCTTAGTCATTTCTACATCCTCCTTGCAGAGCACCATGCGTACCCACATTTGCTTAGAACTGTGGTGGAAGGTAGTTGTAGATCGGATACCTCTCCTCTTCCTGGGAAATGGTACCTTTGCCAGGGTCACTAAAGAAGACCCATGGAGGAGTGCCAGATGGAAGGAACTGGGGCCATATATTCATTCCTTCAGAGAAAGCCTTCCCTAAAGCCTAAAGTCAAAGACTTTTAGCTCTAAATGTATGGGGGATGAAATGGGGCTCAGTCTAAATTCATTTGTGTGAGTGCCTGCATGTTGGTTGTGTGAGCTAGTGCTGGACAAGAGCTGAAGATAATGAAATGCTATAAGCCATGGGAATCCCAGAGGACTGAACAGCCTCTAGTTGGTTGGCTGCATGATCTCAATAGGACTACCACAGAGGCCAGAGAATACCACAGCCCATGTGTGGACTCTCCAATTTTCAGCTGCAATTGTTTTTATGTTCTTTTATGCAGGGGTTGTGAAGGCTCACTCTAAATGACACTCATCCTCAGCCAGGTTGCTCTGCCAAGAGATGCTCGGAAGGACATGGATAGTTTGGGGCATGACCACACCACCCCTTCCAATCCCTAGGGCACCAAGGCTTTGTTACCAGGCCACAGCTGAGTAAATACTTCTCAGTGCTACTCTGTGAGGAGGGGGAAGGGAGTGAGGGACAGTGTGGGGGAAGGGAAGAAGGCGGCAAGACATCTGATGGCTTCACTCCCCATGTAGCAGTTGGTATCACAAGTCACAGAAAGATTGCTACCCTACTAGGGCCATGTTCCTGTCAAGCAAAGACCCAGAAGAAGAGAAGGCTCTGATATTCAATTTTATCTCCTCTGGCAGCACTGTTGTTTTATATTACAAATGGAGGGCAATGATAATTAGTTGACTGAATGGGAAATGACCTTACAAAAGGAATGAGAAGCAATGGCCTTGAATGATACCTGTGGGGTAAAGTATTTGGGCCATTATGAACACTATCCTTTGCCAGCTCATTACTCCCCAGAGCATCTTCAGTGTGTTCCAATGGCGGCAGAAAGCCCCTTTAGGTTTTGTTTTTTTGAGACAGCGTCTTGCTCTGTCGCCAGGCTGGAGTGCAGTGGCATTATCGCGGCTCACTGCAAACTCCGCCTCCCGGGTTCAAGCGAGTCTCCTGCCTCAGGCTCCCGAGTACCTAAGACTACAGGCGCCTGCCACCATGCCCAGCTAATTTTTGTACTTTTAGTGGAGACGGAGTTTCACCATGTTGGCCAGGATGGTCTCAATCTCTTGACCTCGTGATCCGCACGCCTTGGCCTCCCAAAGTGCTGGGATCACAGGCGTGAGCCACCACACCTGGCCGCCCCTTTAGTTTTATATTTTATTATGACTAAGCCAAACACCAAGCTAGAAATGTATTTAGTCTATTTCTATTTGGCTGTATCTTTGTTCTAGGCAAAGTATTAAATCAGGCACAGTAACAATTTTATGGCAATGTTTAAAATGAACAAAAACAACTCTCCAGGAACTGTTTATATACAGCAGGCAAAGATTTAAAGAAATTCGGGCATTTCTATCCAGGATCTCAACATTCTTCCCAGGGTCATGTAGGACATACCATGGCAATCTGATCAGGTTTTAGGAGACCCATGGCCATCCTGAGCCACCACTGGTGGCTTAAACCACAGGCCTGATCTGATAAGAATCCCCTGTACTGTGTCAAACCCTTGGGGGTGTGTTCATCATGATGGGGCCATTAGCGATTGGAGGACCAAGGCAAGGCTTTGTTCTGAGGGAGGTCCTGTCTTAGAAAGTTTGAGGACGTGAAACACAGGCTGCACATGGCTAGGGTGGGCAGCCGTATGGCACTGTGGAAGGAAGCACCAGTGCCAGGAGTAAAAAAAAGCCTCTCTAATAGCAACGGGGCTAGCTACTCTGGCATGGACACAGTTTCCTACCCATTATTGAGGAAATGGAAGGCAGTTTTGGACACCAAAATGTAGAGCAGGATCTTGGCACCATAAGCTTCCAAAGGCTCCGGCAGCCCATCAAAGTGACTCCAGCCTAGAATTTGCACCACCACTCACGTGCTCATGCAGCTCCACCAGGTGTTACCACTTCCCATTTTTGTTTGGAAACAGGAGGACAGGGTGGGCCCTTTGAAACGGACACCTTAGGGCCAAGGTATAATTCTCCAAGAAGCAGGTGTTGTTACAAACTCCTGAAACCCATTCCTGTTCTTAATTGAACAGAAATGGTTAAACAGGCACAAGAGCTAAACTGGAGATTAAACCTTAAGCCCTCCTAATGGTGAGTAAGGGCAAGGGAAAACATCACGCCCTCCCAATGGTGATATACCTCACTCAACCTTTGAAAAAGAAGCAGAATTTTACATTTTTTTCTGCAGGGTGTCGGGGGGCGGGTTTAAGGCCAGAATGAAGGTTTTTATGTTGTTTTAGGGGGAAAAAGCCTACTATAGAGACACACCATGATAGAGAAAAGAACTTGGTCTGACTTCGGCAAAGGATTATACCTATCTGGGCACAACTTTTCTAGGCCTCAGTTTTCTCACCTGTAAAATAAGGATGTTGTGAGCCACCACACCCGGACTGAAAAAAATGTTTTTATATATATACATTTTAAAAAATAGAAATCTAGGTCTGGTGCAGTGGCTCACGCTTGTAATCCCAGCACTTTGGGAGGCCAAGACGGGAGAATTGCTTGAGCCCAGGAGTTCAAGACCAGCCTGGGCAACATAGTGAGACCTCATTTCCATAAAAAATAAAAATGAAAAAATTAGCTGTGCATGGTGGCACATGCCTGTAGTCCCAGCTACTCGAGAGACTGAGGTGGGAGGATGGCTTGAACCTAGGAGGTTAAGGCTGCAGTAAGCAGCCTGCACCACTGCACCCCAGCCTGGGTGACTGAGTGAGACCCTGTCTCAAAGAAATAACAAATGAAAATCTTGTAAGGAATCTCAATATTTAATATCTATAAAAACAAAGCCTTTTTTAGCCAACTTTCTCTTCAACAGCTCTCACCCAGACGAGAAGTTGAGGAAAGAAGGCCTGAGGTGCTACCTTAAAATTCTAGAGCTCTACAAAGGGCAGTTAGGCCCTAACACCTAAGTGGGTCTTACATAGTGCAATGGTTAAGAGTATAGGCTCATGAAGGGCATGGTGGCTCACGCCTGTAATCCCAGCACTTTGGGAGCCAGAGGCGGGCAGATCACTTGGTCAGGAGTTTGAGACCAGCCTGGCCAACATGGTGAAACCTCGTCTATACTAAAAATACAAAAATTAGCTGGGCCTGGTGGTGCGTGCCTGTAATCCCAGCTACTTAGGAGGCTGAAGCAGGAGAACTACTTGAACCTGGAAGGTGGAGGTTGCAGTACACCAAGATCACACCACTGCACTCCAGTCTGGGCAACATGACACAGCAAGACTCCATCTAAAAAAAAAAAAAAAAAAAAAAAAAAAAAAATCAAGGCTCCTGAATCAGCCGATCTGGGTCCAAATCCTGGTTCTTCTGCTAACTAGCCATGTGACATTGGGCAAGCCAATTAGAAATGAGAGTGAATATAGTAATAATGTTATGAATAATGATAATGCTAATCATGAATTCTTGAGAGGATTAAAAAATCATTTTTTTAAAAGGAAGAGATGGTAAATTAAGGTGCTGGTACATGGCACAGATAAGCATCCAATCAACAGTACCTGCTCTTATTACTTTCCTTCATTTAAGGCACACAGACACAGGTGGGATGGCACCTGTGTAACAAAAGGCACAATTTATCAAAGTTCTCCTTAGCTCCAGCCAGTGGGTGGCTGAAACGATCTTATTTGTTATTTCATGATTATTTTATCATGCCTTTTTCTTTATTGATGAATGAATAACAGAGTTCCTGCCTGAAGGCAGGTGCGCCACTGTCCTGGACTGTCAGTGCACTGCCAATCCTCTATCGCCTCACTTTTTTTTTTTTTTTTTTTTTTGAGATGGAGTCTCGCTCTGTCGCCCAGGCTGGAGTGCAGTGGCCAGATCTCAGCTCACTGCAAGCTCCGCCCCCCGGGTTTAGGCCATTCTCCTGCCTCAGCCTCCCGAGTAGCTGGGACTACAGGCGCCTGCCACCTCGCCTGGCTAGTTTTTTGTATTTTTTAGTAGAGACGGGGTTTCACCGTATTAGCCAGGATGGTCTCGATCTCCTGACCTCGTGATCCGCCCGTCTCGGCCTCCCAAAGTGCTGGGATTACAGGCTTGAGCCTCACTTTTAATAGTGCTGATGGCTCATCATATTTGCAGACATGGTAGAATTATGCAAATCATTTTCATATGCATTATCACTTTTGATCCCCATAAGAATTTTGTGGGGCAGGGAAAAGAAAATGATATTAATTCCCTTTTTTTTTGAGACGAAGTCTCGCTCTGTCACCCAGGCTGGAGTGCAGTGGCCGGATCTCAGCTCACTGCAAGCTCCGCCTCCCAGGTTTACGCCATTCTCCTGCCTCAGCCTCCCGAGTAGTTGGGACTACAGGCGCCCACCACCTCGCCTGGCTAGTTTTTTGTATTTTTTTTTTTTTTTAGCAGAGACGGGGTTTCACCGTGTTAGCCAGGATGGTCTCGATCTCCTGACCTTGTGATCCACCCGTCTCGGCCTCCCAAAGTGCTGGGATTATAGGCTTGAGCCACCGCCCCCGGCCTAATTCCCATTTTTATAGACATGGAAAATGAGGCTCAGCAAAGGACAAAATTGCCGCATAAGTGGTAGTTCCTGGATCAGATCAAGCCTTCTCATTCAAAGGCTACACAGGCTGGCTCCCTATGATGTCCTTTTCTTTTTGCTGTAAGAGTTCTGGGAACTCAGCCTGCTTTTCCTTCGTCTATGGATGAAAAACACCTGGCACAGTGAATTCCCACAGTGAGAACCCATTAAATGTTAGCTGCAACTGCTATTATTATTTTGTGTATTATTTAATTTTATTCTTTTTTTTTTTTTTTTTTTGAGATAGGGTCTTGCTCTGTTGCCCAGGCTGGAGTGCAGTGGCGTCACGTAGGCTTGCTGCAACCTCCACTTCCTGGGCTCAAGCAATCTTCCCACCTCAGCTCCTCAAATAGTTGTGACCACAGTCACATGCCACCATGCCCGGCTAATTTTTGTATATTTTGTAGAGACAAAGTTTGGCCATGTTGCTCAGGCTGGTCTCAAACTCCTGAGCTCAGGCAATCCACCTGCCTCAGCCTCCCAAAGTGCTGGGATTACAGGCATAAGCCACCATGCTGGCCATTATTTTAATTTTTTTAGAGATAGGGTCTCGCTCTGTCACCCAGGCTGGAGTGCAGTGGCATGATCATAGCTCACTGCAGCCTGGAACTCCTTGGGTTCAAACGCTCTTCCTACCTTAGCCTAGGCGGGATGTAGTTAGACTACAGGCATGCACCATCACGCCTGGCTGATTTTTTCATTTTTATTTTTTCTAGAGACAGAGTCTTGATATGTTACCCAGGCTGCTCTGGAACTCCTGGCCTCAAATGATCCTTCTGCCTTGGCCTCCCAAAGCACTGGGATTATAGGTGTGAGCTATCGCACCTGGCCAGTGATTATTACTGTGAACATTTAAATCTCCCACTAGCTATTCCATCTCTTTTTTTTTTTTTTTTTTTTTTTGAGGCGGAGTCTCGCTCTGTCGCCCAGGCTGGAGTAGTGTGGCCGGATCTCAGCTCACTGCAAGCTCCGCCTCCCAGGTTCACGCCATTCTCCTGCCTCAGCCTCCCGAGTAGCTGGGACTACAGGCACCCGCCACGTCGCCTGGCTAGTTTTTTGTATTTTTTAGTAGAGACGGGGTTTCACCGTGTTAGCCAGGATGGTCTCGATCTCCTGACCTCGTGATCCGCCCGTCTCGGCCTCCCAAAGTGCTGGGATTACAGGCTTGAGCCACCGCGCCCGGCCTATTCCATCTCTTTCTATCACCTTTTGTCATAGGGTGGCTCCAGGGTCAGATGTAGTCTATCTGGCTCATAACTTCCTTGCTTCCCCCCAAAACTGACAGGCCTTTTCTATTTTAGGTGACTTGCTACTGATGCCTATAAGAAAATAGAGAAGAGGCAACAAAATTAATAAACAGTTAAAGCCATTATAAGCCTGTATCTGCAATTTTAACAGGACTAGACACAGATGAGGAAAAGTATATTTAATTTACATATATAAAAAATACTGGCCGGGCGCGGTGGCTCAAGCCTGTAATCCCAGCACTTTGGGAGGCCGAGGCGGGCGGATCACGAGGTCAGGAGATCGAGACCATCCTGGCTAACACGGTGAAACCCCGTCTCTACTAAAAAATACAAAAAACTAGCCGGGCGAGGTGGCGGGCGCCTGTAGTCCCAGCTACTGGGAGGCTGAGGCAGGAGAATGGCGGTAACCCCGGGAGGCGGAGCTTGCAGTGAGCTGAGATCCGGCCACTGCACTCCAGCCCGGGCGACAGAGCGAGACTCCGTCTCAAAAAAAAAAAAAAAAAAAAAAAAAAAAAAATACTTCCCACTTTTTTTTTTTTTTTGAGACAGAATCTTGCTCTGTCACCCAGGATGGGTGCAGCAGTGTAATCTCAGCTCACTACAACCTCTGCCTCGTGGGTTCAAGCAATTCTCGTGCCTCAGCCTCCCATGTAGCTGGGATTACAGGAATGTGCCACCATGCCTGGCTAATTTTTGTATTTTTAGTAGAGATGGGTTTTCACCATGTTGGCCAGGCTGGTCTTGAACTCCTGACCTCAAGTGATCTGCCAACCTTGGCCTCCCAAAGTGCTGGGGTTACAGGCGTGAGCCACTGCTCCTGGCCCCACTACCTTTTTCTTTGCAATTTAAAATCAGGCTTATTGTTAGGATGAAATTTTATGTTATTAGCAAAACTGTCTGATGAGAACTTGAGAGAAAGCCACAGAAAACAAGAAATAATAAAAGTTATTATACTTCCTCTGAGCTTTCCACTGTCCAAAGCAGCCACAGAATAAATAAGAAGTGGAACAGATTATGCATTTGATTTTCTTAAAATGCATTTTCCTTCTTTTCTAAATAAATATAAACAGAAGCAGTGGCTAACGGGGTTACTCACTGAGGGTGAGTGGAACCAAGACAGACTAAAAATAAAAAAGCAACAATCTAAGTTCTCTGGTTCTTGATGGGTGTGCGAGCAGGGGAGGACAGTGGCCAGCATGTAGGCGTGCTTATGAAGACCACAGCCTGTTTTCTCATCAGAATCCGCTAGCTCCCACCAATGATGATGGATTTATGGCTACCTATCAACTGAAAAAACAGACGTAAGGAACAGAAACAGAAGAACCAGAAAGAAGACTGGGTATAGATAAACACACACATCTCTTCAGATGAATCCACCTTTGTCTTTCCTGCTGTTTTGTCTTTTGTGGGCATATGTAATGTACCCTATCTATAATTACATGGATACGTATCGGGAAGAGAATGAGGCAGCTAGAGAAAGAAGAGTGTCTGACTCTTTTGGGACTTGATGGGAAAGGAAATTGATGTTAGCAGTTACTGTTCCTTAAAGCTATCAGCTTTGTTTTTCAAAGTATGGTTTCCTGGTCAAGGATCCTTTGCCTGTAATGTGAGTGAATCACTCATCTTATTTTAATAAAAATGTGAACCAAATGATAGTGCTTTCCATCCTGGGAAACGACACAATAGTTAGGCTTTCTGAACCCTGATCCTTATCTTTCACTGGGACTGGCAGGCATACAACAAATAAAGAAAAAAAATGAAAAATATCCAGTGGCATCAGGGTGAATCCACCCAACTTTTTGTTTTTTGTTTTTTTTGTTTTTTGAGACGGAGTCTCACTCTGTGGCCCAGGTTAGAGTGCAGTGGCGCAATCTCGGCTCACTGCAAGCTCCGCCTCCTGGGTTCACACCATTCTCCTCCCTCAGCCTCCCGAGTAGCTGGGACTACATGCGCCTGCCACCTCGCCCGGCTACTTTTTTGTATTTTTTTTTTTTAGTGGAGATGGGGTTTCACCGTGTTAGCCAGAATGGTCTCCATCTCCTAACCTTGTGATCCGCCCACCTCGGCCTCCCAAAGTGCTGGGATTACAGGCGTGAACCACCGTACCCAGCTCCAACTTCTTTCATGCACAAGAATTCTGAAAGACAAAGTCTGGTTTTACTCACTGGGGTTTGGTTTCCCCATCAATGGGTGGCCTTCCATTGGATACTAACTCTGTGCCTCAATTTATTCCTGTCATGCCTCACATGTAAATAAATGATCAAGGCTGATTAGATTAAGTAAAATATATTTTAAAGTATATAAGATTGTATACCCTTTTGAATTTTGTCATTTTCATGTATAACCTATTTTTAGAATTAAGAAAATAAACAAAAGTATGAGCAATGAGAAGACATCAAAGGATTTTTATAAAGTAAGACCATTAAGGCCGGGTGCAGTGGCTTACGCTCCAGCACTTTGGGAGGCTGAGGCAGGCAGATCACGAGGTCAGGAGTTCGAGACCAGCCTGACCAACATGGTGAAACCCCATCTCTACTAAAAATACAAAAATTAGCCAGGCGTGGTGGCACGTGCCTGTAATCCCAGCTACTCAGGAGGCTGAGGCAGAAGAATTGCTTGAACCTGGGAGGTGGAGGTTGCAGTGAGCCGAGATTGCACCACTGCACTCCAGCCTGGGTGACAGAATAAGGCTCCGTCTCAAGAAAAAAAAGACCATTAAGAACTATTTGAAAATGTACAAACATTTTAATCTCAATAATTGTGACGGTTGCTTCTGGGTCTAACATTCTAGGATTCTTTCATTGTCATTCTCTGTGGTTGAGGAAGTAGCCCAAAGACTGGGTAGTGCATAATTTGTTTTTGTTTGTTTGTTTTTTGAGATGGGGTCTCACTCTTGTCACTCAGGCTGAAGTGCAATGGCATGATCTCGGCTCACTGCAATGTCCACCTCCTGGGTTCAAGCCACTGTGTCAGCTTATTTTTGTATTTTTAGTAGAGGTGGGATTTCACCACGTTGGCCAGGCTAGTCTCGAACTCCTGACCTCAGGTGATCCACCTGCCTCGGCCTCTCAAAGTGTTGGGATTATGGGCATGAGCCTCCGTGCCCAGCCATAATCTGACCATCTAGTACATAACTTCCTAGCAGAGTGGGAATGCTGTGAACTCTGCCTCTGCCCCCATCTTGTTTTCCTGCTCTATTTTTTCTCCAGAGCAGTAACTGTCTCCCCAACAGAAGCCCCAAGAGAGCAAGAATTTTGACTTTTATTCATTGTTGGTTCCTAATAAGTAACCATTAGAGGAGCAAGACTGCTGTGAAGAATACATGAGATAATGCTTATGAAGCTCTTAGCACTCACTGTCTGGGACAGAGAATATAGCTGGCAGGCAGGTTTTGTTTGACTTGAAGTGAACTTTTTAAATTTCGAGGCAAAACATTAAGATATTTCTTACAACACAATCTAGATTTCAGATAGCTCTCTTTTTTAGAAAAAATCAGAAGATCTGGCAATAATGGGCCATCATTCCAGCACGACCACAATCAGCTGGAGTTGGGTAAGAGGATGCCCTTGCCAGTTTACCACCAAAAATACCTATGCTTCTTACATTACCTGCCTGGCCAGTGTTGGCGTCTGAATTTTCAACCCCAGATGAGGAATTTCTCTTTGGAAGCTTTTACAATAAAGATTTAATTCATCTGATGAAATGAGTTTAAGATGAAAATAAAGTACATGACCTCATGATATTAATAGGAAAGAGCAAAATAAAAATTGTTATTTAGAGTATGGTTCCATCTTTGCTTTAAAATAAAAAAAAGAAAAATTTGCATAGGGAAAATAATGGAATATATCAACAGTTAACAATAGTAGTTACCTCTGTGTTTGGGGACTGTGGGTGATGTGTGCTTTCTTGCAATCAGAAGAATAAGATTTATTTTTTGGCTGGGTGCGGTGGCTCATGCCTTTAATCCCAGCACTTTGGGAGGCCAAAGCTGGTGGATCACTTGAGGTCAGGAGTTCGAGAACAGCTTGGCCGACATGGCAAAACCACGTTTCTACTAAAAATACAAAAATTAGCCAGGCATGATGGTGCACACCTGTAATCCCAGCTATTCGGGAGGCTAAGGAAGAACTGCTTGAACCTGGTAGGCGGAGGTTGCAGTAAGCCGAGATCTCGCCACTGCACTCCAGCCTGGGTGACAGAGCAAGACTCTATCTAAAAAAAAAAAAAAATTTTAGGATTTATTTTTTAAAAAGCCATTTTGATTTATGACATGTAAACTGCATCTCAACAAAGCTGTGGAAGGAAGGAAGGCCGGCAGGCGGGAAACCATCCACAGAGATGGTCAAGTGTGTACCTTCCTTCAGAAACCTGTTTCCATGTTCCTCGTTCTCAGTGGCTCTTTCCTCCCCCCCCTAAGTCACCTGAATGCCATTTAGTTCCTTTACTACACCTTATTTTGTCCATGATGAAAAGATCATCATCTTTTATAATTCTCTCTGTGTTTTGGATTTTATTATAATGCCCCTCGGTCCTCCCTGATAGAGATGTTCAGGCTCACTGATGGCATAACAAGGTTATAAACCCCTTCAAATGAGGGCAGGAGTGACAGGAAAAACATCTATTAAAATAAGGGCATAGAACTGAATAGTTACAATATCCTCCATAGATTTCATTTTTCATATATATATATGTATTTTCAGACATGGTCTTGCTCTGTTGTCAGGCTGGAGTGCAGTGGTGTGATCACAGCTTACTGCACCCTTAAATTCCTGGGCTGAAGTGATCCTCCTGCCTCAGCCTCTCGAGTAGCTGAGACTATAAGCACACATCACTATGCTCAGCAATTTTTTTTTTGTAGGGATGTCACTGTGTTTACTATGTTGCGCAGGCTGGTTTCAAACTCCTGGGCTCATGCGATCCTCCCAAAGTGTTGGGATTATAGGCTTAAGCCATCGTGCTGGGCCATTTTTCTAATCTTTAACTGTATTTATTGATAGTTTTCCTTCCTTTCCACAGCCTAAGATGATTGTTTCCTCCTGGGAACAGCGTGGCAGAGCAGAAGGGCAGGCTTGGGAGACTTGGAACCCTGCCTTGACTCTGCCAGACTACATCACTTAAACAAGCTACTTACTCTTAGGGCTCAATTTATTTGTAAAAAAGAGATAATAATCAATTGCTATTTACTTGACAGTAAAAGGCCAGACCTATGAGACCATGATTCCCGAGGTTCTTTTAACTTGTGAAGTCACAGATTGGATCAACTTCCAAAGCTGAGAATAATGGGATTTTTTTTCAGGTATCTGTACCCCACACAGTAATATCTAGTCAATTTAAAACTTAACTAACAGTCAATGTCAAATATCTAAATGTCAGTAAGTCTCCAAGTAGGCAAGAGGATTTCATGAAGTCCACATACAAAAGCTTGTGTGGCTAACTTACAGGCTTCCAAGACATACTGATTATACTCACAGTTTTAACAGGGTTGGCCATTAATTTCTAAGCCCAATACAGATTAGACAGGGTAAACAGGGAGAGGAAAAAGAACTGTAATTAGGCATCAACTACATGACCTAACAGAGAGGCAGAAAAAGATATTTAAAATATAATCTAGATGCATTTAGGGCATATTTCAGTAGGCCCTGGAGGCAATAATGTTTTCCAGCAGAGTAAAATAATTTATGATGACAAAGATGATGCTTAGATGCCTAGAGGAGTTAAATTATATAAGATGGCAGGGAAGGCCACTGTATACATATCATATACATTTTAAAAGATTTCCATGTAAGTTATATTAAAAACAACAAAAAATGTGGTACCCAAATTTAAACTATAAAATAGTAGGCTGTAAAACTGTAAAACTCTTCTGCATCTTTGGATGTTTACTGTCTCTAAACCATTTATTGATCACTGCTTCTGTAGTGCCTCATGGTGTTACCTGTTTTTAAGCTGCCATACTGAGTGCTGTGCATCATTATTCTCACTGAGTGTCTCGCAGCAGTCCTATAGGGTTAAGTACTGTTCTCACTTTACTTGCAGACACAGGACGGTGAAGTAATTTGCCCAGTTACATAACTAGCAAGAGGCAAGCACATTCGAGCTTTGAATCATGGATCTGCCAGATTCCAAAGCACATGCTTTTACAGATTCCACTATTTATTGGTGGTTGAATTATTGACTTATTTGTCTATTTGACCCATCACCATCCCATTATTGTTCTCAGCATTGGAAGTTAGTCCACTCTGTGACTTCACAACTTAAAAGAGCCTTGGGAATCACAGGATCATAGATCAGGCCTTTTGCTCTGAAGTAAATAATTGACTATCTCCATTTTACAGATACAGAAACTAAGGCTTAAAGAGTAAGTGGCTTGCTCAAGTGAGGTAGTCTGACAGAGTCAAGGCAGGGTTCGAAGATCCCATTAGACCAACTCTTGAGGGTAGGGACTCCATCTCACTTGTTTGTACATACCATGGGAACTGGCACACAGTATGCAGTTAAAAAATGTTCAATGAATTTTATCCTTATGCCTCCCTATACAGATGTGAAACCCTAAAAGCAATGTAGTATATCTCAATGCATCTCAACATATGATCATGAATCACCTGCCCCAAACCCAGAGAAGCAAAATCAGAATCCCTGGGGTCAAGAGAGTGAGAATCTACATTTAATTAAATAGATCAGGTGACTCTTAGGATTGTCCTCATGGTTGAAAGCACATTTTTTGGAGTTAGTCAATCCTGGGTTCCTGAGTTCATATCTCAGCTCTACTAGTTACTAGACAAATGACCTGGGGCAAGTGAGTCACTTAAATTTTTTGAGCTTCAATTCCATCATCATTAAAATGGGGATAAGGCCGGGCATGGTGGCGCATGTCTGTAATCTCAGCACTTTGGGAGACTGAGGTGGGCAGATCACCTGAGGTTGGGAGTTCGAGACCAGCCTGACCAACATGGAGAAACTCCATCTCTATTAAAAATACAAAACTAGCCAGGCGTGGTGGTGCATGCCTGTACTCCCAGCTACTTGGGAGGCTGAGGCAGGAGAATCGCTTGAACCTGGGAGGTGGAGGCTGTAGTGAGCCGAGGTCACACCATTACACTCCAGCCTGGGCAACAAGTACGAAACTCCATCTCAAAAAAATAAAATAAATAAAATACAAAATAAGTGGGGGGTGTTACAAGATGGCCAAATAGGAACAGCTCCGGTCTGCAGCTCCCAGCGTGATCTACACAGAAGACGGGTGATTTCTGCATTTCCAACTGAGGTACCTGGTTCATCTCATTGGAACTGGTTAAGCAGTGGGTGCAGCCCATGGAGGGTGAGCTGAAGCAGGATGGGGCGTTGCCTTACCCGGGAAGCACAAGGGGTTGGGGGAATTCCCTTTCCTAGCCAAGGGAAGCCAATGACAGACTACCTGGAAAAACGAGACACTCTCTGCCCAAATACAGCACTTTTCCCAAGGTCTTAGCAACCGGCAGACAAGGTGATTCTCTCCTGTGCCAAGCTTGGCGGGTCCCACGCCCACAGAGCCTTGCTCACTGCTAGCGCAGCAGTCTCAGGTGGCAGCCTGGCTGGGGGAGGGGCATCCACCATTGGTGAGGCTTGAGTAGGTAAACAAAGTGGCTGTGAAGCTCAAACTGGACGGAGCCCACTGCAGCTACTAGTAGGTCTAGACCTACTGCTTCTAGACTCCACCTCTGTGGGTAGAGCATAGCTGAACAAAAGGCAGCTTCTGCAGACTTAAACGTCCCTGTCTGACAGCTCTGAAGAGAGTAGTGGTTCTCCCAGTATGGCGTTTGAGCTCTGAGAATGGACAGACTGCCTCCTCAAGTGGGTCCCTGATCCCCATGAAGCCTAACAGGGAAACACCTCCCAGTAGGGGCCAACAGCAACTTCATATAGGTGGCTGTTCTCTGGGATGAAGCTTCCAGAGGAAGGATCAGGCAGTAATATTTGCTGCTCTGCAGCCTCT
The DNA here is from genome assembly GCF_007565055.1 of Rhinopithecus roxellana. Lineage (NCBI taxonomy): Eukaryota > Metazoa > Chordata > Mammalia > Primates > Cercopithecidae > Rhinopithecus > Rhinopithecus roxellana. The sequence continues at coordinate 18,095,076 of NC_044563.1, read as the reverse complement.
GCTGGTGATACCCAGGCAAACAGGGTCTAGAGTGAACCTCCAGCAAACTCCAACAGACCTGCAGCTGAGGAACCTGACTGTTAGAGAAGGAAAACTAACAAACAGAAAGGAATAACATCAACATCAACAAAAAGGATACACACACCAAAACCCCATCTGTAGGTCACCAACATCAAAGACCAAAGGTAGATAAAACCACAAAGATGGGGAGAAACCAGAGCAGAAAAGCTGAAAATTCTAAAAATCAGAGCACCTCTTCTCCTCCAAAGTATTGCAGCTCCTCACCAGCAATGGAACAAAGCTGAATGGAGAATGACTTTGACGAGTTGACAGAAGTAGGCTTCAGAAGGCTGGTAATAAACTTTTCCGAGCTAAAGGAGAATGTTTGAACCCATTGGAAGAAAGCTAAAAACCTTGAAAAAAGATTAGACGAATGGTTAACTGGAATAAACAGTGTAGAGAAGACCTTAAATGACCTGATGGAGCTGAAAACCATGGCGCAAGAACTTCGTGACGCATGCACAAGCTTCAATAGCTGATTCGATCAAGTGGAAGAAAGGGTATCAGTGATTGAAGATCAAATTAATGAAATACAACAAGAAGACAAGGTTAGAGAAAAAAGACTAAAAAGAAACGAACAAAGCCTCCAAGAAATATGGGACTATGTGAAAAGACCAAATCTGCATTTGATTGGTGTACCTGAAAGTGATGGGGAGAATGGAACCAAGTTGGAAAACACTCTTCAGGATATTATCCAGGAGAACTTCCCCAACCTAGCAAGGCAGGCCAACATTCAAATTCAGGAAATACAGAGAACACCACAAAGATACTCCTTGGAATAGCAACCCCAAGACACATAATTGTCAGATTCGCCAAGGTTGAAATGAAGGAAAAAGTGTTAAGGGCAGCCAGAGAGAAAGGTTGAGTTACCCACAAAGGGAAGCCCATCAGACTAACAGCGGATCTCTCGGCAGAAACCCTACAAGCCAGAAGAGAGTGGGAGCCAATATTCAACATTCTTAAAGAAAAGAATTTTCAACCAGAATTTCATATCCATCCAAACTTAGCTTCATAAGTGAAGGAGAAATAAAATCCTTTACAGACAAGCAAATGCTGAGAGATTTTGTCACCAACAGGCCTGCCCTACAAGAGCTCCTGAAGGAAGCACTAAACATGGAAAGAAACAACTGGTACCAGCCACTGCAAAAACATGCCAAATTGTAAAGACCATTGATGCTATGAAGAAACTACATCAAGTAACGGGCAAAATAACCAGCAAACATCATAATGACAGGATCAAATTCACACATAAAAATATTAACCTTAAATGTAAATGGGCTAAATGCACCAATTAAAAGACACAGACTGGCAAACTGGATAAAAAGTCAAGACCCATCAGTGTACCGTATTCAGGAGACCCATCTCACGTGCAGAGATGCACATAGGCTCAAAATAAAGGGATGGAGAAAGATCTACCAAGTAGGCCGGGCACGGTGGCTCACACCTATAATCCTAGCACTTCGGGAGGCCAAGGTGGGCGGATCACGAGGTCAGGAGATCGACCATCCTGGCTAACATGGTGAAACCCCGTCTCTACTAAAAATACAAAAAAAATTAGCTGGGTGTGGTGGCAGGTGTCTGTAGTCCCAGCTACTCGGGAGGCTGAGGCAGGAGAAAGGCGTGAACCCGGGAGGCAGAGCTTGCAGTGAGCCGAGATCACACCACTGCACTCCAGCCTGGGTGACAGAGTGAGACTCTATCTCAAAAAAAAAAAAAAAAAAAAAAAAAAAAGCAGGGGTTGTAATCCTAGTCTCTGATAAAACAGACTTTAAAGCAACAAAGATCAAAAGAGACAAAGAAGGCCATTACATAATGGTAAAAGGATCAATTCAACAAGAAGAGCTAACTATCCTAAATATATATGCACCCAATACAGGAGCACCCAGATTCATAAAGCAAGTCCTTAGAGACCTACAAAGAGACTTAGACTCCCACACAATAATAACGGGAGACTTTAACACTCCACTGTCAATATGAGACAGAAGGTTAACAAGGATATCAAGGACCTGAACTCAGATCTGCAGCAAGCAGACCTAACAGACATCTACAGAACTCTCCACCCCAAATCAACAGAATATACATTCTTCTCAGCACCACATTGCACTTATTCTAAAATTGACCACATAATTGGAAGTAAAGCACTCCTCAGCAAATGTAAAAGAACAGAAATCACAACAAACTGTCTCTCAGATCACAGTGCAATCAAATTAGAACTCAGGATTAAGAAACTCACTCAAAACTGCACAACTACATGGAAACTGAACAACTTACTCCTGAATGACTACTGGGTAAATAACGAAATGAAGGCAGAAATAAAGATGTTCTTTGAAATCAATGTGAACAAAGATACAACGTACCAGAATATCTGGGACACATTTAAAGCAGTGTGTAGAGGGAAATTTATAGCACTAAATGCCCACAAGAGAAAGCTGGAAAGATCTACAATCGACACCCTAACATCACAATTAAAAGAACTAGAGAAACAAGAGCAAACACATTCAAAAGCTAGTAGAAGGCAAGAAATAACTAAGATCAGAGCAGAACTGAAAGAGATAGAGACACAAAAAACCCTTCAAAAAATCAATGAATCCAGGAGCTGGTTTTTTGAAAAGATCAACAAAATTGATAGACCGCTAGCAAGATTAACAAAGAAGAAAAGAGAGAAGAATCAAATAGATGCAATAAAAAATGATAAAGGGGATCTCACCACCAATCCCACAAAAATACAAACTACCATCAGATAATATTAAACACACCTCTATGCAAATAAACTAGAAATCCAGAAGAAATGGATAAATTCCTGGACACATACACTCTCCCAAGACTAAACCAGGAAGAAGTTGAATCCCTGAATAGACCAATAGCAGGCTCTGAAATTGAGGCAATAATTAATAGCCTACCAACCAAAAAAAGTCCACGACCAGACGGATTCACAGCCAAATTCTATCAGAGGTACAAAGAGGAGCTGGTACCATTCCTTCTGAAACTATTCCAATCAATAGAAAAAGAGGGAATCCTCCCTAACTCATTTTATGAAGCCAACATCATCCTGATACCAAAGCCTGGCAGAGACACAACAAAAAAAGAGAATTTTAGACCAATATCCCTGATGAACATCGATGCAAAAATCCTCAATAAAATACTGGCAAACTGAATCCAGCAGCACATTAAAAAGCTTATCCACCACGATCAAATCGGCTTCGTCCCTGGGATGCAAGGCTGGTTCAACATATGCAAGTCAATAAACGTAATCCAGCATATAAACAGAACCAAAGACAAAAACCACTATTATCTCAGTAGATGCAGAAAAGGCCTTCAATAAAACTCAGCAGCCCTTCATGCTAAAAACGCTCAATAAATTCGGTATTGATGGAACGTATCTCAAAATAGTAAGAGCTATTTATGACAAACCCACAGCCAATATCATACTGAATGGGCAAAAGCTGGAAGCATTCCCTTTGAAAACCGGCACAAGACAAGGATGCTCTCTCTCACCACTCCTATTCAACATAGTGTTGGAAGTTCTGGCTGGGGCAATCAGGCAAGTAAAAGAAATAAAGGGTATTCAATTAGGAAATGAGGAAGTCAAATTGTCCCTGTTTGCAGATGACATGACTGTATATTTAGAAAACCCCATCGTCTCAGCCCAAAATCTCCTTAAGCTGATCAGCAACTTCAGCGAAGTCTGAGCATACAAAATCAATGTGCAAAAATCACAAGCATTCCTATACACCATTAACAGACAAACAGGGAGCCAAATCATGGTTGAACTTCCATTCACAATTGCTACAAAGAAAATAAAATACCTAGGAATCCAACTTAAAAGGGATGTGAAGGACCTCTTCAAGGAGAACTATAAACCACTGCTCAACGAAATAAAAGAGGACACAAGCAAATGGAAGAATATTGCATGCTCAGGGATAGAAAATGGCCATACTGCCCAAAGTAATTTATAGATTCAATGCCATCCACATCAAGCTACCAATGACTTTCTTCACAGAATTGGAAAAAAACTACTTTAAAGTTCATATGGAACCAAAAAAGAGCCTGTATTGCCAAGACAATCCTAAGCGAAAAGAACAAAGGTGGAGGCTTCACGCTACCTGACTTCAAAGTATACTACAAGGCTACAGTAACCAAAACAGCATGGTACTGGTACCAAAACAGATACATAGACCAATGGAACAGAACAGAGGCCTCAGAAATAATGCCACACATCTACAACGATCATCTTTTACAAACCTGACAAAAACAAGAAATGGGGAAAGGATTCTCTATTTAATAAATGGTGCTGGGAAAACTGGCTAGCCATATGTAGAAAGCTGAAACTGGATCCCTTCCTTACACCTTATACAAAAATTAATTCAAGATGGATTAAAGACTTAAATATTAGACATAAAACCATAAAAACCCTAGAAGAAAACCTAGGCAATACCATTCAGGACATAGGCATGGGCAAGGACTTCATGACTAAAACACCAAAAGCAATGGCAACAAAAGCCAAAATAGACAAATGGGATCTAATTAAACTAAAGAGCTGCTGCATGGCAAAAGAAACTACCATCAGAGTGAACAGGCAACCTACAGAATGGGAGAAAACTTTTGCAATTTACCCATCTGACAAAGGGCTAACATCCAGATTCTACAAAGAACTCAAATAAATGTACAAGAAAAAACAAAACAAAACAACAAAACAAAAAAAAAAAAACCATCAAAAAGTGGGCAAAGGATATGAACAGACACTTCTCAAAAGAAAACATCTATGCAGCCAACAGACACATGAAAAAATGCTCATCATCACTGGTCATCAGAGAAATGCAAATCAAAACCACAATGAAATACTATCTCACACCAGTTAGAATGGCAATCATTAAACAGTCAGAAAACATGGAGAGGATGTGGAGAAACAGGAATGCTTTTACACTGTTGTTGGGAGTGTAAATTGGTTCAACCATTGTGGAAGACAGTGTGGTGATTCCTCAAGGACCTAGAACTAGTATTACAATTTGACCCAGCAATCAAATTACTGGGTATATACCCAAAGGATTATAAATCATTCTACTATAAAGACACATGCACACGTATGTTTATTGTGGCACTATTCACAATAGCAGAGACTTGGAACCAACCCAAATGTCCATCAATGATAGACTGGATTAAGAAAATGTGGCACATACACACCATGGAATACTATGCAGTCATAAAAAAGGATGAGTGCAGGGACATGCATAAAGCTGGAAACCATCATTCTCAGAAAACTATCACAAGGACAGAAAACCAAACACCGCATATTCTCACTCATAGGTGGGAACTGAACAATGAGATCACTTGGACACAGGGTGGGGAACATCACACACCAGGGTCTGTTAGGGGGTGGGGGACTGAGGGAAGGATAGCATCAGGAGAAATACCTAATGTAAATGATGAGCTGATGGGTGCAGCAAACCAACATGGCACATGTATACCTATGTATCAACCCTGCATGCTGTGCACATGTACCCTATTATATTACAGTTTTATTACATTAAAATATAATAAAAACAATAATAAATAAACAAATAAAATGGGGATAACAGAAGAACCTACCTCATGGGTTTTTAAGAGACAAAGTTCATTCACTTAATAGATAACATGTAGCATCTATTATGTGTCAGATGTTATTTTTTAGGTGCTTAGGATACATTAGAGAACAAATAGACAAGCTCTTTGCCTTCATGCAGCTTATCTTACAGTGGGGAAGACAGATAATGAATGATAAAGAAAATAAAAAAATAGGCTGGGTGCAGTGGCTCATGCCTGTAATCCCGGCACTTTGGGAGGCCAAGGCAAGCAGATCACTTGAGGTCAAGAGTTTGAGACCAGCCTGGCCAACATGGTGAAACCCTGTCTCTACTAAAAACACAAAAATTAGCCGGGTGTGGTGGTGCATGCCTGTAATCCCAGCTACTCAGGAGGCTGAGGCAGGAGAATTGCTTGAACCCAGGAGGCAGAGGCTGCAGTGAGCTGAGATCACGCCACTGCACTCCAGCCTGGGCGACAGAGCAAGACTCAGTCTCAATAAATAAATAAACAAACAAACAAACAAGTAAGCTATACAGAAAGTTAAGCGAGGCAAATTAAGAGATTCAGTGATAAGTATAATGAAAAAAAGAGAATACAGCAAGTCAGATAGGGAATATGAGGTGGTACTGGTGGTTTAATTTTATGTAGAGTGTTCTAGGTAGGTTACATGGAGAAGGTAACACCTAAGCAAAGATATGAAGGGGTTAAGGAGTAACTGACACAGACATCTGAGGGAAGAGCATTCCAGGCAGAGGGAATAGCCTTTACAGTCTTAAGGAGGGAGTGTGCCTATTGGGTAAGAGGAACAGCATGGAAATCAGTGTGGCAGGAGCCAAAAGAATAAGGGGGAAAGGAAGAAGAGATGAGGTTAGAGAAATAACGGGCCAGTTCATGTACATGGCCTTTTAGCTCTACAAGCAAAAATCAAATGAAATATTCACGTTAAGTGCTTAGAACAGTAAAATGGTACATAGAAAATATTTAATAAATGGTATCTACATCTGTATTTACATGAAAATCTTTTGGTCCCTAAGCAGAGCTAGTCTGGAAGGGGTCAGGCTACAGGGACTCTAGTATCATTTATGTACTTTGGTGGGGTTAGAGAGTCCTTCAACATTTTTAAAAGTACAGAAATCAAACAGATCAAAGGCCTAGGTGATCCGCAGCAGCAAGCAGAGATGGTTAATTCTCTGCAGGTGCTCAGAAAACTGAACTAACCGAGGCATGCAAAGTCAACATAGCCATCAATAAAAGACAGGGAAGGAGTTGGGTGTGGAGTGGGGTGGGCTTGGCTAAGGGCTGAAACCAACAGGAGAGTCATTAGCAACATAAGAGAGAAAGCAATGGAGCATGGAAGCATCCTCTACAGCAGTGGAAACTCATTCTGATTATCAATGCAACCACAAAGTCATGATGAAAACGACTGCAAACCATCGGGGAGTAAGCCAGGGAGCCCAGCAACATGAATGCACTTGTAGGGGGGAAAAACAAATTAAGAGATTCAGGCAAAACCATTCCCTTTCCTGGTGGAGGCTCTTTAATCTTTAATATCTCTCTCTTGACACTAGGCACAGATCTTGCCCCAACAAGACAAAGGATAACTTCTGAGAAGCTAAAAATTCTCATTTGGGTGAAGGACTCTTGAGGAGAAGAGTGCCATGTGTCTGCCGGACTAAAAGATGTGTTCTTAGGTCGAGGTGGGCGGATCACGAGGTCAGGAGATCGAGACCATCCTGGCTAACATGGTGAAACCCCCGTCTCTACTAAAAATACAAAAAAATTAGCTGGGCATGGTGGCGGGTGCCTGTAGTCCCAGCTACTCGGGAGGCTGAGGCAGGAGAATGGCATGAACTTGGGAGGTGGAGTTTGCAGTGAGCTGAGATCGCGTCACTGCACGCCAGCCTGGGTGACAGAGAGAGACTCTGTCTCAAAAAAAAAAAAAAAAAAAAGATGTGTTTTCTTGGTCATACTGTCTCACGCTGGGCAGATCAGGGCTAACCCACCTCCATGGCCTTAATGACTGAAGGGGTTGCAGGGCCCTGGAGCTGCAGACAGGAATGCAGTCATTTTGGGAACTGAAGGCAGGCAAGAATATAATAAAGGCTAGATGAAGATAACCAGGCTGGGCTTTAAACTGCTTTAAATTGTGCCAGTTTCTTCTGGCACCTGCCCTAAGGAAAGCAAAGCCAGGCACCGTCCATGGAAATCTGGAAGTGGGCATCCTTTGTGGCATCAATTATGCCAGTTTGGCCAGGAAGTTTGTAGTACTTAGTCTCTATGACCCTGACCTAACCTACTCAGTAAGGGGCAGTTTAGTCTGAGTCAGAAGAAATGAAGAGCGACTCAATATTATGATCTTTGACTTAACATATTCAATTTGTAATTAAGACCATTATTAAAATTAGTATAAGAAATCAAGTCTTCTCATTCCATTCCTCAAACTCTCTGTCTGCCTTTACTATTTCCTGATAGTAACCATGGATATTTGCTTTATAAGTTCTTAATTGCTACATTCTTAGCTACTTATTTAGTCAATATATTACGTGTCAAAGGTATGCCAGGGACAGTGCTAGATTCTGCGGAAACAGCAAGGGATAAGACAGATAAAAATTCCTATTTTCATGGTACTTACATTCTAGTGTGTATGTGTGGCAGCGGTGGTTGGGGAGACAGGCAATAAAAAGTAACAAAGAAAGAAATACTTTTAGGAAGTGAGGAGAGCAATGACATAAATCAGGCAGGGTGGTGTGATACACAGTGACAGAGGGTGGGACCACATGAGACGGCTGTGCCAGGCTCATCTTTGAGAAGGTACCATTTGAACTGAGAACGCACCAGATGAGGAGGCAGCCATGCAATCTAGGGAAAGAAGGAAGGGCAGACAGGGAGATGGGAACCAGCAACAAGAGTGTTTTGCTTCCTGCTTCTCCATTCTGCACACAAATGCTATTTATCTGTCTCTGGCATGTTGCAATCTGTTAAAGAAATTGCTCTATGATGCCTGGGAAGGGAATAATATTGAATGAAACAGAATTCCAAGGGAGCTACATACTGCCATGGGGGAGGGTGGGGACACTGAGGAAAGATAAGGCAAGGGCTGTGGAAGCTGCCCCAGGCTGCCCCATTTCACTACTGTGGTTAACTGGCAAAGGAGTCTGTGCAAATGAGTGCAGGATGTCCAAATCACAGCACTGTTTCACCCTTCATCATTTCAAGTCACCAACTGACAGGATTTAGCACTCTGTTGTCTGGCAGCAACCAACAGTGAAGCAGAGAGAATTCCACTGGATTATCCAAAGCATCTGACCCGCAAATGAGGAGTGAGCAGAACATTTTAAAAAACAACTCTTGAGTGGTTCAGTGAGCCAACTGCACATTGAAGAGAGACACACAAACATCCAGCCGCCTCTGAGGCAAACGGTCAATTTCTTCTGCTTGTCCTCGGTCTTCAGAATCCAAGTTATTGATGTGAGCTGTGTCCCTCATTTTCCTAGCCAAAGGGGTAGACGTGAAGTAGAAATAGGCCAGATACAGTGTTCTGGGACAACACACCATTGTCTGAATCCAGAGAGCATCATGGCTGCAGTGGATGAGAGCAGGCTCAGTGGGAGAGGTTCAGGAACATCAGAAGTGCAGGGCCTGTCCTTTGAAGATAAAGTCTGGCTAGATCAGCTTTTCAGTGAAAGAAGCTAACGTCTGCAGACAGATCTTTATCTTTGGTGAGCCCATCACAGATCTCAGGTTTAGGATGGGGGCTAGAATGAAGGGAAAAAGCCAATTATCACCCTATAAGAAGTAGATAGGCTGGGGGCGGTGGCTGACGCCTGAAATCCCAGCATTTTGGGAGGCCGAGGTGGATGAATCACTTGAGGTCAGGAGTTCAAGACCAGCCTGGCCAACATGGTGAAACCCTGTCTCTACTAAAAATACAAAAATTAGTCAGGCATGGTGGCCAGCGCCTGTAATCCCAGTTACTCAGGAGACTGAGGCAGGAGAATCGCTTGAAGCCAAGAGGCCGAGGTTGTAGTAATCCGAGATCGTGCCACTGTACTCCAGCCTAGGTGACACAGCGAGACTCCATCTCAAAAAAAAAAAGTCCGGTGGCAGGGTATGGGGAAGGGGCGGCAGGCACCATGTCCGGCCACGAAGGTGGCAAGAAGAAGTCACTGAAACAGCCTAAGAAGCAGGCCAAGGAGACGGACGAGGAAGATAAGGCTTTCAAGCAGAAACAAAAAGAGGAGCAGAAGAAACTCGAGGAGCTAAAAGCGAAGACTGCGGGGAAGGGGCCCTTGGCCACAGGTGGAATTAAGAAATCTGGCAAAAAGTAAGCTGTTCCTTGTGCCTGAGGAGATGGTGACCCTTTATTTCATCCTTATTTAAACATCTATATTCCCTGCCATAACATCTTTTGCCACCTAAAGCTGGAATTAAGTGTTGTCTTGGAGCTGTTGTACATTTAAGAATAAACTTTTGTTAAAAAAAAAAAGAAAAAGAAAAAAAAAAGTAGATAATACTGAACTGTCCCACCCTTGTGGGTTTCTGATTCTCCAATCAAGTCCTGAGACCCTCCTGCTCCCCATCCTTCTCTCCTCCAAGTCCTTCTCACACAGCTGTGAGGTAAGATTTACTAGATGGAATGTGTTTGCAAAATCTGTTTTGTTCACTGTAACATGTTTATCAAAAAAGAAAGAAAAAAAACCCTGTCCCTTCTCACTATTTAGTTTTTGGTGACTGCCTTTTGGGATCTGGAACTGGATAAACAGATGGACTTCACAGAATAAATCAGGCGAAGCACCAGGGTGTGTATATATATCTTAGTCTCACTGTAAATACGGCAGATAGCCCTCGTCCAAACAGCTGTGCTGGTTTTGGAGGAAAGTGAGGGGACAGTGTCTTCTGGATGACAGTGCTCCCACTGCTCCAAGGTGTACCTCCCTGGTGGTGCTTTGGGCTATAGGAGGCCAGATAGATTCTAGAGTTCCAACCTCAGATATATGACCCTGATTTCATTTTCTGGCCTCTGGCTGCGGTAATTAAGTGTTGTGCCAGATCCCAAACTATTGCTTATTATTCGTACTGGGTTTGTTTGATATAAATGAGTGCCTACAAATGTGCTGAGTGTTTGCATTGTGTATAATGAGGAGTACCTTTGCAATATACTGGATGCCTCTGTATTAAGGGGATGCCTAGGAGGGGTATATTTTTGTGCGTGTGTGTGTGCACGCGCACGCACATGCAGAAGTTGTGGAAGGCCTGGACTACAGTATTTGCCTGGCCACAGAGCAGTATCACTGCTGGGGAACAAGGTACAGTGATCCCTTATGTGCGGCACACTGCTGCCCCAAGGGAACTGGGGGGGATTGTACCGAGCAGTTTCTCTCCTAATTTTTTTTGCCACCTTCTCCAGTATAAATCTCTGCTGCAGGGGGTAGGGGTGGAGGAAGTAACTCTTTTGTAATTCAATATGCTTCAATTCCCAGGTATGAACAAACTTCAGAACATTTTAGGAGACTCTTTTTTTTTTTTTTTTTGAGGCAGAGTCTCACTCTGTCACCCAGGCTGGATTACGGTGGCACAATTTTCGGCTCACTGCAACCTCCGCCTCCCTGGGTTCAGCAATTCTCATTTTAGGAGAATCTTCTAATAGAAAAAACATATTCATTTGCTTCACGGAGTAGGGTTCAGGTGGATGTCTCCTTCCCTCCTGGACAAACTCCTTGAAAAAAAAAAAAAAAAGACAATACTGTCCAAACAGGAAACTGGTGCCAAATAGAGGCAAAAAACCAAAACAAAACAACTCCCTGAGATAGAGTGGACTGCATTCATTAGGTTCAGGTAGCTCAAAAGACAGGAATATTAAATAATTAGACTCCAACAGATCAAGGTGCTATATAGGTAATGGGACCTCATAAGGACAGAACAAAAGATCCTGTTTCTAACAAAGGTTCTGCAGACCTTTATACTACAGTGAGCAATGAGTGAGAGGGATGCTGCCCAGGAAATGAAAGGACTCAATCGTTTCTCTTCAGTGAGCGGAGCCCAGGAGGAGTGTTCCAGGGCATTCTCACAAACACTCTTGAATAATACCATCGCCTTTGATTCAAGGAACATGCTGAAGAATAAACAGCCTATTAATCTGAGTTTTCTGGTGTGCCTGAGTATACAAAGCAGCAATGAACTAACCCCTTGGCTCTTGCAAACATCCCGACTGCACACCATCCGCTGCTCCACTACACAGCTCAGCCCCTCCTTCCCATGCATGCAATTTCCCCTGGAAAAGCTTCAAGGTTTGGGGGTCCTGATGGTTTCATCTAATGACGCTCAGGCCAAACCCAGGGTGCAAAGAACCCTTGTTTGGCCATAAGAAGGCACAGCCATGTGACCAGGCTCAAATGAGAACTGTGTGGTAGTGTGACTGGGTAAGGAGACAAAGTCATCAGTCTGCCCCTTTCTGAGCCAAGTTGACAGCCACAGGCCTGGGAAAGGAAGGCCCAGTTTCAATTGGGCCTTGGTTACCTTGGTGGCAGGAAGAGCTCCTGCATGGGTGGGCTTTGGGTGCCATTCTGTGGAAACATTCCTGGGCGTTTTGCCTAGGTAAAAATTACCAAGTAAGGTCCTTGAGTTTTCTTTTTCTTTCTTTCTTTTTCTTTTCTTTTCTTTTTGTTTTTTTTTGAGATAGGATCTTGCTCTATCACTATCACCCAGGCTGGAGTGCAGTGGTGTGATCTTGGCTCACTGCAACCTCTCCCTCCTGGGTTCAAGCAATTTTCATGTCTCAGCTTCCCATGTACCTGGGACTACAGGCGCGTGTCACCATGCCTGGCTAATTTTTGTATTTTTAGTAGAGACGGGGTTTTGCCATGTTGGCCAGGCAGGTCTTGAACTCCTGGCCTCAAGTGATCTGCCTGCTTGGCCTAGGTCCCTGAATTTTCAAGGAGAAAAATGGAAGAAAGAGAAGTAGCTGTTTCACTTTCATCCTTTCACTAGAAGTCCTTCTTTTTTTTTTTTTTTGAGACAGAGTCTCGCTCTGTCGCCCAGGCTGGAGTGCAGTGGCTGGATCTCAGCTCACTGCAAGCCCCGCCTCCCGGGTTTACGCCATTCTCCTGCCTCAGCCTCCCGAGTAGCTGGGACTACAGGCGCCCGCCACCCCGCCCGGCTCGTTTTTTGTATTTTTTAGTAGAGACGGGGTTTCACTGTGTTAGCCAAGATGGTCTCGATCTCCTGACCTCGTGATCCGCCCGTCTTGGCCTCCCAAAGTGCTGGGATTACAGGCTTGAGCCACCACGCCCGGCCTAGAAGTCCTTCTTTACAAACAATCAGGTGTAGCTTTTGTGATAACAACAATTTGATCGGTTCTCCTTCCCACCCCCAAGACAAAGTACAATGATAGTATTTTAAGTAATAAACCAGGTGTTGTTGTTGAAACAAGGTAATTGAGGCTAGGATCATAGGCTCAAATCAGCCAGGGAGCGGTTTCTCTGTGTTCCATGGTCACTGACCTCATGCAAGGTGTGTGCTTAATCATAAAAGGAACTAGTGTGACAAGGTGGATAAATCAGTATCATGGCTATCAATACATACTGGGTTGTGCATACACACACATATTCTCAAAGCCGAATCCCTCTGACCCCAAATTTATGTATCAAGGAAAACATGTTTAATGAAAGTTTCCTTTCTAAAAATAATTTCAAAGAGGCGCTTTGACTTAAAAAAATTAATTCTAAAGTCTTCTGATTCTACTTCCAAGGAACTACTTTGTGTTTAGTCCCTTGAAACTGGAGAAGGACACACATCTTTGACGAGAAGGAGCAGCACAAAAGCTTGCATTTTATGTGATTGGCTCTGAGATGATACCACAGAGGGTAGGAAGTAAGAGCATGGGCTCTGCAGTCAGACAGATCGAAATCTGAGCTCCTCTTCTGCCACTTGCTGATGTGTGATCTTAGACCCATGACATCAAATCAGTGAGTTTCAACTTCCTCATCTGTAAAATGGGAATAGCTTCATGGGATTATTGTAAAGATTATATAACAAAAATGCTTAGTACCATGCCTAGGACACAGTAAGAGTTCAGTAAATGATAGCTGTACTTACTGTTTCTTTTAATTAAAAAAAATTTTTTTTCAGAGACGGAGTCTCACTCTGTTGCCCATGCTGGAGTACAGAGGTATGATCATGGCTCACTGCAGCCCCAAACTCCTAGGCTCAAGTGATCCTCGCACCTCAGCCTCCTGCGTAGCTGGGAATACAGGCACATGACACCACGCCCAACTACTTTTAAATTTTTTTTTTTTTTTTGAGACGGAGTCTCGCTCTGTCGCCCAGGCTGGAGTGCAGTGGCCGGTTCTCAGCTCACTGCAAGCTCCGCCTCCCGGGTTTATGCCATTCTCCTGCCTCAGCCTCCGAGTAGCTGGGACTACAGGCGCCCGCCACCTCGCCCGGCTAGTTTTTTGTATTTTTTAGTAGAGACGGGGTTTCACCGTGTTAGCCAGGATGGTCTCGATCTCCTGACCTCGTGATCCGCCCATCTCGGCCTCCCAAAGTGCTGGGATTACAGGCTTGAGCCACCGCGCCCGGCCTTAAAATTTTTATTTATTTATTGTTTTTGAGAGAGGTCTCCCTATGTTGCCCAGGCTGGTCTGGAACTCCTCACCTTAAGTGATCCCCTTACCTCTGCTTCCCAAAGTGTAGCGATTACAGGCATGAGACACCATGCCTGGCCCTTGTTACCATTTGAATCCTCTAAATAATAGGCACAGGGACTTAACTGGTGGCTGGCGGGCACATGAGCTACATGAAAAGGGAGTTTCTTCATTCCTTACCAAGCTGGGCTTAGAAGATCCTCAGACCGTCCTTCACTACACTGGAAACAAGTGTTTGGGTTATCTGGGGTAACTGATGGAAGGACAATGAGAGATCAAACCCTGATACTCTGGAACTTCATTTTGATTTGGGAACTGCAGATTGACCTGGAGTATTCCCACCCCAGATTCTGGCTTAGCAGATACAGCCTTTTCCTACGCTTTCACCTCTTGAGACAAACAGATGTAATCTGAACACAAGAGGGGCTTGCAAGCACAGATCTGGTATCAGACCACCTTACCCTGCAGCATTCCTGGGGTCATAAAATGACAAACATTTCAACAGGCTGGATATCTAACCCTTCCTGCCCTGTAGCTAGGGCCTTATGAAACTGCTTCTTGTGATTAGAGCCATTGGTACCTCATACCAAGGCTGTGAGGTGGACTTCATTAATATTGATGAGCTGCAGCTCGTTAACCTCATTTGATGTTTATTTACAACCATTCTTCTCATATGCTAATGAATGACACTGGGCTCTTCAGATAGAAAGGAGAGAACTGGACCCTCTCTGCCAGCATCTCCTTGGCAAACTCCTGTGCCTTGAAACAGAAGTTTGCACAGAGGGAATGAAGCCAAATGGAGGGAATGCAGCAGAGAGGACAAAATGATGTGAAAAGAATGTCTGCAATGTAATGGGGGAGAGAGAAGCCCAGCTGCTGGGGCCACAGTGTGACTGAGTTTTGGTTACACCCACCCAGTGGCTAACAAAGAAACTGAAGGGCAGGGAACTGAGGAACTAAGAAAAGGACAATGTGTTAGATTTTGGAATTGGAGTAGGGGGGTGGAGATGAGTGGGCCCCATGGGTGTCAGGGAGCTTGAAGGCCTCTCTAGGATTCATTCCACTTTCTTCTGTGATCTTAAGAAATCAATAGGCAGGGAATTGGGGTGGATTTCTTTAAGGCAGTAAAAATGCCCATAGCAACGAATGCTTATCAAATGCTTGGCTTGGAGAAAGAGTGCTCATTGTCGCACTGTGAAATGGGTAAGTAGGGAGAAATAATCTCTGATTCTCTTTCCTCAAAGTTATAGGTTTGTGTATTAAAGAATAGGATGATCAAGCAAGGAAGAGTCAGAGACTGAGGAAAAAATAAATTTTTAAATATGGCCATTAGCAGGCACAGTTGCTCATGTCTGTAATCCCAGGATTTTGGGAGGCCGAGGAAGGAGGATCACTTGAGCTCAGTCGTTCGAGATCCTGGGCAACATAGTGAGACCCCATTAATTAAAAAAAAAAAAAATTAGCAGGGTGTGGTGACACATACCTGTGGTGCCAGCTACTCGGAGGCTGAAGCACAAGAATTGCTTGGACTTATGAGGCGGAGGTTACGGTGAGCTGAGATAGCACCACTTCACTCCAGCCTGGGCAAGAGTGAGACCCTGTCTCAAAAAAAAAAAAAAAAAAAAAAAAGAGGCCATTCTATTGTTTCAGGGCTGCTAAGCAAAACAAAGCTCTCTTTCAAATTCCCCAGTAGTAACAAGTCAATTTTGGGTCATCCCATCCATTCTGAGTGTTCGAAAGAACTAATAGGACGTATGAGAAAGGTAGAAGGAAAAATATGTTGGATATATGAAAGTTTATTAATAGTAGCAGCAATAGCAAACTTAAAATTTCTTAAGTACTTCAGTGTCAATTCTCGTCAATTTTCTTGACTTTGATGCTGTACATTTTTTTTTTTTTTTGAGACAGGGTCTCGCTTTATTGCCCAGGCCAGAGTGCAGTGGCATGATCTCAGCTCACTGCAACCCCCACCTCCCAGGCTCAAGCAACCCTCCCACTTCAGCCTCCTGAGTAGCTGGAACTACAGGTGTATGCCACCACACCAGGATAGTTTTTGTGTATTTTTTGTAGAGATGGGGTCTCCCTTTGTTGCCCAGGCTGGTCTTGAACTCCAGGGCTCAAGTGATCCTCCCACCTTGGCCTCCCAAAGTGCTGGGACTACAGGCGTGAGCCACTGTGCCCTGCAGATGCTGTACACTTTACATTACAATTTAGTCAATTATTCCCTTCCTGCCTTTGAGGCCACACCCTCTTTTTTCTCCCAATCTGGTTTTTTTTTTTTTTTTTTTTCTGTGAGGCACTTTGAAGATCATTCCTACCCTTGATATGCCTTTCTGTAAGGCTAAAGAGGCAAGAGAAAAAAGAAACCTCTTACCTTAAAGGCTTAACCACATTTTAAAGTGCAAAGTATTGGTTCTAACAGATAGATGTTTGTTACGTTTGTCTGTCTGAAATCATTACCCCTTAGGGTACAAATTTCATTTCTTTCAAGTTTTCTATGAACTCAGTTCCTCTCAGACTGAAGGAATAATCAATAGCAAGCTGTTTTGACCTGACAGTGTGCAGCTTGCCCATGCTTAGGGAAAAACACGACTGAAAGAGTAACTGACAGTTATATGCACATTCTAGACTTGAGAAACGTTTCTCAGTTTTTTTTCATCATCACCCCCTAGCGTTTTAGACCTTTTTTTCTGTTTGTCCACTCCCCATGAAATTTTGATATCATGAACATATTACCTATCTATCTATTTTTTGAGGGCCACAAACCATTATAATATCTAATTTTTTTTTGCCTCCCAAAGAACCAATTTTTGTTCCCTTGGAGGCAATATTGCCTCAATTGAGAAGGCATGTTCTAGAGGCTTTTTAAAAGAAGTATATCATCTGATTTACTGTGTTCCAGGATTGAACCTAACAATCTCCCAGGGTGAACCATCAAAAACAATCACACTTCTATTCTGATTTTTTTTTTTTTAAGAAAGAAAAAAGGAAAAAAAGACATCTTTGTGCCTGTCTAGTTAGTAATAGTTATTCCAAAAAAGAGATCAAAATCCTTTTTTTCACACTGGACCTGATCTATCCGCAGAATAAATAGCTTACTTTTTAGTAGTAGATTAGCTTTTTACAGTAATCCTATTTGAGTGCCAGAGAGGTAATAGATTGTCAAGCCCCTTAGGGACCCCCAAATCATTCTCCTAAAAGTCAACAATATATTCCCTTGTAAGAGGAGCATGAAGTGCACGATTTCATTAAGTATCTCTCAAACTCCAGAGGACGGTAGTGAGTGGTGTTATTATCTCCCTTTTACAAGCAGAGAAATGATGATATTGAGAGGTTAGGTAGCTTAATTTAGGTCACTAGCACTGATGTTTCGTCATATAAATATCTTCTCTGTCAAACAAGGTCACTCTGAGGATTTCTAGACCTGATGTCTTCTGATTCCTACTTTAGGATCACGGACCTCTAAGAAAAATTTATAAAGGCTGTTTTGCTTCTGCCAACCCCTTCTCTCCATCTGACAGAACAAAAGCAAAGGAAGATGCTAACAGAATCTGTAAGAATTGACTGATAGGAAGAGAACTCAGGCTATTGTTCTAAAGGTTACTGTTTCATGAGCAAATGGCTTTAGGTGGCAGCAAAGAATGCTGTATAAGGAGGTATGCAAGTTTTTTTTGTTTGTTTGCTTTATTTTTTCTAAGATGAATATCACTATCTTTGCAGAGTTCAGATGAGAGGCTATTAAACTATGATATGCTCCTCAGAAGATGCAAAGACCTAAATCAAGACCTCCCACAAGCAGTCTTCAAGTAACATGGGAAATTCATATTTTATTTTGTAGTCATGGGAACTGACCACATCTTAAAACTATCCATACTTGAAACTCACCATAAGTGAGTGAGAATTAGAGGCTGGCAAGTCAAATAAAAAAAAACCTACCTAAAAGGGCTCTTCTCTGTAAACTAGCCTCAGGCTCTTTTAACTCTCTCAATTAAATCAATGTTAAAATTCCCTTGGAATAGAGGCTGAGGTAGGCGGATCACCTGAGTTCAGGAGTTCAAGACCAGCCTGACCAACATGGTGAAACCCCATCTCTACTAAAAATACAAAAAAAAAAAAAAAAAAAAATTAGCCAATGTGGTGGCAGGTACCTGTAATCCCAGCTGATACTCAGAAGGCTGAGGCAGGAGAATTGCTTGAACCCAGAAGGTGGAGGTTGCAGTGAGCCAAGATTACACCACTGCACTCCAATCTGGGTGACAGAGCAAGACTCTGTCTCAAAAAAAAAAAAAAAAAAAAAAAAAAAAAGAAAGAAAAAAGAAAAAATTCCCTCAGAATAAAATACAACTTATTTATTCTAAAGAGATAACTTGTTATCTCATGCTGTCAAGAAGGTCTGCACCTAATCCATTCCTTATGAGAATCTATTCTACTAAAAACAAAAGCAAAGAATTTCAGAGAAGGTTATTCTGCAATACTGCTTAGGAACCCAGTACTGAATAACATTATCTCTTTTGCTTGTTTTTTGAGACAGGGTCTCCCTCTGTCGCCCGTGCTGGAATACAGTGGCACAATCTCTGCTTACTGCAACATCCGCCTCTGGGTTTAAGCGATTCTTGTGCCTCAGCCTTCTGAGGAGCTGGGACTACAGGCATATGCCACTATGCCAGGCTAATTTTTGTATTTTTAGTAGAAATAGGGTTTTGCCATGTTGGCTAGGCTGGTCTCGAACTCCTGGTTTCAAGCAATCCACTGCCTCAGCCTCCCAAAGTGCTGGAATTACAGGCATGTGCCACCACAGCCGGCTTGAATAACATTATTGCTAACAAATTTGCCCTTATGTGTGACATAAATTCTTCCTACAGCAGTGGAAGTTCATTTCCTTTTTGTTTGAAGAGATGGATATAGGCTGATGATGAGTTAAAGGGCTTAACATTGTTTCACAATGTCCAGAGCCAAAAGATATACCCCAGATCTATCTAAACATATTAAGGGGAATATAAAAGTATATATATTTAGCTCAACTAGGTTCTGATACAGAAATGTTAGAAAAGCAGTCAGTGGCTTCCTTTGCTGTAAACAAGGAATACATTTGAGGGAGGGCAAAAAAAATCTTCATATGTTGCCTCAAAAAAGATGAAACTATAATTTTTCTGGACTAAAATAGAAACTAGAAGATACAAGGTATAGAAATCTAAAAGGTGACTCATGTTACAGAAGAGGCATTTAAATGAAAAAATGTTTCTTATTGGATCCTATAAAATAGGAAAGCATGGTGTGGGGGGGAGTGGCAAATCTTTCAAGTCTTGAACATCAGAGCAAGGGAACTACAGTGAAAATACAAATTGGAATAGGTAAGGAGAGAAAGAGAGTCCCATCAAAAACCCATTCATACTGCTTGCGGCAACTGTCAATGAATTGGAAAGGGCACTGAGGAGAAATGAGTATCACTGTGTTCCAATACTGATTTGCTAAGTTCAGCAGCATTTGTCTATCTTGTTCTACCGACATAACTAGTCAAAGAAACAATCTGAAATGCAGGAAAAGGCTAATCTTTTTCATTGGCAGGTGACCAAAGAAAACACCTTCTCCAATGAGCAGTATGATGAGGCTGTACAAACAAGACTGCGCTTATCAAACATTTTTATCTGAAGTGCTCAAAACATTTGCCAATATTATACCCAGTTCAACTTCCCCTTCACCAGCTTCCTCACAACTTTGAGAGGAAAAGCAAGCTTTTTATAACTCCTCTGCATGTTGGTATAAATCTGAATACAACTTTAGGAAAATAACTTCCCAAAGAAGGTGTGGGTGGGGGCCTCTAGGAGTCTCCAGGGTGCCAGATCCTCCAAGCACTCTGGTAAAGGCTTTGTTTCACCACATCAAAGGCAGTGGGGCAAAGTTCCTCTTAGCAGCCATGGATGCTGCCAAGAAGAGTGAGTCTTCATTTGTGCCAGGGACTAAACAGGAAAATTCAGAAGGAAGAGTAGGAAGGCATTTTACCTTCCAGATTTAAGTAGGGAAACAGACCCACTGAGTCACGAATCCTTTTTTCCAGAAGTAGTATCATTATCCAGGTTTTATGCTCAATGAATAGTTGCGTGGTAAGTTAAGTGTTTAAGATAAATAATTCTCTCAAAGTTACAAAGCAGATTTGTGACAGAGAGGGTTATAGAATCCAGGGGTCAACTTTAAACAGTTAGATCTAAGTCTTCAGAAGAGCTTTTAGAGGTTTGAGAGTTAGAAGAAGTCTGATTACTTTTTTTTTTTTTTTAAATGGAGAACAGGAATGGGTGGCAAGACCCATCAGTCCCATGGTTTATCACAATACTGTGGTCCAACCTCAGGGCACAGAAATAAAACACAATTTTACAATTAGAGAGCTAAGTAACACGTGGTACTTTTTGTTGTATAGCTTTTCACAAAACACATAATTAAGTGCTGTCATACTATATTACTGATGGATCAGATTTACACAGACCATGAAGGTGGCAAGCATGTAATGGAGAATGGCTTTATAAATTTATGGAAAATGGTTTAAAATAAACAAAACAAGCCGAGGCAGGCAGATCACCTGAGGTCAGGAGTTCAAGACCAGCCTGGCCAATATGGTGAAACTTCATCTCTACTAAAAATACAAAAACTAGCTGTGGTAGCAGGCACCTATAATCCCAGCTACTCGGGAGGCTGAGGCAGGAGAATCGCTTGAACCCAAGAGGCGCAGGCTGCAGTGTGCCGAGATCCCGCCACTGCCACTGTACTCCAGCCTGAGCAACAGAGCAAAACTCCATCTCCAGAAATAAAAAAAGAAAAAAGAAAACAATCATTTCTTTTGTTCTACATTCCAAGTGGTAGGTGCTTTCCTGAGCCTCTGGCACAGATATCCGAAGCCCTGCACTAGACAAGATGAAGAAGCCTTCTCCCCAGAGTAGTACGCTGGACACTGAAAGAGCTCCCTGCTTTATTAGGAGATCTGGAAGGAGCAAAAGGGCTATCGTCAAGTACTCAATCTTGTGGCCAGAGGATGTGAAATTTCAAATTTGCTATGGCTTGAAGTAGATACATTTTATAAAAAGAAACTAAAAAGTGCTAATTCTTCTGCTTTTGAACATTGGAAACATTTTGATAGTAACATTTTTTTTTTTTTTCTGCTGGGCCTTAATATTGCAGAAATTGTTTAGAATGACATAATTAAGAGGAGATTTTCAGAAGCATACTTACTACTTTTTATGAGAAAATCAGATTGAATATTACCAACTAGTCAGTAACAATTTCAAATGAATGAATTTCATAGGTGAATACATAGGTCATGATAAAAATAATTAGAATAAAAGGAGTCTGTATGATTTCATGGAACCAAAGTTTAAAAACACAGTTTTCTATTGCTTGAGATAAATCCAGTAAATCTGAATGTGACCTTGACTTGTCATGTCAAGACA
Source organism: Rhinopithecus roxellana (assembly GCF_007565055.1). Classification (NCBI taxonomy): domain Eukaryota; kingdom Metazoa; phylum Chordata; class Mammalia; order Primates; family Cercopithecidae; genus Rhinopithecus; species Rhinopithecus roxellana. The sequence goes on along the minus strand of NC_044563.1, from coordinate 18,073,376 downwards.
CCAATTAATGTTTGCTCCCCTTCACTCAGACCCATGCCTCCAGGCAAGAAAGCAATTCAACTTTTGCTAAAAATCAATTATCTCTTCACTTACATGAGGGACCTAGAACAGGCAAATTCAGAGGGACAGAAAGTGTTATAGAGGTTACTAGGGCCTGGGAGGGAAAGGAGCAGGGAACGAGGAGTTATTGTTTAATGGGTACAGTTTCAGATTAGGATGATGAAAAAGTTCTAGAAATGCATGGTGATGGTTGTACTTAATACCATTGAATTGTATATTTAAAAATGGTGAAAATGGTAAGTTTTATGTTACATACATTTTACTACAATAAAAAATTGATGTCTTATTTTTAAAAATTCAGAAAAAGGTTCTTCAATCATTCCTTTACAAAATAACGTGGACCTAGGCAGTTCCCCAAATTAGTCTGTTCACCAGAATCCCTTGGTGTGCTTATTAGAGTTACAGATTCTCTGGTCATACTCCAGACTGGCTATTTGCTTTCTTGTTAATCTGGCCTTTTATGTATCTTTCTCTGTAACAGGAAATAGGGTACCCTTAGTTGTTATGTAGTTTTTAGCTTAAGGGTCAAAATGAAAACAGCTTGGCCTCTGCCAATCTACAATTACTCGAAACTGAAGCCACAAAGATGCAAAAAAATCAGGTTTTGCAATGATACTCTCAATGTCCATAAAACTACTGCTCTTCTATGGTGTTATTTCTGTTTCTTCAAGACATTACTCCTTGGGAACTGCTCTGCAATAAATAAAATAGGCAAATAATAACATAGTTGAAAAGGGCTAGAAATTTGTAATTGTTAGAGGTGATACCAGGATTCATTTTTGGCTGAAATAAGATATGGGAATTTTGTATATGGCAGGTGATGAAAAAGTTGCCGGAACACCCAAGACATCAAAAATAGAAAATAAAAAATTCTGTATGACTCAAAGGTTAGTTTGGTAGAGATTTTCTTTCAATTGGCAGCTAAAACATATATTACAACACCCTGGCAGGACTGCTTTTAACGATCATGTAAGCTTCAATGAGGCAAGTATCATTTAAGGCTTTGAAGGGAAAGAAAAAAAGGGTGTTTCAAGTCCCTCAAACAATTTATTGCTCCAGTATTTCTAATAATCATATGAGTATTTTTCCTTTTGACTGGAGAGCAAAGGAAAAAGGAAACCTGTAGGAACTGGAGTTGGACAAGAGAACAAAGTTCATAAATGAAATCCTGTCTAATACTAGCAACTGAAACAAGACTCACCCCTCATGTCCTTTGAAAACCGGCCCAGCTCAGTCCCGTTTTTCCCCCTCATTGATTTTCAAGCGTCATAAATGGCTCTTCAGGCTGAACTAAACAATCATGGGAAGTTCTTTCAGGAAAAAGATGCAACGATTACTGTACTTCTCCTGGGCCATGCCATTGCTAGGCCATTTCCCCTCAGAAATTCATTTTTCTAACTAGAGTGATGAGCTGACAAGAAGCAATTTTTAAGTCAAATCAGTAAAATAAAAATATCTCCAAACAACACAACAGTTTTATTTCTGTGAGAATAACTCTTCCTTTATTCCAAAATGAAATGACTATCTGTCTACTATTATTACATAGTTAAAAAGATGACCTTTAATGATCTATAAAACTGAGGCTTAGAATGGACTTTACAAGTTACCTAATTAATTCAGCTCTTCTTTCTCATCTTGTGCCTCTTTCTTCTTTAACATCTTTGTTCAGTCATTGTCCAGAACAGCACTATACAACAGAACTTTCTGTGATGATGGCAATGTTTGTTACTCTGCACTAATATGGCAGTAACCACTAGCCATATGTGGCTTGTGAGCACTTTGAAATGTGACTAATGTGACTAAATAACTGAATTGTATTTGTATTTAATTTCTTAAAAATTAGCTTTATTGAGGTTTAACACTCATACAAAAAACTATACATATTTAATATGTACAATTTGATGAGCTTGGATACGTGCATAAAACGGTGAAATCACTACTACCATAAAGATAATAGGCATATCCACACCCTCAAAAGTTTATCTCTCTCTCTCTCTCTCTGTGCGTGTGTGTATATGTGTATGGTAAGAATACTTGACATGAGATCTACCCTCTTAATAGATTGTTAAGTTCCTAATTTTGTTAGTTACAGGCATTATGCTGTAGAGCAGATCTTTAGAATCGATTCATCTTGCATAACTGTAACTTTATACCAATTGAACAATAATACCCCATGTCTCCCTCCCCCAATCCCTGGAAACCACCATCCTATCCTCTGTTTTTATAACTGTATTTAATTTTAATTAATTTAAATTTAAACAGCCATAGGAGGCTAGCGGCTACATATTGGAGAGCACATGTCTAGTATGTGCTTTATTATCTCTAATGACAGAAAATCCATTTCCTCTCAAGCAGCTCTATTTATAGATAATTCTAATTATTAAGAACATTTCTTCTTACATTGTGAAAGCTGACTTCCTGGTAACTTCCACTGCTGGACCTAATTCTGTTTTCTGGGGCCACACAGAATAAGTAAGCTCAGGTCACATGCTACATCATCAAGTATTTGAAACCAGGAAGCATGTATTCCATTTACTTTTCTATGAGTTTAACATCCCTAGTTCCTTGAACTGTTCTTCATCATTTGGTTTCAAATCCCTTTTCTAGTAAGGCATGTTTTAGTCAGTCAATGTTAATAATGATGAAAACAACAACTAACATTTATCAAGAAGCTATTAAGTGCCAGGCACCATGTGAGACAGTTCTCATGCATTATCTCGCTTACATCCCTTCCCAACCTATGAGGCTGTACTGTTATTTGCCATGACCTTACTACTGGGGAAACTCAGGCTCTGAGAGCTTAAGGAACTTACCCGAGACCAAGCAGCAAAAAAGTATACAAACTAGGACTCAAACCTATGTCTCTTGACTCAAAAACCACTGCTCTTGACCATTTCGCTATGTTGCCTCTCTTGTGAAAGCATGGAGCCCCTACCCTCAAAACCTTAAGTATTGTTTGTTCATCATGGAATGTAAGCTCCATGTGGCTGAAGACTTTGTTGTGCTCAATTCTGTATATCCAGCACCAAAACAGTGCCTGGGACACAGGACGCACTCAATAAATATTTGTCGAATGAAAGAATGAATAAATAGAGCAAGACAATCGCCTTCTTCATTATGGCCTCTGTTCTTATTGTATTAAGTCTAAAGCTAATTTAGTGTCTTGCCAGTCACATCACACAGCTGCCCAAACTCAGCTTAAGTCTCTTGTAGTTTTGCTGTTAAAGTGCCTGCTATCATGCCTTTTTATCTTGACCAACTTAGGTATTTTTTAAAATTCAATTCTTATTTATATTTATTACACTTATATCTCCCCATTGATTTGTAAAATGAGCCCTTTGCTGAAGCCTGGAACACGTATATGTGTAACACAATATATGTAATGCAGAGGTAAGCATTACACACAAACAACAACAGGTTAGATTCTCAGGCCCCTTGGCATCTAAATCACCTTTCATGACACTCATTATACTTGTATTAATTATTCACTCATCTAGTTAATAAACAAATATTTACAAAGTGCTAGGCACCATTCTCAATGCCAAGGACACGGCTATGAACAAAGAGACAAAAATCCCTGCCCCTGTAAAATTTACATTCTAGTGCAGGAGGATCAGGAAAACACAAAGAAGTCAGTATCATGAAAACAAAATTGTAAGGGGTCTGTTCCAGATTAAAAGAAACTAAACAGACATTACCAAGTACAATGTTAAACCTTGATTGGATGCTGGGTCAGAAAACAAACAGCTATTAATAATGTTTAGGAACAACTGGGGAAATTGTAATTTGCACTGGACTGAATGTTAGGTGATATTATAAAATTAGTGTTATTTTCTCAAATGACATTGGAGTTATGCAGGAGAAGAGGAGAAAGTCCTTACTCTTAGGAGATGAGGGATGTGAGGGGTAAGATGTCATGATTCCCATAACCTAGTTTCAAGTTATCTATCTATTGTTCACAAATATGGTGACATGTTAGTTAGCATTTGGTGAAGGGCAGACAGGTGCCTTCATACTATTCTCATAATTCTCTTGTAGGTTTCAACAAATCTCCAAATAAAGAGTGGTGGGAGTGAGGGAAACCTACTGCGTTCCTAGTCAGAGATGTGGGTTATGATTAACTGGTGACTCTCATTATGGTGGACATTTTTCTACAAGTTCATTAATCATTCACGTTGAAAAGATTTCCTTTCCTTATACACTTGACAACATTCATCCCATAATTTTCCCTTTTGCAGCCATTGGAAAGGCTGGGATATGGGATAGCCATAGGATTGCATATTCTTCTAAAATAAAAGACCTCTTTTTTAGACTTTATCTGAAACAATGCTTTTACAAATATGTTATTTACACACTCTCAGTTGCATTCAGGAAGTAATAAACAATTACAAAGTGTAGGAAAAATACAAGGAGAAAGTATAAAGCAAATAAGTCCTGAAGCCAGTAATATGGGATATGTATTCAATTCCTATGGTTGCTATAAAATATTACCATAATTTGGTAGCTTAAAACAACAGAAATTTATTCTCTTAGAGTTCTGGATGCCAGAAGTCCAAAATGAGTCTCAATGGGACTAAAATCAAGGTATCAGCAAGCTGGTTCCTTCTGGAGGTTCTAGGGGAGAATCAGTTTCCTTTCTTTTTCCAGTTTCTAGAGGTTATCCTCATTCCTTGGCTTATGGCCCCACATCACAGTCACTTCCCTGCTCCAAACACATTCACTTCTGGTGTCACATTGCCTTCTTCCTCTCCCATCATCAAACCTCTCTCTGACTCCCTCTTAAAAGGACACTTGTGATTACATTTAGGGTGCACCTGGATAATCCTGGATTAGGGCCTGAATATCTTTAGGGCCATTTTTCAGCCTCCCACAGGGTGAGGGAGAAGAAAGGGTCACATGAATAAATAATAAAGGAGGAGATCCTCATTCATTCATTTTTTTTTTTTTTTTGAGATGGAGTCTCGCTGTGTTGCCCAGGCTGGAGTGCAGCGGCGCGATCTCGGCTCACTGCAAGCTCCGCCTCCCGGGTTCACGCCATTCTCCTGCCTCAGCCTCCCGAGTAGCTGGGACTACAGGCGCCCGCCACCACGCCCGGCTAATTTTTTGTATTTTTAGTAGAGACGGGGTTTCACCGTGTTAGCCAGGATGGTCTCCATCTCCTGACCTCGTGATCCACCCGCCTCGGCCTCCCAAAGTGCTGAGAATACTGGCATGAGCCACCGCGCCCAGCCTCATTCTTAACGAAAATACATAAGGCGGTACAATAACATCATTCCTTCTCAGAAAGGGCATACCTCATTTCCATAAAACATGTAGACTGAGATAGTAAACCTGGATGGAGGTACTCAGACTTCACTTTGATTCTGGGCTCTGCCACTTAACCACATGAACAATGTTAGGTAAATTTTTTTTTTTTTTTTTTGAGACGGAGTCTCGCTCTGTTGCCCAGGCTGGAGTGCAGTGGCCAGATCTCAGCTCACTGCAAGCTCCGCCTCCTGGGTTTACGCCATTCTCCTGCCTCAGCCTCCCGAGTAGCTGGGACTACAGGCGCCCGCCACCTCGCCCGGCTGGTTTTTTGTATTTTTTAGTAGAGACGGGGTTTCACCATATTAGCCAGGATGGTCTTGATCTCCTGACCTCGTGATCCGCCCATCTCGGCCTCCCAAAGTGCTGGGATTACAGGCTTGAGCCACTGCGCCCGGCCCGTGGTAAATTTTTTTTTTTTTTTTTTTTTTTGATACGGAGTCTCGCTCTGTCGCCCAGGCTGGAGTGCAGTGTCGTGATCTCGGCTAACTGCAACCTCTGCCTCCTGGGTTCAAGTGATTCTCCCGCCTCAGCTTCCCGAGTAGCTGGATGTGCCCAGCTATTTTTTTTTTTTTGTATTTTTAGAAGAGATGGGGTTTCACCGTGTTAGCTAGGATGGTCTCCATCTCTTGACCTCATGATCTGCCTGCCTCGGCCTCCCAAAGTACTGGGATTACAGGCGTGAGCCACCATGCCTGGCCAATGTTAGGTAAATTTTTAACCACTATGTCTCAATTTCCTTATCTTTAAAATAGATATAATATCTACTCAAGGGGTGGATAAAAGGGCTCAATACCATAATTCATGTAAAGATTTAACCTAATTCCTGACACATGGTAAATGCTAATTAAATAATAGCTATTATTATAATTATTACTCACAGTGCAGGCTGTGCAACCCCCATGATGCTGAATCAGTACACGGCATTTCCAGGGACCTCTCTGACCCTTTCTTCCATGTGCATTCTATATAGGTTAATACGTAAAACCTACTTGAGTGTTAAAGCTGTTTTTTTTTTTTTCATCTTAAGACATTTTAATATTTGATAAAGTCTCTGTAAACGACATCACAAACTTACTTGGCTTCCTAAAAAAGATGATAGTGGCTCTCGGCCTTAGCGCTGTTTTCTTGGAAGCCTCTGAGCCATGAGAGCCAAGTAGAGGAAGAAGCGAATGTGCAGGCTGAAGCGCAAAAGAAGAAAGATGAGGCAGAGGTCCAAGTAAACCGCCAGCTTGTTGCATCGTGGAGGCCACAGGAGCAGAAACATGGAATGCCAGGTGCTGGGGATGCTGGTACAAATTGTGGGACTGCATGCTACTGTCTAGAGCTTGTCTCAATGGATCTAGAACTTCATCGCCCTCTGATAGCCGATTACCTCTGAGACCCACCTTGCTCATAAACAAAACTGCCTATGTTGGTCCTCTGCCCTGGACTTGTGACACTCTGGACTATTTCTGTGTTTATTTGTGGCCGAGTGTAACAACCCTATAATAAATCACCTCTTCCGCTCCTTTTAGCTGAAGAATTAAAAAAAAAAAAAGATGACAGTGAACATCAGTTACCTTTTGTTTATCAACTGTGGTTCAACATTGTGCATACTGATCATTTTCTTGGACCATAATAGATACTCTTAAAGAACAAAAAGACATGCCAGCTGCAGTGGCTCACGCCTGTAATCCCAGCACTTTGGGAGGCCAAGGCGGGCGGATCACCTGAGGTCGGGAGTTTGAGACCAGCCTCACCCACATGCAGAAACCCCGTCTCTACTAAAAACACACACAAAAAATGAGCTGGGTGCATGCCTGTAATCCCAGCTACTCGGGAAGCTGAGGCAGGAGAATCGCTTGAACCTGGGAGGCAGAGGTTGTGGTGAGCTGAGATCGCACCATTGCACTCCAGCTTGGGCAACAAAGAGTGGAACTCGGTCCCCCGCAAAAAAAAGAACAAAAAGACGTATAAAGCCATTTATTTGTCCTCTACACAGTAAATTACTACCTATCTTAAAATACTGTTTTTTAAATATGTATTTTCTCTTCACTGTTTGGATCTCTAATAACTCCCTTTTCTGTTATCACAACTGTCAGTGTGTGGCTAAGGCTAGCAATGGTTAAAACCCACGTCACTACTTTTTATCTATCACTGCTGACCAAATCGATACTGTGATTTATGCATTTATAAGTCAGGAGGCTCCCTGTGAAATCTTAGGAGACTTCCTGCCTCACCTACAAAGATGCATATAACCTCTGTAAATACTGGCTCCTCAGCAACCGTTTTTACTTACTTTCAAATTAGTAACTATGTTTTGAACATCTTAGAAGTTTGACTGCTATTTTGGTGAGATACTAAGAAGAGTTCTACCATGTCAGCCACTAGCCTGAGGATCTGTCTAATGTTTAATGCAAATCAAAACACCAATAAATTAACAAGTTTAAGGTGTGATATTACCTTCAATCTAATGTTCTTATCTTACCAAAGTGGCTCGGTAAATTACTCTGTCCACCTGGGTGGGAGAGTTCTTATGTTTTTGTTTCCAATTAACATTAGACAGTCTTTGAGGCTAATGATGGGCATTATGTACCCATATATAAATATATATATAATATATATATATAAAGATTATCTAGTGATTCAGTCATATTAATTATTGCTTCTAAATTTTTACTGTCAACATCGACTCTTCTACTTAATCGACTCCTTTGCTGATATAATACTTTTACGTTTGTTAGTTTACATCCCCCCAAAATTGCCCTCAGGGGAGGTGTGTGAACTAGCAAGTATTCCCCATTTTTGCTGCAGACTGGGGCCTGTCAGTCTTAGCTATGGCACATTTTTAAGTGGAAATGAGAAAAGGACACTCAGAAAGACATGTTGGTATATTACTCAGTTAAACTTTGATGAATGCTCAGATGATCAATACCTATATTTAAATATACATATAAAACTCTTTAACAAAACCATACAATATCATTTTTAGGTTGTCATTCAAATTTTTCACATCACTGGTATTTACAGACTATACATTTTAGGTATGCCTATTAAATATTACTAAAATTTGGGCGGGCGCAGTGGCTCACATCTGTAATCCCAGCACTTTGGGAGGCCGAGGCAGGTGGATCACTTGAGGTCAGGCATTCGAGATCAGCCTGGCCAACATGGTGAAAACCCATCTCTATTAAAAATACAAAAATTAGCCAGTGTTGTGGTGCATGCGTGTAGTCCCAGCTACTTGGGAGGCTGAGGCAGGAGAATCGCTTGAACCCAGGAGGCGGAGGTTGCAGTGAGCTGAGATCGTGTCACTGCACTCTAGTCTGGGCAACAGAGAGAGACTCTGTCTCAAAATAAATAAACAAGTAAGTAAATATTACTAGAATTTATTTTTACTAGTCCTGTTCTTAGTGCATTACATGCAGTACAAAAATAATCCATTCATTTTGGTGTACAAAACAGATGTAATGAATGTAGTGATATGTGGTACTTCTTTTTCTGTGTTTTCTAGGAATCTAAGATATCATGAGTTTATCTTGTCCTACCCACACCAGTTTCATAGTGGGGACCATGTATATTAATTGTATATGTATATTAAGTGTAGATTATTAATAGTAGAATAACAACTGCCATTTATGGAGCACCTATGTGCTAAGCACTGTACGGAGTATTTTTTAGATTGTTGCCATTTTAAGATATGCCCACAAACTTCTACGATACTCCCCCATTTCAAGAGGTGGATCCTAATTCCTTTTTCCCTTGAGTATGAGCTAAACTTAGCAACTAGCTTCTAACGGAGAAAATAAAACAAAAGCGAAAGAATGTGATGTCAGAGGCCAAGTGATAAAGGCACTGTGGCTTCCTGCTTGTTCTTCCCTTCTAAGACCACTTGCTCTGGGGAAGCCAGCTCCTTATATCAGGAGGATCATGTGCTAAAGATCTGAGGCCTCCCACGTGAGTGAGCTTAGTAGCAGGCCCTCCAGATCCATTCAAGCCTTTGGATAACTGCAGTCCCAATCAAAATCTTGATTTCAACCTTAAAAGAGACTCTGGGTCAGAACCACCCCACTAAGCTGCTCTTAGATTCCCGGCCTTTAGAAACTGTGAAATAATAGGCTGGGCGCGGTGGCTCAAGCCTGTAATCCCCAGCACTTTGGGAGGCCGAGACGGGCGGATCACGAGGTCAGGAGATCGAGACCATCCTGGCTAACACGGTGAAACCCCGTCTCTACTAAAAATACAAAAAACTAGCCGGGCGAGGTGGCGGCGCCTGTAGTCCCAGCTACTCGGGAGGCTGAGGCAGGAGAATGGCGTGAACCCGGGAGGCGGAGCTTGCAGTGAGCTGAGATCTGGCCACTGCACTCCAGCCTGGGTGACAGAGCGAGACTCCGTCTCAAAAAAAAAAAAAAAAAAAAAAAAGAAACTGTGAAATAATAGGCCGGGCGTGGTGGCTCAAGCCTGTAATCCCAGCACTTTGGGAGGCCGAGACAGGCGGATCACGAGGTCAGGAGATCGAGACCATCCTGGCTAACACGGTGAAACCCCATCTCTACTAAAAAATACAAAAAAACTAGCCGGGCGAGGTGGCGGGCGCCTGTAGTCCCGGCTACTGGGGAGGCTGAGGCAGGAGAATGGCGTTAACCTGGGAGACGGAGCTTGCAGTGAGCCAAGATCCGGCCACTGCACTCCAGCCTGGGCAACAGAGCGAGACTCCGTCTCAAAAAAAAAAAAAAAAGAAACTGTGAAATAATAAATGTTTATTGTTTTAAGCCCCCAGGTTTTTTTGGGGAGATTTATAACACAGAAATAAATAATACACACACATCCATATATATTTGACACACACATATATATTTGAGTCTCGCTCTGTCGCCAGGCTGGAGTGCAGTGGTGCAATCTTGGCTCACTGCAACCTCCGACTCCCTGGTTCAAGTGATTCTCCTGCCTCAGCCTCCCGAGTAGCTGGGATTACAGGCATGCACCACCACGCCCAGCTAATTTTTGTATTTTTAGTAGAAACGGGATTTCACCATATTGGTCAGGATGGCCTCGATCTCCTGACCTCGTGATCTGCCCCCCTGGGCCTCTCAAAGTGCTGGGATTACAGGCGTGATACTACACATATATTATCTTTTATATTCTCACAACCACATGGAATATGTAGTATTATCGTCATGAAAATGAGGAAACAAAGGCTCAGATGGTTAAGCAATTTACTCAAAGTCACACAACTAGTAGTGATAGATCCATGACATTAAGGCCATATTCTTCGCTCTGTATTATACTATTTCTTTTTAGGTCCTGTTTTTTTTTCAGCCAGCTTATTAGCTATTGTTCCCAAATTTAATTAACCTGCTATCAATGCTTTTATGCAAATAATGATTTTTTTAAAAAGCTTGGCTAAGTACATAGTCCAGATTTATACTTCTGGAGAATTTCAGCATGACAGGAACCCATTAATCAGCACACTTTATGACTATTCAACCAGCCTGTATTCCTTCTCCTTGTTCGCAAGGATGTCATGGAGATGTTGTCAAAGTCTTGTTGAAATCCAATTGAGCCAAACAAATATACTAAATATAGCTATACTAAATACAGCTATACTGTACAGATTTCTCCCAACTTACCAATGCAGTAATCTCTTCAAAAAGGGAGTAAGTTTACATTGACTACTCCTCTTCCTTCTCTGTCAGTATTATTGTCATTACCATCATTCACCCCCTTCACAGTTATCACTGCTTTTGATAAATAAGCACTTTATACACATTATTTAATTTAATCATCAGAACTACTCTATGAAGTAGCTTCTCTTATCATTTCAATTTTACCAATAAGGAAATCTGGCTTATAGCAATTAATAACTTGCCTAACATCATTTTACTGAGAAGTAAAAGAGCCAGGGTTGAAATCAAATCTTCTTTACCCACTAAGCCTGGGATATGTTCCTATTCCTTTTCCTTCCCCTCCCCTTCCTTACCTTCCCCTTTATTTTCTTCTCTTCCCTTCTTCCTTCCTCTCTTTATCTCCTACTTCCTCCCCTTTTCTGTCTCCATCTTTAATAAATTCTGGTAAGCTTACAGTGATCCCAACTTCCTTTTCTTAATTTATTCTTTTTAAGAAAATTTTTTTTCGACAGAGTCTCACTCCATCACACAGGCTGGAGTGCAGTGGCACAATCTTGGCTCACTGCAACCGCTGCCTCCCGGGTTCAAGGGATTCTCCTGCCTCAGCCTCTCGAGTAGCTGGGATTACAGGTACGTACTACCACAGCCAGCTATATTTTTGTATTTTTAGTAGAGATGGGTTTTCATTATATTGGCCAGGCTGGTCTAAAACTCCTGACCTCAAGTGATCTGCCAGCCTCCACCTCCCAAAGTGCTGGGATTTCAGGCATGAGCCACTGTGCCCGGCCTCTTAATTTATTTTTGTTCATAAGTAGTTTAAGAATATTACCTAAGATGGATGTCAAGTCTGCTGAAGTGACCTCCTGAATGTTAGTTCCTTGACTCCAGTCTTCTGAAATTTCTATCCATCCCCGACCCTCATCCCCTATTTCCCCCGCCCCATGCACACTTTCTCAAAGACTGACTAGTCCTCAGTATCTTTTTTTTTTTTTTTTTTTTTTGAGACAGAGTTTCACTTGTCACCCAGGCTGGAGTGCAATGGTGCGACCTTGGCTCTTTGCAACCTCTGCCTCCTGGGTTCAAGTGATTTTCCAGCCTCAGCCTCCCTAGTACCTGGGATTACAGGTGCTTGCCACCACGTCCAGCTAATTTTTGTATTTTTAGTAGAGACAGGGTTTCGCCATGTTATCCAGGCTGGTCTCGGACTCCTGACCTCAGGTGATCCACCCACCTCAGCCTCCCAAAGTGCTGGGATCACATGCGTGAGCCACAGCGCCCAGCCTAGTCCTCAGTATCTTGAAATATTAGATTAAGGAACTTGAAATCATTTAAAGCAGTTGTGTGACCTCTTTCAATCTCAACTATGTTTGATTGCATTCCCTGTAACCAGTGTTTATTTTATCTTTTCCGGTCCAAAGAGTATTCTCTTTGACAGAGAAGACTAAACCAAAGTAGAGGTGAATGCTCTATTTTCTTTCTTTCATTCATTAATATGATACCACCCACCTAGGCCTCCTTGTTCTTTTTGCTCCCAATGTAACTTTTTTAAAAAGCCTTTTTATATTGTCTTTAGTATTGTGTCACAATTCCCAGTTTTTCTGGTCTCTTATTTTCCCTTTAATTTAACACAATTCAGTAAATATTCATTTACATATATGATACTTTGAAGCAGGCACTTATCTAGATGCTAGGAGCATAGGGGAAAGCAAGACAGATAAATGCTCTCATGAAGCTGACAGTCTAATGAGGAAGACATAATTATATGCATGACAAGTTAAGAAAAAGCTAGAAAAATGCATATTAAACCTAAAGTTCAGAAAAGTCTTCATAGAAAAAGAGACATTAAAAAAATATATCACCAATCTTAAATAAACTCTTTCAGAAAAGAAGAAGACACTTCAAAACTGATTTTATGCTGGGTGTGGTGGATCACACCTGCAATCTCAGCACTTTGGGAGGATGAGGTGGGTGGATCGCTTAAGGTTAGGAGTTGGAGACTAACCTGGCCAACATGGTGAAACCCCGTCTCTACTAAAATACAAAAATTAGCTGGGCGTGGTGGCAGGCACCTGTAATCTCAGGTACTAGGGAGGCTGAGGCAGGAGAATTGCTTGAACCCAGGAGGCAGAGGTTGCAGTGAGCTGAGATTGCGCCACTGCACTCTAGCCTGGGTGACAGAGTGACACTCCATCTCAAAAAACAAAACAAAACAAAACAAAACAAAACTGATTTTATGAGGCTAGCATAATGCTGACTCTCAAATAAGACAAAGATATTACAAGAAAAGAAAACTGTAGCCTAAAATACCTCATGCAGATAGATGCAAAAATCATTAACGAAATATTAGTAAAAAGAATACAGCAGTATATAAAAAGGGTAACAAATAATCACTAAGTGGATTTGTCCACATTAATAGCATAAAGGGGAAAATTCACATAATCATCTCAATAGATGTAAACAATTCTGAATACTGATTCACAATAAAAATTCTCAGCAAACTAAAAAGAAAAGTGAACTTCCGGCCGGGTGCGATAGCTCACGTCTGTAATCCCAGCACTTTGGGAGGCCGAGGCGGGTGGATCACCTGAGGTCAGGAGATCGAGACAATCCTGGCTAACACAGTGAAACCCCGTCTCTACTAAAAATACAAAAAAATTAGCGGAGCTTGCAGTGGGCCGAGATCGTGCCACTGCACTCCAGCCTGGGCGACAGAGCCAGACTCCATCTCAAAAAAAAAAAAAAAAAAAAAAAAAGAAAATTTCCTTTACTTAATAAAGGGAATCTATGAAAAATATAACTTAATTTGGAAGACTGAAAACTGTTCTGTCACGATTGGAAACAAGGCAAGGCTATCTGCTCTCATCACTTCTATATAACATTGTAATAAAGGTCCAATAAAGAAAGAAAGAAAGAGAAAAGAAGTTATATCAAGATTGGAAAGAAAGAAATAAAGCTGCCTTTACTTGCAGATGACAGGATTTTCTATGTAGAGTAATCTAAGAAATCTACAAAGAAACTACTAGAACTAATAAGTGAGTTTAGCAAGGTCACAGGATACAAGGGTAATATATAAAAAGCAGTTATATTTCTATATTCTTGAAATGCAAAGTGCAAAGTTAGCTAAAAAACAAATTTTTAAAATATGCCATTTACAAGAATAGGAGGAAACATGAACTATTTCGGGATAAATTTAATAGAATGTTTAAGATCCGTACATTAAACACAATAAAATATTGTTGAGAGAAATTAAAGAAGACCTAAGGGAAAATGTACCATGTTTATGGATTGGAAGACTCAATATAGTAAAGGTGACAATTTTCCCCTAATTGATCTATAAATTCTTTTTTTTTTTTTTTGAGACGGAGTCTCGCTCTGTCGCCCGGGCTGGAGTGCAGTGGCCGGATCTCAGCTCACTGCAAGCTCCGCCTCCCAGGTTTACGCCATTCTCCTGCCTCAGCCTCCCGAGTAGCTGGGACTACAGGCGCCCGCCACCTTGCCCAGCTAGTTTTTTGTTTTTTTTTTTTAGTAGAGATGGGGTTTCACCGTGTTAGCCAGGATGGTCTCGATCTCCTGACCTCGTGATCTGCCCGTCTCGGCCTCCCAAAGTGCTGGGATTACAGGCGTGAGCACTGTGCCCGGCCGATCTATAGATTCTTAATAATTTCTTTTTTTTTTTATTGAGACAGAGTCTTGCTCTGTCGCCAGGTTGGAGTGCAGTGGCGTGATCTTGGCTCACTGCAACCTCTGCCTTTCGGGTTCAAGCAATTCTTCTGCCTCAGCCTCCTGACTAGCTGGGATTACAGGCACCCGCCACCACGCCCAGCTAATTTTTTTTTTGTATTTTTAGTAGAGATGGGGTTTCTCCATGTTGGTCAGGCTGGTCTCGAACTCCTGACCTCAGGTGATCCACCCGCCTTGGCCTCCCAAAGCACTGGGATTACAAGTGTGAGCCACCGTGCCTGGCGATTCTTAATAATTTCAATCCAATTCTCAGGCTTTTTTTTTTGTAGAAATGAGCAAGTTTATTCTAAATTTTACACAGAAATGCAAAGGGCCTTGAATGAATAAAACAATCTTCAAAAAGAAAAAGTTGAAGGGCATACACTGCCTTAGATCAATGGAACAGAATAGAGAATCCAGAGATAGATATGCACATATTAATATGCGGTCAATTGATTTTTTTTTTTAAACAAAGGAACCAAAATAAGTAGGAAAAGGAAAGTCTTTTCAACAAATCATACTGTATCAACTGGCTATCCATGAGGGGAGCGGGGTAAAACCTTGACCCTCAATCTTAAACTACCAACAAAAAATAATTCAGGATGGATTATAGACCTAAACATAAAAGTTAAACCTCTAATGCTTTTAGAAAGAAATATAGGGTAACACTGTCACAAACTTAGGGTAGGCAAAGATTTTTTAGACTGGACCCAGAAGGCATTAACCATAAAAGAAAAAAAAAAAAGCTAAAAAATTAAAACTTCTGCTCAATGAAAGATATCACTAAGGAAATAAATAAAGAGGCCACAGAGGGAGAAAATATTTGTGATGAATATATCTGACTTGTAACCAGAATGTGTAAAGAACTCCTACCACTGGATAATAAAAAGACAACCCACTAAAAATTGGGCAAAATATTTGAAGAGACACTTCACAAAGGAAGATATACAAATGACCAACAAGCAATAAAAAGTATTCAACATCATTAGTCATCAGGGAAATGCAAACTAAAACCACAATGAGATTTCATTTCACAACCACTAGAATAGATAAAATGCAAAAGACTGACAACACCAAATGTTAACAAGCAATTGTAACAACTGGAATTCTCATACATTGCTGGGGGGAATGTAAGATGGTACAACTGTTTTAGAAAGCAGTCAGTAATTCAACCCTTAGGTATTTACCCAACATAAATGAAAACACACATCCATAAAAAGACCTGGAGACAAATGTTCCTAAAAGATTTATTCATAATGGGCAAAAACTGTATACAACCCAAGTGTACATTAACAAGTAAACAAAAAGCAAAGTGTGCTATATTCATACAACAGAATACTACATAGCAGTAAAAAGGAATGAAGTGCTGATACATACCACAGTGTGGATGAACATTTCTCCAGACAAGATACACAAATGGCTAATATACATGTAAAAAGATGTTTGACATCATTCATTAGTCATCAGGAAAATATAAATCAAAAGCAGAGTGAGATAAAATTTCACACCTACTAGGCTGGCTATATTAAAAAAGTCACACAATATCAAGTGTTGGCAAGAATGTGGAGAAATTGTAACCCTCATAAACTGTTGCTGGGAATGTAACAGAGTGCAGGCATTTTGGAAAACAGTTTGGCTGTTCTTTTAAACACAGAATTACCATATGACCCAACATTCCACTCCTAGGTATATATCCAAGAGAACTGAAAATGCATTCACACAAAAGTGTGTACACAAACATCCACAGCAGCATTATTCATGATAGCCAAAAAGTGGAAACAATCCAATGTCTATCAATGGATGAACGGATAGACAAAATGTGGTATAACCATACAATGGAATATTATTTAGCCACAAAAAGGAATAAAGTACTGATACATGTTACAACATGGATAAATCTTGAAAACAGTTAAGTGATACAGCCATAAAAAGGAATGAGATCATGTCCTTTGCAGGCACATGGATGGAGCTGGAAGCCATTATCCTCAGCAAACTAACGCAGGAACAGAAAACCAAATACCACATGCTCTCACTTATAAGTGGGAGCTGAACCAATGAGAACACATGGACACAGAGAGGGGAACAACACATACTGGGGCCTGTTGGGGGGTGAGGTCGGGGGAGGGAGAGCATTAGAAAAAATAGCTAATGTGGCCGGGCGCGGTGGCTCAAGCCTGTAATCCCAGCACTTTGGGAGGCCGAGACGGGCGGATCACGAGGTCAGGAGATCGAGACCATCCTGGCTAACACGGTGAAACCCCGTCTCTACTAAAAATACAAAAACTAGCCGGGCGAAGTGGCGGGCGCCTGTAGTCCCAGCTACTCGGGAGGCTGAGGCAGGAGAATGGCGTAAACTCGGGAGGCGGAGCTTGCAGTGAGCTGAGATCTGGCCACTGCACTCCAGTCCGGGCGACAGAGCGAGACTCCGCCTCAAAAAAAAAAAAAAAAAAAGAAAAAAAAAAAAAGAAAAAATAGCTAATGCATACTGGGCTTAATACCTAAGTGATGGGTTGATCTGTGCAGCAAACCACTATGGCACAAGTTTAGCAAGCGATGTAACAAACCTGCACATCCTGCACATGTACCCCAGAACTTAAATAAAAACAAAGAAAAGAAAACACTAAGTGAAAGAAACCAGATACAGAAGCCCATATATTATATGATTCTATCTATATAGAATCTATATGAAATGTCCAGAATAGGCATATCCATAGAGGCAGAAAGTAGGTTAGTGGTTGCCTAGGACTGGGAGTTTGTGGGTGGGAAAAAAGGGGAGTTACTGCTAATGTGTATGGGGTATTTTTCTTGGTGGAGGGGACTTGATGAAAATATTCTAGAAGTGATTTTGGTGATGGTCTTACAACTCTGAATATTCTAAAAACTACTGAATTGTACACTTTAAATAGCTGAATTGTATGGTATGTAAATTATATCTCAATCTAGTTATTAAAATAATTTTAAAAGAACCACTTATACAATCCTTTACTATAAACTTTCTGTTTATTTTCATCCTTCAATTTTCTACTGAGTTTTTAGTATTTTTATTATTGATTTTTAGGAACTCTGTATATAAGGAAATTAGCCCTTCATCTGTGATATGAGTTGCAAATACTTTGTTTGTTGTTAATCTTTTGTTCTTGTTTACAGTATTTGTTGGCAAGCAAATTTTTTTCCTCTTTCTGCAACAAAATATATCAATCTTTTCTTTTATGGCTTCCAGGTTTTTTTTATCGCTGTCTTAGAAACATCTTCCCTTCTGTGAGATTGTAAGAACATCTTCCTGGGGTTTCTTTATGTTTATGTTTTTGTTTTTTGTTTTTTTTTTTTTTTTTGTATTTTTTTTTTTTTTTTTTTGAGACAGGGTCTCACTCTGTCTCCCAGGCTGGAGTGCACAGTGGTGTGATTATGGCTCACTGAAGCCTCCAACTCCCGGGCTCAAGTGATCCCCTCACCTTAGCCTTTCGAGTAGCTGAGACTATTGTCATGAATGGCAAACCCGGAATTACCTTTGCACCAAGCTAATATAAGTATGTGCCACCACACCATGCTGGTTGAAAAAAAAAAAGGGGGGTTTTTTGTAGAGACAGATTTCATTACTAAGTTGCCCAGGCTAGTCTTGAACTCCTGGGTTCAAGCAATCCTCCCACCTTGGCCTCCCAAAGTGCTGGGATTATAGGTATGAGCCACTGTAGCCAGCCTATATTGAAATTTTTGATCCATCTAGAATTTATTTGCATACAAGATGCAGTATCATATTCCTAACATGGCTACCAGTTGTGCTCATTGATTTAAGTGCCCTCCCCAATGTAGATTAATTTTACTTTTATATTTGAGTCAATTTCTAAGCTTTTGATTCTGGTCCATTGAGCGCCTATCTATTAATATGTCAATAATAAATGTACTGGTAATGAAGAGTGTGGTGATGAAGACAGCACGTGTTCTGGAGCTAGCACCTGAGTTCAAATCTGAGCTCTGTCACTTATTGGGCAGTGTGAGTTTGAGTAGGTTAATCTCAATGGGCTGTTAAGAGAATGAAATGAATTGTTCTATTTAAAGGGCTTAGAACAGTGCCTGGCACATAGTGTTTATTGTTTGCAATTATAGTGGAATTATTATAGCTTTATAACAGATTCTAATATCTATTATAGATATTAACGAGGCTAGTATCTCATTCTTTTCTTTCTCAGGATATTTCTGGTTATTCTAGTCTTCATATTTTTTCTGTATGAGCTTTACAATCATTTCTCTCAAGAAAATAAGCAAATAAGCAAAAAGTACTATTGGTATTTTTTTACGGAGATCATGTTAACTTATAGATTAAATTAAGGAGCACTGACAAGTTTATGATTTTAAATCTTCCTAAGAACATACCATGCCTTTCCATATGTCCAAGTCTTTTTTTGTTTCCAGTAGTGTTTTAAAGCTCTCTTCATATGGTTCTTGCATATTCTTGTTACATTTGTTCCTAGGTATGTAACCTTTTTTTTTTTTTTTTTTTTTTTTGAGATGGAGTCTTGCTCTATTACCCAGGCTGGAGTGCAGTGGTGTGATCTTGGCTCACTGCATCCTCAAACTCCCAGGCTCAAGTGATCCTCTCATCTCAGCCTTCCCGGTAGCTAGGACTACAGGCACACACCACCATGCCTGGTCAATTTTTGTAATTTTTGTAGAGACAGGGTTTCACCATGTTTCCCAGGTTGGTCTCGAACTCCTGGGCTCAAGCAATCTGCCTGTCTCAGCCTCCCAATGTGCTAGGATTGCAGGTGTGAGCCACTGCCCCCGGCCCTTATTATTTTTTAAACTAAATTATTGATTTTAGTATATTTTGTCCATCTACCTTGCTGAAGCATAATGTTTATAACAGATTTCAATTTGATTATCTTGGGCTTTCCAGCTAAGTAATCACATCATCTGCAATCATGTAATTTTTCCTTCTCCTTTAAAATTTTTATGCCTCATTTCTTTTTTCTGCCTAATACAGTAGCACTGACTGGTTATTTTCAGAAAGATGGAAATAATGTTAGCAAAGAGTAAATAGTGAAATTATTATTTTTTGAGACTGAGTCTCACTCTGTTGCCCAGGCTGGAGTGCAGTGGCGCAGTCTCGGCTCACTGCAACCTCTCTCTCCCGAGTTCAAGCAATTCTCCTGCCTCAGCCTCCTGAGCAGCTGGGACTATAGGCGCATGCCACCACCCCCGGCTAATTTTTTGTATTTTTAGTAGAGACAGGGTTTCACCGTGTTAGCCAGGATGGTCTCGATCTCCTGACCTTGTGATCTGCCTGCCTCGGCCTCCCCAAGTGTTGGGATTACAGGTGTGAGCCACCGCGCCCGGCCCTGAAATTGTTTTTATAATTATATATATCTAGGACTCCTATCTCATATTTCTTCCTTTTTGTTTGTTTGTTTGTTTGTTTGTTTGTTTTTGAGATGGATCTTTACTCATGTTTCCCAGGCTGGAGTACAATGGCATGATCTTGGCTCACTGCAACCTTTGCCTCCCCGGTTCAACTGATTCTCCTGCCTCAGCCTCCCAAGTAGCTGGGATTACAGGTGTGTTCAACCATGCCAGGCTAAGTTTTTTTGTATTTTTAATAGAGACGGGGTATCACCATGTTGGTCAGGTTGGTCTCGAACTCCTGACCTCAAGTGATCCACCTGCCTCCACCTCCCAAAGTGCTGGGATTACAGGCGTGAGCCACCACGCCCGGCCGTATTTTCTCTGTCTGAAAGATGAACATATAAAAAAAATTTCAGATATATATGAAAATATATGATATAAGAAATATATATGAGAAAAGTCTTTTATGTCAAAAAACAGCTTAGACAAATGTATATTCAGCATAATCTCTACTATGCAAAGACAACAATGCATAAAAATACTAGAAATAATTAGCAAGTATTTTAATGGTGAGTGGATTTATGAGTGATTATTTTTCTACTTCATTACACTTTCCTGCACTACTACATTTCTACAATGAGCAAGTTTTTCTTTGATGATCAGAAAAACATAAACAAACAGGAAAAAAAGAATCAAGTATGCAACTTTTGGCTCAACTTGACTTTGAGCTTATGTGCTGATGCCTGAAATCCCTATCACCAAGCTCTCTTGACTCAGGCCAGTTTTGCGACCTGCATCAGGAATGCTTTATCTATTTCTTCCATCTGGCTAGGTAGTCTATAGTCTAATCCCACAATGATGTCACCTCTCTTCTGCTCTTCTTTTATCTGAATCCAGGTGTTCTCCAACATGCTCCCACCCTCAGATTTGTGTGCAGATGTCCATGCAGCTATAGATCTTTTTTATATCAAACTGTTTTGTGTCATTTAAGTCTCTTAAGTATATTTCTTTTTCGTTGCCCATAATCCCCCACAAGACCTCCGAATGACCTAGATTGAAGTATCCCACAAGAAAACCTTCCCTCTGGTATTCTTGAGCACTGACTCTCTTTGAGCAAGCATTGTCTAAAGTTTTGAACCCTCAGATGTCTCTTAAGACACTCCAAGGAAACGCTATCCTAGCCAAGATGATGATTAACACAACTTTTGGAGATACAATGTTCTTGAAGGAAGTCCAGAAACCATATTGATTGGCTTTATTACAAATTTCTATTATCTAACCTCAACTGGACACTCATGGCTACTAGATAATCCTTTTAGTCATCTCCTTTTAACTTGGCATCACATGCCTTTAGATATTTTCCATTCTCAAATTTCCAAGCTAATCCTATGCCCCAAATCCAAACTCTCAGCAGAGGACCTCTTATTCTCTTGAGAAGACTGAAGCCACCTTTTTAAGTCCCTCAATTTTCTTCCTTTATACCTTAATATTTCTCTGCATTTTCACTTATCTGCACCTCTTCCTTCCTTCTTTCAGAGAAAGAAATCTTCCCCTTCTCTTCCTACAATTAATCTTTCCATCTATGCTCTTGAGTCCATGTTGCTTCAGTTTCTGGGACCTTACTCCACCAACTATCTCCTTTACACTTGCATGGTTGACCTTACCTTCTCCATTAACTCCTTGCTGTCTATGGGCACATATTTAAGTGGTCCCTTAATCTAAAAAATCTTTCATAGACTCTCCTCAGTAACACTCCTTTCTCCTACCTTTGTTTACAAAGCCAGATTTCTCAGAGGAGCATGCTATATACATTATCTCCTCTTTCTTACCACTCATCCATTCACTCAGTAACTCCTTCAACGTTGCTTCCATCACTCAACTAAAACTGTTCTCTTGGAAGTTATAACTCACTTCACCCCAACCAAACTACTGTGGCAAATCTTCTAACCTGTCATACTTAGCAAAACTCACTGAGTCCTCTGTCTTTCTTTGCATTTTTAAATAATATGTTTATACTGTTATTTCTTGATTTTAAAATTTTAGACATTATCTTTTAACTTCCAGTTGAAGATGACAAATTATCTTTTTCACCACCCACATATACTTCCCATCTGTCCATCTTTTCGTGATACTAATTTTGGCTTACCAATATTTGGTACAGAATTCTAGATTGAAAATAATTTTCCCTTAGAATTCTAAAAGCATTGCACATTTTTTTTTAACTTCTCATGTTGAGAAGCCTGATGGCATTCTAGTTCTTCCTATTTCTCTTTCTAGTCATACATTTACTCATTTATGACTATGTAAATATTGTGCACAGCAAAAACACAAGGTATATTATTATATTTTCTTTCTTATACAACCTTTTGTTTTTCTTAGAATAATTATTTCTTTCTCGGTTTGTTGGGGTTTCTAAGTATTAATCAGTGCTTCTTCAACTGAAGTATTAAACCCTAATTCTCCAACTGAAGGTTGAAAAATTTTTTTACACAACAGATAATCTATCAGTTCTATTATTTAATTTTCCTGCAGAAATTCCTCCTAGAGCCTTCTGTCCTGCTATTTCAATCTGAATTGTTTTCTAGCTATCTTGCACAAACTTGTCCTGCAACTACCTTCCGTTATCATTCTAAGAATTCTCTTTTTATCTCTCCTAGCATCCCTTGATGCTAGATCTCATAATTTCATCTTCCTAAACTTATTCTCATTTTTTGATATAACATACTCTTCAGTAGTTTCATGAGAAAGGCTGCTGCATAAGAGTTAAAATTTATGAAACCCTGCCCATCTAAAAATCTTTATCCTCGGCTGGGTGCAGTGGCTCATGTCTGTAATCCTAGCACTTTAGGAGGCCAAGGCAGGCAGATCACCTGAGGTCAGGAGTTGGAGACCAGCCTGACCAACATGGTGAAACCCATCTCTACTAAAAATACAAAAAATGAGCTGGGCGTGGTGGTGGGTGCCTCTAATCCCAGCTACTTGGGAGGCTGAGGCAGGAGAATTGCTTGAACCCAGGAGGCAGAGGTTGCACGTGAGCTGAGACCAGGTCACTGCGCTCCAGCCTGGGTGACAAGACTGAGACTCCGTCTCAAAAACAAACAAACAAAAACAACAACAACAAAAAACAACTTTACCCTCACGGTTGATTGATAGTTCGGTTTGGTACAGAATTCTAGATTGAAAATAATTTTCCCTTAGAATACTAAAAGCATTGCACATTTTTTTTTTTTTAACTTCTCATGTTGAGAAGCCTGATGGCATTCTAGTTCTTCCAATTTCTCTTTCTAGAACTCCAGATTTTTAGATCTTATAGTCCTGGACTGGGCCTTTAGTTTTCTTGTTTTTTTTCCTCCTGTTTTCTGGGTAATTTCTTGATCTTTCAACCCATCTACTGAATTTTTCTTTCAGCTATTACGTTTAATTTCTAAGGACTCTTTCTTGTTTTTTTTTTTGTTTGTTTTTGTTCTGAGACAGAGTCTTGCTCTGTCACCCAGGTAGCAGTGCAGTGGCACCATCTCAGTTCACTGCAACATCTGCCTATGGGGTTCAAGCAATTCTTGTGCCTCCGCCTTCCGAGTAGCTGGGATTACAGGCACATGCCACCACGGCCAGCTAATTTTTATATTTTTAGTAGAGACAGGGTTTTGTCATGTTAGCCAGGCTGGTCTTGAACTCCTGACCTCAGGTGATCCGCCCTCCTTGGCCTCCCAAAGTGCTGGGATTACAGCTGTGAGCCACTGCGCCTGGCCTCTATTTTGTTTCGTTTTGGCTTCTGGCTATCATGTTAGAGACTTCCCCCAAATTTCTGGTGATCCTTGAATACTTGAATATGTTCATTCCTATTTGGTGCGAGGTACTAAAAAACTGGTTATCTGAATGAATTGGAGCTTGTTTATATTGAGCTTCACTGTAGAATGACTGGGTGGAAACCTGGTCATTTCACTGTGCAACTCCTAAATGTCAGATTTGTAGAGACTTCCTCTGAGGCTATTTCAGTTTCTCCAGAAAATATTCCAGAATCCCACCTGGGGGATATTTATTTGGCAGCCAGCATTCTGACAGCTAAGCAAGGGAAGGGAGCTAGAAAAGAAGTGTCAACATTTAGCAGATAGACACTGACAATCTTTTTTCACTAGGGCATCTCACCTACGCTCTGTGCCTGGTGCTCCTGAGTCAAGAGCTCCTCTAGTTTAATATCTCCAGTCTTCCATGGAATGAAGAAGTGTAGTGACCTTGATGCTTGAAGTTGGGGGAGGGATCTGGGGATCTAATTGCTCCTCATAATGACTTTCAATATATCTTCTTATTTTCAGCTCTCCTCTCACTCCCAGTTTCAGAGTACTTGACACCTCCAATTCTTTTTTTTTTTTTTTCTGAGACGGAGTCTTGCTCTGTCACCCAGGCTGGAGTGCAGTGGCATGATCTCAGCTCACAGCAACCCAGCAACCTCCGCCTCTTGGGTTCAAGAGATTCTCCTGCCTCAGCCTCCTGAGTAGCTGGGATTACAGGCACCCGCCATCATGCGGGGCTAATTTTTGTATTTTTGTAGAGATGGGGTTTAACCATCTTGGCCAGGCTGGTCTCGAGCTCCTGACCTCAGGTAATCTGTCTGCCTCTGCCTCCCAAAGTGCTGGGATTACAGGTGTGAGGCCACCATGCCTGGCCGACACCTCCAATTCTTGAACCCGCCTCCAATTCTTGAACCCTTTTAGGCCTAAATGGCACAAACATACCTCTTCCCTTTTGCTAGTTATACATCAGCTTCCTTTACCAAATCAGTTTTTAGTTATGCGTCTGTTGTCCACCGTCTAAAATTTGGTGGACATCTATTATTTCCTGTCATGTCTTCCTTTGTTTTCTTTGTCCTTTTGCCTTTACATCTTTTCTCCCTCTTTATTATACTTTTATTTTATTTATTTAGATTTATTTATTTATTTACTTTTTGAGGCAAGGTCTTGTACTGTTGCCCAAGCTGGAGTGCAGTGGTGTGATCTCGGCTCACTGCAGCCTCTGTCTCCTGGGTTCAAGCGATTCTCCTGCCTCAAGTCCCAAGTAGCTGGGACTACAGGCATCTGCCACCACACCTAGCTAATTTTTGTATTTTTAGTAGACATGGGGTTTCACCACATTGGCCAAGCTGGTCTTGAACTCCTGACCTCAAGTGATCTTCCGCCTTGGCTTCCCCAAAGTGCTGGGATTACAGGCAAGAGCCACCATGCCTGACATATTACAATTTTAGTGTGCTCTACAGAGAGAGCAAATAAACACATGTATTTGGCCTGACACTTTCTACAGAGGTCTGTAACTATTTATATGTCCATTTTCTTTCAAATGAGACTGTGAACTCCTTAAAAATAGAACTATAAGACCGGGTGCGGTGGCTCAAGCCTGTAATCCCAGCACTTTGGGAGGCCGAGGCGGGTGGATCACGAGGACACGAGATCGAGACCATCCTGGCTAACATGGTGAAACCCCGTCTCTACTAAAAATACAAAAAAATTAGCCGGGCGTGGTGGCAGGCGCCTGTAGTCCCAGCTACTGGGGAGGCTGAGGCAGGAGAATGGCGTAAACCCGGGAGGCGGAGCTTGCAGTGAGCCGAGATCGCGCCACTGCACTCCAGCCTGGGCGACAGAGCGAGACTCCGTCTCAAAAAAAAAAAAAAAAAAAAAGAACTATATTCTCCTTATTCTTTTGGTACCAGCACCTAGAATAATACCTGGCACAGAGGACACACTAAACAAATACTGTTGAATAAACGAATTGATGAATGAGTGAGCTCCTTGTATATCTTTCACCTGACATAGAGCTTTGAACATTGAAAGCACTTAATAATACACAAATTCAAAAAGGAGAACTTTATGGCTGACATTTTGTACTTAAAATTTCAAATATATGGTTCTCAGGAGACTTGTGTACATGATAAGCATCACTTACATGGCTATTTAGGGTATACACTACAAACAGAATGCAGTCCTGTTAACTAAGTAACCGCTAAAAGTGAATTCTGATTCCATTGTTTGAAAAGTCTCCATCTTAATATCTTTTTTAAAAGAAATTTTCCCCTTTTCCCCATCCTTAGTTTTGATTTTTTTTTCTGAGACAGGGTCTTGCTCTGTTGCCCAGGCTGAAATGCAGTGGCACAATCACAGCTCACTGCAGCCTTGACCTCCTGAGCTCAAGGGATCTTCCCACCTCAGCCTCCCAAGTAGCTGGGGCCAGAGGCGTGAGCCACTATGCCTGGTGAGTTTTTCTTATTTTTGTAGAGATGTGGGTCTCATTGTGCTGCCCAGGATGGTCTCAATTTCTTGGGCTCAAGCAATCCTCCCAACTGCCTCCCAAAGTGCTAGGACTACAGACATGAGCCATGGCAACTGGTGCTTTTTGATTTGTTGTTGTTGTTGAGAATGTTGCCCAGGCTGGAATGCAGTAGTGCAATCTCAGCTCACTGAAACCACTGCCTTCTGAGTTCAAGAGATTCTCCTGCCTGAGTCTCCCAAGTCACTGGGATTACAGGTGTGCACCACCATGTTCGGCTAATTTGATTTTTTTAATAGAAGAAGAAAGGTGTAGGAACATATTAACCACAAATTAAGAGACTATACAAAAAGCCACTGACCGACTTGAGAACAAGCTTGTACACAGAGATGACAGTATTACAGAGCATACGTACTGAAATCTTCCACCCTCAATACACCAAAATACTGAAATTTTCATAGTAGTCATAGTTTTTATATCACTTTAGAGTCAATATTCAGAACAATTACAAAATATTTTTCTAGGATCTGCTCAAGTATACAAAAATATAGTTTGTAATATATCAAAGATACCTTATGAAATAAACTTAGCAATAAAGCAAATTTCTCCATCACATATCATATTTGCTTATTATTCTAGATAAGCTGGTTTCCTCCTTTCTTTTCAAAAAGCATATTATTATTACTTTAGTGCTCAAGCTGCCTAAAATGCCTTCTTCCCTCCCTCCTATTCAATTTCTGTCCATCTTTCAAGGTCCAATCTAAGCTTCCTTTTTTTTCTTTCTTTTTAAGTTTTGAAATATTTCTCAAAAAAAATAGAGACAGGGTCTCACTATGTTGCTCAAGTTGGTTTTGAACTCCTGGGCTCAAGCAACCCTCCTGCCTTGGCCTCCCAAAGTGCTCGGATTATAGGCATGAGTCACTGCGCCCAGCCTAATCTTCCTTTTCAATGAAAGCTTCCTTCCAATGAAAGCTTCCTCGCCTCTTCCTGATGCTCTGTAGCACCTTTTTGAACCATACATCCCAACACCTGATTACATTCTATAGGATCCCACCCCCTACTTGTCTTCCCAGCTAGATTGTAAGCATCTTGGTAGCCAGGGCACAGCCTTCTTTCCTATATCTCATAATTTCTAGTATCACTTTGGACACACAGCAGATGCTCAAGCAAAATTTTCCTTTAGTAAAGCTATAAAAATAGCTTTGTTTTTACTATGATTATAAAAACTTTATATGCTCATTATAAAAAAACTCAGACAATATAAAAATGTGTGAAGAAAAAAGTAGTCTCAACACTAAGAGAAAATCATTCACATTTCAGTAAACCTCTTTCCAAATATTTTTGTATGTATGTAAACATAAAGACATAAAGATACATAATTTTATATAAATAGTACTCTACCATTATGCTGTTCTTACAATAAATATAAATGTTCAGTATCCGCCTAGAATATTATCACATATTTGCTCATCATTGCTTTCTCAATTTAATTTTAAAAGTAGAAATGTACTTTCAAGGAATTATTGGCCAATTAGCATAATACATAAGGCTCTGATCACTGAAATTATATATTTTTCAGACTATTAATTCTTTTGTCATCACATCTATTGTAATTATAACATAAATTCATTTTTCATCCATATATATGTGTGTGTGTGTGTGTGTGTGTGTGTGTGTGTGTGTGTATTTACTAATTAAAAGAGAGCTGCAATACATCCATATATTTTAAAAGATATTGGTCACCTGGTAAACACTTTTGTGGACTACTCATTAATCCTTATACATTTCGTTATACATCTTTCCTGAGGTTTTAATTAGCTAATATGTCTTCACATTCCTTCTTCAAGTGACAAAGCTGATGATAATTACTTTCCTATATCAGTTTCATCTCAATTGGATGGCCTCTTATTTAAATGACAGTGGTGATGGTAGAGTCTATGTTATATAATTTGTCCATGTAAAATCCATCATATTGAGTTTTGGAGAAATGGTAATTTACAGCTCTAAAGGTTCTTTTTGGTCCTGTGCATCTAGAAAAACAGCTTGCAACCTACTAAGTTCCTTCTGGTCATGCCAGATGAGAATTTCCAGACTGTTTTTCAAATCAGGGCAAAGGGAAAAGAACAGAACAGGGAATCCTTGGCTGCCCCAGCCAGCTTCAAAGAATTCAGTGTGCTGGGAATAGCAGCCAACTGGGTGCGACTGACTGCACCCTTGCACCAAAGCCAGAGAACAAAGATGAAGAGTGAGGAAATTAAGGAGATTCTTGAAGTGACTTCCCAGGAGGAATCTCAGACCAGCCACACCCAGTCCCTTCATCTTAGTAAATAACTCAGGAAAACTGCAAATGGGCTTAGTGGAGTCCCTAAAGGAACCTCTCCCACAGAATGGGGGATTTCTTCCTCACTGCTGCTACATGCAACTTCCCCAAATCCAAGCTTGCCTGCAGGGGAAGTGTGTGCTCTCCCCAAGTCACGGCATGTTTATTATATGATGAACAAACAAACAGCAAATGGTTCTTGGAGGGTTTTCTCTATTTCCTGGCAGCAGAAAGAAACCAGCTGTCTTACGGTTTAACTGGGGTTTTGGCCTTTTTAATACAGTTTTTAAAGTTTTTAGTGGAAATCCTATTTTCTGTCTTTATCTGATGGTTAAATTGAAATCTGAAGTGCTCCCTCCAAGACAGGCTGAACTGATTGGTAGTGGACTATATAAGTAAGCTCGACCCAGCAGGCGTTCATTGCTTTATTCACCCAGTATTTATCAAGCACCTACAATAAGCAAGGTTCAGAATGGGGATCCAAAGATAAAGTATGCAGTCTTTGCCTTCAAGGGAGCTAACAATGATCATTATCACAATGATAAAAGCAACAGACTTTGACAGAGCAGTTTTTACATATCAGGATTACGGAATGCTCCAGTCAGTTATCAAATCTAGTTTTCACAACACTGAAGTAGTATATTCTCCATTTTATAGATGAGAAAACTAAGGCTTGGAAAAATTAACCTGACCTTGGTCACACAGCCATATCCAATAAAAAAGGCACCTGAACTAAGGGCCATTTGACTCTAAAGTCTTTCTCTTTAGTGCCTCACACAGAGGTAAACAGATAGTTGATATTACAAATTTACAATCTAGATCAGGAAAAAGGAAAGATAAAAATCCACTTATTCTTAATTCCACATGGCATTTTATGAAAGGGATTATGTATTTGCCAATAACTAAATATAAGGTATGATAGGACAAGTGCCCTAAGAGGTCGCTTTTGAATGGAGGCAGGGGAGGGCAAGGAGAGGAGGAAATGGGAATCTACTTGAGCTGGGTCTATTTGAGGATGGGCAGGACTGTGAAAGACAGACATAGGGGAAAGTTCTACATGGTGGGAAAGCAAAAACAGAGTTGTGAAAGGGGGAAAGCACAGAGTGTTTGGGGAAAGTGAGTGTTTCTGTGTGGCTAGAGAATAGTCTTATGAGTAGGAGAGTAGTGGTTGGAAAAGCTGGTGTTGGGTCATGAGTGGTCTTATGATAGTCATAAATTCATATTTCATTAGTAGGCAATATAGAACCATTGACATTCTCAGCAGAAGTGATAAGCCCAGGGCTGTGCTTCAGAGAATTACATTTCCAACAGTCTTGCAGGAGTTTTCAAGCTTCAATGTGTATGAGAACTACCTGCAGAGCATTTAAAATGCCTGGGTCCCAACCAAAAGGATTCTGATTAAAGTGGCCTGGGGTGGGACCTGGGCAACAGTATTTTTTAAAAGCACCCTAGCTGATAGTACTATGCAAGCAGGGTTGAAACCACTTAATGTTTCCCAAACTTGAGTGATCGTAAGAATCACCTGAAATGCTTGTTAAAATTAATTCCCAGGCCCCTTGCCTGCTGGCTGTGGTCAAGTAGGTTTGAGGTGGGATCAAGGAATCTGTCTTTTTGACAACCTCCCCAAGGTGTCTAATTAGCGTTCTAAATTAGGGTCAGGCAGTAGCAGTGGGAATCAAGAGCAGGTTATGCCAAGCAAAATAAAACTGGAAAATATTAAATTTTCAACATTATTTATATTTGCTTTTATATACATCCAGCTTTAAACCCACCAAAACAACCAAATTTGAGTATGGTTTACTAAACTGACATCTTTAACCTAAGGTGGTTTTATTTTGATTCATAGTGTATAAACTTTAACTTAGTCATTTACTTTTGTTTCTAACAGAACAACAAGAGCAAGAGATTTCAGAAGCCTAAGAGGTATCATTCAATTTCTGGTACATCTAGGTATCATCTATCTACCTATCTATCTATCCATCCATCCATCCATCCACCCATCCACACATCCACCCTGTTTGAGATGGTGTCTCATTCTGTTGCCCAGGCTGCAGATCAGTGGCTATTTACAGGCACAATCATAGTGCACTTATGGCCTCGAACTCCTGGGCTCCTGGGCTCAAGTGAGATTACAGGCATGTGCCACTGTGCCTGGCTTGGTAGATATACTTTAGAGAATGGGTTTAATAATGTTGTGTGTTACAGTCTCACTTCAGCCTAACTTTAAAATTAAAAAACAATGACAACGGTCGGGTGCGGTGGATCATGCCCAATCCCAGCACTTTGGGAGGCCAAGGCAGGTGGATCACGAGGTCAGGAGTTCAAGATCAACCTGGCCAACATGGTGAAACCCCGTCTCTACTAAAAATACAAAAATTAGCTGGGCATGGTGGTGCATGCCTGTAATCCTAGCTATTTGGGAGGCTGAGGCAGGAGAATTGCTTGAACCAGGACCCAGGAGGCGGAGGTAGCAGTGAGTGAGATCTTGTCACTGCACGCCAGCCTGGGCTACAGAGCTAGACTCTGTCTCAAAAATAAATAATAAATAAACAACAACAACAACAAACTCTTGTACTTTCAAAGAACTTCCAAAGTCTGCTTATTATGTCCTTCAAAGCATGAAACATCCAATAAACAAGTATTATACATCCCTCTCTAATAAGAATTATTATTTTTAAATTTTAAACCAGGTGGAGTAACTATTTTTTCTCTTGAAGATAGGTAAAATGGAACTTAACTTGTAGCTACTTTACCTTCATCTATAAAACAATGAAAGAAGAAATAAAATCACACTGGCAATGCATTCTTATGCCTTGACTACTACAATTACATTTTGGGCTAGAAAATTATACATTCATCTCAGAGACTAAATGACACAAAATGTATATATGTTCATTTAGCAGCAGAGCATAATGGCTAGAACATTTGACTGACAACCAGAAGACTTGAATTTAGTCTTGGTTTTACAGGTACTACCAAGTGATTAGGAGACCTTGGCTTCGATTTTTACATTTACACAATGGGGAAGGGTTGAAGTAGATCAGTAGTTTTCAAACCATGTTCCACAGAAGCTTGGAATTTTGCAGAGGCACTTAGAAGTTTCTATAAAAGTTTAATTTCAATTCTCATTAAAAACATACTTTTATTTAAAGTCTATAAGAAAAACAAAATGTACACTAAATATGTTGCACAGTAAATTTTAATGTATACACATTATCAACCTGTGCTCATAGGTTAACTCATTTGTGGAATTTCTCCTACTCCACAAATATACATATATTTGCAACTGTAAATATGCCACTGATTAGGAAGTTTTTATCTGCTCTGGTCTTTTTCTTTTCTTTTTAATCCAGGACTACACTGGCATAAAGGCTGAGATTACATAAAATCTTCATACTGGATGAGAAGACAGACGTTGTCAAGTTCTACTTTTACTTACATGATCTGGGTATGGAAGCAAATGCAAAGTAGATTTATTATTTTATAAAATGCTTGATAATTATAAAATGGAAGTCTTTAAGTGTTAAGATACTAACAAAGTAGTATGAGGTAGTCATATTTGTACCGTGACTGGCAAGGCAATGACAGAAAAAAATTCAAGGAGTAGAGGATCATATAAAAGAGAAGGCCAAAAATACTGTGTAGATAAGCACTAGCAGTTAAAATTATACAAGCAGTTTTCTTTTTTTTTTTTTTTTTTGAGACGGAGTCTCGCTCTGTCACCCAGATTGGAGTGCAGTGGCGTGATCTCGGCTCACTGCAACCTCCGCCTCCTGGGTTCAAGCAATTCTCCCGCCTCAGCCTCCTGAGTAGCTGGAATTACAGGCATGTGCCACCATGCTCCACTAATTTTTGTGTTTTTAGTAGAGACGGTGTTTCACCACGTTGGCCAGGCTGGTCTTGAACTCCTGACCTCAAATGATCTGCCCACCTCAGCCTCCCAAAATACTGGGATTACAGTCATGAGCCACCGTGCCTGGCCAAAATTACACAAGCAGTTTTCAAAATTAACATTTACATTTTAAAAAATATTACACTGGATAACATACAGATTGATACAGGCTGTCAATTTTATTAGGACGAAGTCTTTAAGCTGCAGATCTTTCTGAGTTATTTGCAGGGATGTGAGCAGTTGTATCAAAATTTATTCTTTTGTACTAAAGTTTCCTGATTGACATAAGGCAGGTATCAGGACAATTGTAAAAAAAGAAAAAAAAAAGTAATTACGATTATTTCTACCTTAAACTAAAATCCATTGAATAAAAGTTTATCAATGTGGAAATTTTACTGATATTTTAAATAAATTAGACGGCTCAATTTGATAATGCAGGGCAACACGGCCATACTCACAACTTCAGATAAAATGTTAATGATGAATCAAAACAGGTTTTGGACTCAACATGCAAAATAAAATGAATCTTTCTGTGCTGAAACTGTGAGTTAAAAAGAAGATCTCTGTATTAGTCTGCCCAGGCTCCATAACAAATACCATAAACTGAGTGACTTAAACAGCAGAAATTAATTTTCTCACAGTTCTGGGGACTGGAAGTCTAAGATCAAGGTGCCAGCAGAGTTGGTGTCTGGTAAAGGCTCTCTCCTTGGTTTGCAGACAGCTGCCTTCTCACTGTGTCCTTACATGGAGGGACGTGGGCAGCTCTCTGGTATCTCCTCTTACAAGGACACCAGTTCTGGTGTCTCTTCTTGCAAGGATACTAATACTTCCTATCTCATGAAGCCCTACTCTTATCACCTCATTTAACCTTTATTTCTTCCTTACAGGAGGAATTTCTTCAAATATAGTCACATTGGAGGTATGGCTTCAACATGGGAATTTGGGAGGCAGACACAGTTCAGTTGTACTAGCCTTTGAGTTATCTGATCTTTTCAAAAAATAACACCATTGAACAACTTATATATGATGTTATACTATACATTTATTTGTCTCCAAACAATAAAATTTTAAAACTGAGAAAATTTGTTGACTTCTCCAGAGTGATTACTCATTAATTAGGAATGTGAGCAACTCAGCTTTGAAACACAAATTTACTATCACTCCTTTTCTGAACATTAGTAAAGCTAAAAAAAAGATTAGTCAAAATGTTAAAAACAAATCTATTAGTATTTGAAGCTACTTATCTGTATGAATCTCAATTTTTTTGCACACTTTTACCTTAAAACCAAATAAAAATCCTCAACCTCATCAATAGGTTCTTGGAAACTGACTTTAAGTGAAACAAGGTATAATAAAACCAATTTCATCATAGGCTAATTGACATAAACAAGAGTTAAGTTCCTATGGCATATTTCTGGTCACAAATAATCACCCAACTTCTAAATGAAGACCCCAAACACCTCTAATATTAAACATTGAAATAAATGTGGGTCATACATACATTTAAGAAAGGTTAATAACAAGTAAGATTACCCAATTTTTGGTGAAGCACTGAATGACGACGGTTGTAGTGGTGGTGGATTAAATCAAGGAATAGACGTTTGCAAGTAGAAAAATTTAAGGAGCACCTCCTCCTACCAGGAATTACAAAACAATCACGAATATGGTAGGCTGGCTGAACGCTTTCATACTGCATCACTTACTGTTGCGCAGTTGTATGATTATCATCTACTTTATAAATCTGTATTTGATAATAATTTGTATTCATTCATTTTCCAACCTGCTTATTCCAGCTTAGGGTTGCAGGTGGCCAGAGCCTATCCTGGAAGCCTGGGACACAAGGTGAACAGCCCTGGACAGGACATCATTCCATCTCAGGGAGCACACACACACACCAACATTCACTCACATTGGGACCACTTAGTCACACCAATGAACCCAACACATACATCTGTGGGAGAAAACTGGAGTACCCAGAGAAAACCCATGCATACATGGGGAGAATGTGAAAACTTCACATAGATAGTGGCCCCAGCTGGGAATCAATTTTTTTTCTCATCAATGTTGTAATGCAATTATGTTATCTGAGGACCTGCTGTACGGAAAAACTTTTCCCCTAAGATCAGGAACAAAACAAAGATGCCTGCTTTCACTACTTCTATTCATCATAGTACAGGAAGTTCTAGCTGGAGCAATTAAGGGTGAAAAAAAGGCATCCAAATTAGAAAGAAATAAAATAACCTCTGTTCACAGATGATATGATATTATATGCAGAAAGCTCTAAAGATTACACATACACACACACACACGGAACTGTTAGACCTAATAAATGAATTCAGCAAAGATGCAGAATACAAAATCAAGACACAAAAATCAACTACACGCTGGGGTGGTGGCATGTCCCTGTAATCCCAGCTATTTGGGAGGCTGAAGCAGATGACTGCTTGAACTCGGGTGGCAGAGGTTGCAGTGAGCCGAGATCATACCACTGCACTCTAGCCTGGGTGACAGAGTGAGACTTTGTCTCAAAAAAAAAAAAAAAAAAAAAAAAAAAAATATATATATATATATATATATATATATATATTTATAAATTAACAATGAAAAATATGAAAAAGAAACTAAGAAAAACAATTCCATTTACAATAGCATGAAAAGAATAAAATACTTAGTAATAAATTTAACTAAGGAGGTGACAGACTTGTATACTGAAAACTACAAAACATCGCTGAAAGAGGCTGGGTGTGGTAGCTCATGCCTGCAACCCCAGTGCTTTGGAAGGCAGAGGCAGGAAGATTGCTTGAGGCCAGGAGTTTGAGACCAGCCTGGGCAAGAGACCTCATCTCTAAAAGAAATAAAAAATTAGCTGGGTTTGATGGCACAGGTGGGAGGATTGCTTGAGCCTAAGAGTTCAAGGCAACAATGAGCTAGGATTGTGTCCACTGCACTCCAGCCAGGGCAACAGAGCAAGACACTTTCTCTTAAAAATATTGCTGAAAGAAACTGAAGATGACCTAAATAAATGGAAACACATCCTATGTTCATAGATTAAATGACTTAATATTGTCAAGGTGATACTACTACTAAAAGTGATCTATAGATTCACTGAAATCCTATTGAGATTCCAATGGTATTTATTTTTTTTTGAGACGGAGTCTCGCTCTGTCGCCCAGGCTGGAGTGCAGTGGCCAGATCTCAGCTCACTGCAAGTTCCACCTCCCGGGTTCGCGCCATTCTCCTGCCTCAGCCTCCCGAGTAGCTGGGACTACAGGCGCCCGCCACCTCGCCCGGCTAGTTTTTTGTATTTTTTAGTAGAGACGGGGTTTCACCATGTTAGCCAGGATGGTCTCGATCTCCTGACCTTGTGATCCTCCCATCTCGGCCTCCCAAAGTGCTGGGATTACAGGCTTGAGCCACCGCGCCCGGCCTCCAGTGGTATTTTTTTTTAATAGAAAAAACCATTTATAAAATGTCTTTAAAAGGACCAAGAATAGCCAAAACAGCCTTGAAAAGGAACAAAGTTGGATGACTCATACTTCTTGATTTTAAGACTTATTACAAGGCCGGGTGCGGTGGCTCAAGCCTGTAATCCTGGCACTTTGGGAGGCTGAAGCAGGTGGCTCACAACGTTGGGAGTTAAAGACTAGCCTGACCAACATGATGAAACCCTGTCTCTACTAAAAATACAAAAATTAGCGGGCGTGGCAGCGTGCGCCTGTAATCCCAGCTACACAGGAGGCTGAGGCAGGAGAATCACTTGAACCCAGGAGGTGGAGGTTGCGGTGAGCTGAGATCGCACCACTGCACTCCAGCCTGGGCGACCGAGTGAGACTCAGTCTCAAAACAAACAAACAAACAACCAAAAAAAACCCAACTTATTACAAAGCCACAGTAATCATAAGGACAGATAAACCAACAAAAGAGAATGCAGATCCCAGAAACAAAAATCCTCATATATATGGTCATTTAATTTTTGACAAGGGTGCCAAGGGTACCATTCAATGGGAGAAATGATAGTCTTTTCAACAAATGGTGTTGGGAAAACTGAATATGTACATGCAAAAGAATGAAGTTGGACCCTTACCTAATACCTTACATAAAAATTAACTCAAAATTGATCAAATACCTAAATTTAAGAGCTAAAACTAGAAAATTCTTAGAAGAAAACGTAGGAGAAATCTCCATGACACTGGATTTGAAAATCATTTCCTGGATATAACACCAAAAACATATGGGACAAAACAAAAATAGATAAACTGGACTTCATCAAAATTAAGAACTTTTGTACATCAGAGGATATGATTTTTAAAAAAGTGAAAAGATGACCTACAGAATACAAAAAAAATTTGCAAATCATACACCTGATAAGGAATGAATATCCAAAATACATGAAGAACTCCTACAACTCAACAACAAAACAGCCTGATTCAAAAATGGGCAAAGGGCTTGAATAGATATTCCTCTAGAGAAGATATAAAATGGCTAATAAGCATATGAAAAGATACTCAACATCACTAGTCATTAGGGAAATGCAAATCAAAACCATAACGAGATACCACTTCACATTCTGTAGGATGGCTATTATCAGAAAAATAGAAAATAGCAACAAGCATTATTGAGGATGTGGAGAAACTGGAACCCTTATGCATTGCTGGTGAGAATGTAAAATGATATAGCTGCTGTAGAAAACAGTACAGCACTTCCTCAAAAAATTAAACAAAAAATTACCATATGATACAGTAATCCCACTTTTAGTTATGTGCCCAAAGTAATTGAAAGCAGGTTCTAGAAAGATATTTGTACACTTTTTTTTTTTTTTTTTTTTTTTTTGAGGCAGAGTCTCGCTCTGTCGCCCTGGCTGGAGTGCAATGGCCGGATCTCAGCTCACTGCAAGCTCCGCCTCCCGGGTTTATGCCATTCTCCTGCCTCAGCCTCCGGAGTAGCTGGGACTACAGGCGCCCGCCACCTCGCCCGGCTAGTTTTTTGTATTTTTAGTAGAGACGAGGTTTCACCGTGTTAGCCAGGATGGTCTCGATCTCCTGACCTCGTGATCTGCCCGTCTCGGCCTCCCAAAGTGCTGGGATTACAGGCTTGAGCCACCGCGCCCGGCCAAGATATTTGTACACTTATGTTCATAGCAGCATTATTTACAACAGCCAAAATGTAGAAACAACTCAAGTGACCATCAATAGGTGAATGAATAAACAAAATGTGGTATATATACACAATGGAATATTATTCAGCCACAAAAAGGAATGAAATTCGGATACACATTACAACATGGATGCACTTTGAAAACATCATGCTAAGTTACATAAGTGAGACACAAAAGGACAGATATTGTACACACTTATCTGATATATCTAGAATAGTCAAATACATAGAGACAGAAAGTAGAATGGTGGTTTCTAGGGACTGGAGGAGGAGAGAAATGGGAGTCATTGTTTAATGGCTACTGAGTTTCAGTTTCGCAAGCTGAAGAGTTTTGGAGACAGAGGGTAATAATGGTTGCACAACACTGTGAATGTACTTAATGCCACAGAACTCTCCACTTAAAAACGGTTAAAATGGTAAATTTTGTTAAATGGATTTTATCCCCATAAAAAAGATTTCTCAAATTAAAAAGTGGTAAATGGTAAATTTTGTTAGATATTTTACCACAATAATAAGAAAAACCATATATATATATATGGTTGCGGTGAGCTGAGATCGCGGCACTGCACTCCAGCCTGGGCAACAGAGTGAGACTCCATCTCAAAACAACCAACCAACCAACCAACCAAAAAAACCCCAACTTATTACAAAGCCACAGTAATCACAAGGACAGATAAACCAACGAAAGAGAATGCAGATCCCAGAAACAAAAATCCTCATATATATGGTCATTTGGTCATACACCAAATATATATATATATTTAAGACCTAGTTTCAAGATGAAATGATTTCTAAGGTCCCTTTTAATTCTAAAATTTTATGTGATATCATGGAGATATCAAGGAGAAAAGAGAAAGAGAATCTATTAATAGTTGAAGAAAAAGCTCCTGACTGAATTAAGAGTGTAATTTTACCTTTTAGTGATTATAAATGGACCAAGAAGCTCTGGCAATGGTAACAAACTCCAGTGCCTACAGACGACGTGCAGTGAACATCAGCAGGTAAAGCAGGGTAGCTTGGGTTGGTGGTAAATCTGAGACCACACGCCCTGTATAAAGGGAGCAGCTACATCTCTGCCCTGGTGAACTGTCTCCCTGCAGGAATGTGGGCATGGTGCTGGGAGGATTTTTCATTCTTCAAGTGAAACTGAAATTGAGATTTTATGTGGAACATTGGCATCTAATTGAATCTAAATATTTTTAACACTGCAAGCCAAAGAAGACACATCTGTAGGCCAAGGCATGTGTAGTTAGCTGACTACTAGTTTGTGATACCTTTCATGGAGTGAAGGCAAAAACCCAGAATACAAAAGAAGGAATGGAGGTACTATTCACCAGTGTTTAAAGTTTGATTACAGATAATGATCTAAATCTTTCAAATCCTTATTTTGGAATACTGAATATTATTTTAATTAGGTGTTATTTACTATCCTATAGCTTTGATTGCACAGGTTTTTAGTGGGGCACTTTGAACATGAAGTTTAGTACCTGGTATATAGCATTTTGTCAATAAGATTTATTAATTTACATCAGAAGTTCCTATACAATATAGAAAAGTTAATGTAAAGCAGATTTTAAAAACTAACCTATCCTCTGATAAAATGAATGATAATATAATCCATTCAATAATCTATCTTCTGTATCATTATTGGGAAATGGTAAGCCTTCATATTATATAACAAAAAAATCATTCACCTATATTAGGTGCTAGGAATATAATTACTGGCAAAACAAACAAGGTTCCTGTCCTCATTAAGTTTATAATTTTAATAAGGGATATGGACATTAAGTGTCATTCAAGTAAATACTGATTCAGAAACTGTAATAAATGATATGACTAAAAATCAGAGGATAATCTGAAAAATTATAATGGAAGGACCCAATTCAGGTAAGGAAGGGAGTCACAGAGAAGGCTTCTTTAAGGACCTGACCTTTAAAACTAAAACGTACAGGTATTATGTATGGAGTGTTGAGGAGTTTCAGGTGGGAGAGAAGATAATGACAAAAGCATTCCAGGAATGCTTGTGTAACAGCCCCAAATAACCAACATTGAAAAAAAAGAGAACATTAAATAGGGGGAAAGATTAAAGTTATTGGAGGTAGAGAGGTGAATGATTTGAGGGGTCATCAATTGTCAATTTTCTCCCTGGAGAAAAGATTTTTTTTTTTTTTTTTTTTTTTTTGAGACGGAGTCTCGCTCTTTTGCCCAGGCTGGAGTGCAGTGGCCAGATCTCAGCTCACTGCAAGCTCCGCCTCCCGGGTTCACGCCATTCTCCTGCCTCAGCCTCCCCAGTAGCTGGGACTACAGGCGCCTGCCACCTCGCCCGGCTAGTTTTTTGTATTTTTTAGTAGAGACAGGGTTTCACCGTGTTAGCCAGGATGGTCTCGATCTCCTGACCTCGTGATCCACCCGTCTCGGCCTCCCAAAGTGCTGGGATTACAGGCTTGAGCCACCGCGCCCGGCCGTATGAAAAGATTGTGAAGAAGGAAATAAACATGAAAAACGAAGGGAAAATTAGGAACTGAGGAGAAATAAACAAAACGGGAGCTAGGAAACAGGCACTGAAATTCTTGTTGATTGTCTACATCCGGTTTCCGGGAGAAAATGAGGAGAGGCGATGCACTGGTTGGAGCAGGTGAACATAATTGGCTGGTGGGGCCCACATTAGTGAAGAGACCACACAGAAGGGTTCTTGTTTGTTTAAAACATTACAGAAGCAACAATTGCTCTTTCATAATTCAAAGACAGCCACCCCACTCCTGTAGTAAAGCACTATTAATCCTCACTGAATGATTTTTACTGGTGAAGATGAGGCTTAGTGACAAGCAAAATCAAGTGGAAGTTCAAGGCAATTACACAAAGAAGTCAGACCAACAGCTTCATTTCAGCCTAAAGTGTCTGCATTTTCCCTTGACATCACTTTGTCCACCATAAACATTAGATATTTTTGAAAAAGTAACAGATTTTTATCACATAATCAGATAGACCCACTGCAATTCCCTGATTCCTAGAATGTAAGCTCTATAAAAGCAGGGATTTTTGTCAATATTCTGATCATACAGCAAAGTTGATAAGAATAAAAATTTCTGTCTGTCCCAGTCACTGCTTTATCACCAGCAACTGATACATAAATGTTTGTCGAATGAATAAATATGAACATAAAACCACTGTCAATTCAGAGTGAAACATAAAAGATAAAAGGAAAAAAAAGGAAAGGAAAAAAGCAAGCAAGGGATGAAACTGGTCATACTTTACATCCTGGCATTCATTCTTGACTTTCTCTGCCACATCCCTCACCCAGTCAATCAGCAAATCCTGTCAAACCAACTTCTTAAATAGCTCTTCATTTTCATGGTCATTTCTGTTATACTGTAAGAGTCTCCTAACTGGTCTTTGCTTTCACTTTTACCTGCCTTGCATTCTATTTTTCATGCTTTTGTCTGTGTTACATGTGAAAATACCACACAAATGGAGAAGATTCTACTAACTTCAGGAGAAACTTTTTATTTCCATAGGTGTTTGGGGAACCGGTGGTATCTGGTTACATGAGTATGTTCTTTTTTTTTTTTTTTTTTTTTTTTTTTTGAGGCGGAGTCTCGCTCTGTCGCCCAGACTGGAGTGCAGTGGCGCAATCTCGGCTCACTGCAAGCTCCGCCTCCCGGGTTCACGCCATTCTCCTGCCTCAGCCTCCTGAGTAGCTGGGACTACAGGCGCCCGCCACCTCGCCCGGCTAGTTTTTTTCTATTTTTAGTAGAGACGGGGTTTCACCATGTTAGCCAGGATGGTCTCGATCTCCTGACCTCGTGATCCGCCCGTCTCGGCCTCCCAAAGTGCTGGGATTACAGGCTTGAGCCACCGCGCCCGGCCATGAGTATGTTCTTTAGTGGCGATTTGTAAGATTTTGTTGCACCCATCACCCAAGCAGTATACAATGAACCCAATTTGCAGTCCTTTATCCCTCACCCCCAACCCATCCTTTCCCCTGGGTCCCCAAAGTCCATTGTATCATTCCTATGCTTTTTAGTGCACACAAAGCCCTTTGTAACCTGGGGTAGCATACACAGCAAGTTAAGAATGTGGACTTTGTGGGCTTGAGAGTGGTGGCTCATACCTGTAATCAGCACTTTGGGAGGCTGAGGTGGGTGGATTGCTTAAGCCCAGGAGTTTGAGACCAGCCTAGACAACATGGTGAAACCCCATCTCTACAAAAAATACAAAAATTAGCTGGGTGTGGTGGTATGTGCCTGTATTCTCAGCTACTAGGAAGGCTGAGGTGGGAGGATTGCTTGGGCCCGGGAGGCAGAGGTTGCATTGAGTGGGCAACAGAATGAGACTCAGTCTCAAAAAAAAAAAAAAGAAAGAATGTGATAATGTGAACTTTGTGAAGATATAGGTTGGAATATGAGCTGTGCTACTTATAAACGCTGTGGTCTTGTGCTAGTTACTTAATTCTCTGACTCTCAATTTCTTTTTATTTTCCTTTTTTTTTTTTTTTTTGTTTTAGACAGAGTCTCACTCTGTTGCCTAGGCTGGAGTGTAGTGGCATGATCTTGGCTCACTGCAACCTCTGCCTCCCAGACTCAAGCGATTCTCCTGCCTTAGCCTCCTGAGTAGCTGGGAGTACAGGCATGTGCCACCACACCTAGCTAATTTTTAT
This sequence comes from Rhinopithecus roxellana, assembly GCF_007565055.1. NCBI lineage: Eukaryota > Metazoa > Chordata > Mammalia > Primates > Cercopithecidae > Rhinopithecus > Rhinopithecus roxellana. The sequence goes on along the minus strand of NC_044563.1, from coordinate 18,031,065 downwards.
ACTTTTAGTAAAGAAGGGGTTTCACCATGTTGGCTAGGCTGGTCTCAAACTCCTGACCTCAAGGATCCACCCACCTCGGCCTCTCAAAGTGCTGGGATTACAGGCATGAGTCACCGCACCCAGCCGACTTTGTTTCTTAACATATAAAACAGGACAGTAATCATATCAACTCATGTATTTATTGTGTGGATTAAATGAATGAATACATGTAAACATTTTGCTCAGTGTATGGCACATTAAAGCATTCCACGTTATCTCCTATTGACTGTGATAGTGTTTCCTTATTATGTGTTAAGTATTGGCCACAATGACTTCTTACCACTTTCCAAAGGAACCATGTTGTTTCATGTTATCATACTTTTGGAAATCGTGTTCCCTGTTTTTTAATGTATTCCTTATTTGCTTAACAGTTTTCTACTGCTCCAAGATCCATCCCAACTGTGTTTGCTCCTTTATAGCCTTCACCTACTTCTACAGAATTGACTATTTTCTCCCTTGTGCTATTACAGAATCTTATGCGTGGCTCTAAAAATCACCTGTACTCTATGGAGACTATTTCTACACCACTCTGTTTTTTTTTTTTTTTTTTTGGCGGAGCAGGGGCGGGGTTGAATTAATAATCTAGTTTATTTATTTTATTTCTTCTAAAAACAAAACAAAACGGGAGAGATGCACACAATGTGCAGTCTTGTTACATAGGTATACGTGTGCATGGTGGTTTGCTGCACCTATTGACCTGTCCTCTAACTTCCCTTCCCTCAACCCCCACCCGCCAAGAGGCCCTGGTGTGTGATGTTCCCCTCCCTGTGTCCATCATGTTCTCATTGTTCAACTCCCACTTATGAGTGAGAACATGCAGTGTTTGGTTTTCTGTTCCTGTGTTAGTTTGCTGAGGATAATGGCTTCCAGCTTCATCCATGTCCCTGCAAAGGACATGATTTCATTCCTTTTTATGGCTGCATAGTATTCCATGGTATATATGTTCCACATTTTCTTTATCCAGTCTATTATTGTTGGGCATTTGGGTTGGTTCCTATGCTACTCTGTTTCTTCTCCTAGAATAAGAGCTCCTTGAGGGCAAGTATGTTCACTTACTCATTTGTATTTCCAGCTTCTCATGCAGTGTTGACGCAGAACACAGTGAAGCAATAATACAGCCTGGAGTCAGGCTTCATGGCTTCTCCTGGCACTGGCTTTTTCATTGACTGGGTGTGTGACCTAGAGCAAGTTATTTAACATTCTAAATCTGTTTCATTTTCTGTGCAAAGAAGCAGTAACATCTACCTAACACATAGGGTTGTTGTGAAGAAAAATGAGATAATCTATCTAGAAGCACTTAATAAATGTTAATTGCTACTATCATTTTCACTATACTGCATTTTTCATGTCTAGAAATCCCATTTGGATCTTTTTAATATCTTCCACTAATCTCCTAATCATATTCATGTTTTCTTTACATACTTAAGCATATTTATATGATTTAAAATAACTATTTTAAGGTCCTTGTTAGTTAATTCCATCATCTCTGTCATTTCTGGATCTGTGTTTCTATTGATTAATTTTTCTCCTGGTCAGGGGCTGTATTTTCCTGCTTCTTTTAATGTCTGGTAATTTTGTTTTGTTTTGTTTTTGAGACAGGGCCTTACTCTCTGTCACCCAGGCTGGAGTGTAGTGGTGTGATCACAGCTCACTGCAGCCTCAACCTTCTAGGCTCAAGCAATCCTCCCACCTCAGCCATCTGAGTATCTGGGACCACAGGTGTACACCACCACACCCGGCTAATTTTTAAAATTTTTTATAGAGACAGGGTTTTGCCCTGTTGCCCAAGCTGGTCATGAACTCCTGAGCTCAAGCAATCCACCTGCCTTGGTCTCCCAAAGTCCTGGGATTGTAGGCATGTGCCACCATGCCTAGCCTGTCTGGTAATTTTGAATTGAATGTCAGACTTGGTGAATTTTACATTGCTGAATGCTGTATTTTGTTAAATTCCTTTAAAGATTATTGAATTTTGTTCTTGTATAGAGTTAAATTACTTGCAGATCAATTTAATCCTTTTTGCTTTTAAACTGTTGAGAACTCTACCCAGTGCCCTGTGTGTTTTGAGGTCTCTTCACTATGACCGGTAGAAGTGTAAATTATACTTAGCCCCTTGTATACTCCAGAAATTGTTTGGCCCACTGTTTTCTGGTGGTTCTTTTTCCAACCTACACATATGCAAAGTTTGTAGCCAAAGATTCTGGAGCTCACTGAACAACTTCTTCCTCTTTTGGATTTTGATCTGTAAATTCTGGCTGCTCCAGCCTCCCTAAACCCCAGTCTCTGCCTCCTCAACTCAATAACACTGCTAAGCTCTTTGACAATCTCTCTCCCTATACTGTTGCTTGGAAACTGCCTCTCAGAATCCACAGTCCCCACCTGCCTATTGCTCAATGTCTGAAAACTGTTGTTTCAGATATTCTGAGTCTTTCACTGTTAGTGGCAAGAGGGCAATTCCCTTAGCAGATACTTCTTCACAGATAGCAGAGGAAGTACCTATCATTATTTTATCAAATGAAATATATATATATATGTATGTATGTGTATGTATGTATATACTCAAAATTAAATTCTAATTGAAAATAAACTTGGAGAAGGCTCTTTTGAGCCGATATCCCTAAATGGAAGTAAAGATTTACATCAAGAGAATATCAATCTTTGCCAGACTTAGAAAATTCAGATTAATATTCCTATACAGAAAAAATTAGTAAAGTGAGAAGTGTAATTTTAAAGGCTTTTAAAATTCTAATAAAACTTTTTGCTTCCAAGAGCCTAAAGTTGCTTAGATACCAAGAGGTTCATTACAGTCTTCATGAGATTATCTAAAATTTGGACAAGATAATTAGCATCAGTGCTCAGTCATGCAGAAATGATATTATACCCCGTACTTGCTAAAAACTGGAATAAAATATTTTTTGTCAAAAGGGACCAGGTCCTTAGATTTCTACAGGCGGCTTCATTTTTAGATACGTATGCTCGTCTTTTGCTACCTCCCAGAAGAGTTAGTTTCCACTTGATCATGCTGAAGTATGCACATGACATTCTAAGGAAGTTATCTGCAGAAGAACAATGCAGTAGGAGTTCCACTCAGTAGGTAGGTACCTGGCATTATAATTGATAAAATGGGGCTTAATAAATCCTTTCCTTTAGAATCTTGCCTCCAAGAGCTTTCACTCATTCTGGATTAAAATTGGAGATGGACACATTCCGGTTTAGAAAGATGTTCTGAAGTTTCCTAGAAAAAGCTGAGAATATATTAAAGCTACTTAACCAATTATTTTAGGATCACCTAGACACCGATGTTGCGTTTAGTCTAAGAAGTCTGAGGCTGTCTGACTAAGAAGCATAACAATAGGCTGGGCACGGTGGCTCATGCCTGTAATCTCAGCACTTTGGGAGGCCCAGGCGGGTGGATCACGAAGTCAGGAGATCCAGACCATCCTGGGTAACAAGGTGAAACCCTGTCTCTACTAAAAATACAAAAATTAGCTGGGCATGGTGGTGGGCACCTGTAGTCCCAGCTACTCGGGAGGTTGAGGCAGGAGAATGGCGTGAACCCGGGAGGTGGAACTTGCAGTGAGCCGAGATTGGGCCACTGCACTCCAGCCTGGGCAACAGAGCGAGACTCTGTCTCAAAAAAAAAAAAAAAAAAAAAAAAAAAAAAAAAAAAAAAGAAAAAGAAGAAGCATAACAATAAACAGCCAGCATAAAATCTATGTTTTGTGTTTGTTTATGGCACAAGGAGAAACAGGGAATTTGGAGCTGCTTATTCTTAGCAGCTGGATGAGTCACTGGCAGCTGCTATTAGAAAGATAAAGAAACCCACATCCGCTAAGAGTCCAAATGCTACATGAATCCCTTGTGATAGTAAATACATTCTTGAAGAGGCCCCACTTCTGTATCAGGAAAAAAGTTAAGGCTATCTGAAGACCATTTTCCATAGTTATCTTCATATGTTGTATCACAGAAACTAGCTCTAGCCATATTCTTCAGTATACAGCTGACCCTTGAACAACACAGGTTTCAGCTGTGCAGATCTACACTTTTAGGGGGATTTTTTTCAACCAAATATGGATCAAAAATACACTATTCTAGGCTATGAAGCCCTGTATACGGAAGACTGACTTTCCACATATGAGAGTTCCACAGGACTAATGTAGGCGTTGATTATGCATGGATTTTGGTATAAACGGGGGTTCTGGAACCAATCCCTGCATATACTGAGAGACGACTGTACTAGGTGGTCTACAACAAATATTTGCTGACTGAGTAAGGGACTGGGAAAGACAACCTCTGTTAATATAGCACAAGCTTTACCTATACACTCACAGTTCCCAGTTTTGTTTATATAGAGACCAATGGAAGAGTGTTTCTGAGTTGCTTCACTTAAAATTGAGTCCACATTGGTTTTTGCCTATTAGTGCATTTATTCTGTAAAGGAAATGATACGATCCTCAGTACACTAAGTACTTCTTTAATAATACTATAATGGAGATGCATGATCTCCAGAGTTACATGTCAAAGAGGCAATGATTGAAGTAAAAATAGTAGAAATAGCACATCAGCATATTAGTAAATCTGGGTTCTATTTCTAGCTTTGATACTAATCCACCATGAAATCTTTCTGCAAGTTACACAATTTCATTATTTATAAAATGGGCACAATAATACCCACTTTACCTATTTCTTAGGACAGTGGAACTAATAAGATATTGGGTGGAAAAGTTTTAGAAAAGATTTAGTAACTATATATAAAAGTTTAATAGCTATATATTTAATAGCTATTTAGAAAAGTTATAGTTTTGTAGCAGTAGCATTGATTAGAGCATAGTGGGGAATCTCATAAATTCAAAATCAGGGAGTCTACCTACTCACTTACTATAACCTCAGTGGGGAGGGGAGGGGAAGGGAAGAGAAGGGAGAAGAGAAGAGGGAGGGAGGGAGGGAGGGAGGGAGGGAGGAAGGAAGGAAGGAAGGAAGGAAGGAAGGAAGGAAGGAAGGAAGGAAGGAAGGAAGGAAGGAAGGGGGAAGGGAGGGAGGGAGGGAGGGAAAGAAAGAAAAGTAAAGAAAAGCAAGCAAGCAGGAAACTGTCTTAAAGGTATTTATAAAAACACATAATATGAAAGTAGGAGACCAGGCATGGTAGCGCACGCCTATAACCCCAGCACTTTGGGAGGCTGAGGTGGACAAGTGGCTTGAGCCCAGGAGTTCGAGACCAGACTGGGTAACATGGTAAAACCCTAACTCTATAAAAAACACAAAAATTAGCCACACATGGTAGTGCACAAATACATTCCCAGCTACTTGAGGTAGGAGGATCACCTGAGCTTGGAAGGTTGAGGCTGCAATGAGCTGAGACCGTGCCATTGTATTCCAGCCTGGGTGACAGAGTAAGACCCTGTCAAAAAAAAAAAAAAAAAGTTGAAATTTATTCTGTGGCTATTACTTTAAGGCTTTAAAAAAATATTCTAATATTCTTAGGCATTGGCCCAAGCCAAAAACTTGGAAATTACCACTGGTCTTCTCTCTCATCTTAATGCCAAATCCAATCACCAAATCCTATGGATTCTATCTCTAAAAGTGCCCCTTCCGTCTCCATACTGCCTTAGTGTTGGCTCTAATCTCTCACTCAACTACTACCAGACTTCTATGTTCCTTGCCTCCAGTCTAGACCATCTTCTACACTGCCTTTTGAATGATCTTTCTAGAGCTCAGATATTACCACATCACTCTCTTATTTAAAAGCCTTCAAATAAGATGGGGCATGGTGGCTCACGTCTGTAAACCCAGTGCTTTGGGAGGCTGAGGCCTTGAGTTCAGGAGTTTGAGACCAGCCTGGGCAACACAGCAAAACCCCGTCTCTACAAAAACATTTAAAATTAGCTAGGTACGGTGGGCATGGACCTGCAGTCCTCGCTAGCTGGGAGGCTGAGTTAGGAAGATCACCTGAGCACGGAAGCTCAAGGTTATAGTGAACTATGATCAAGCCACTGCACTCCAGCCTGGGCAACGGGGTCTTTTTTTTTTTTGAGACAGAGTCTTGCTCTGTCGCCCAGGCTGGAGTGCAGTAGCGCGATCTTGGCTCAGTTCAAGCTCCACCTCCCGGGTTCACGCCATTCTGCTGCCTCAGCCTCCCGGGTAGCTGGGACTACAGGCACCTGCCACCACACCCGGCTATTTTTTTTTGTATTTTTTAGTAGAGACGGGGTTTCACCGTGTTAGCCAGGATGGTCTCGATCTCCTGACCTTGGGATTCGCCCACCATGGCCTCTCAAAGAGATGGGATTATAGGCGTGAGCCACCGCGCCTGGTTGCAACAGGGACTTAAAAAACAAAACAAAACAAAACAAAAGCCTTCAAATAATACCCAGAGAATAAAATTTAACTTTTTTGTTTGTTTGTTTGTTTTGAGGCAGGATCTTGCTTTGTCACCTAGGCTAGAGTCAGTGGCATAATCATGGCTCACTGTAGCCTCAACTTCTCCCGGCTCAAGTGATCCTCCCACCTGAGCCTCCCAAGTAGCTGTGACTACAGGTATGTGCCACCACACCTGGCTAATTTTGTTTATTATTTTGTAGGACAAAGTCTCAGTATGTTGCCCAGGTTGGTCTCAAACTTCTGGGCTTAAGTGATCCTCCTACCTTGGTCTCCCAAAATGCTGGGATTAAAGGTGTGAGCCACCACATCCAGCCCCAATTTCTCTTCTTTTCTTTTTTTTTGTTTTCCTGAGGCAGAGTCTTGCTCTGTCACCCAGGCTGGATTGCAGTGGCACAATCTCAGCTCACAGCAACCTCTGTCTCCCAGGGTTCAAATGATTTTTGTTTCTCAGCCTTCTGAATAGCTGAGATTATAGGAGTGCGCCACCACACCTGGCTAATTTTTGTATTTTTAATAGAGACGGGGTTTCACCATGTTGGTTTCAAACTCCTGACCTCAAGTGATCCACCTGCCTTGGCATCCAAAAGTGCTGGGATTATAGGCTGAGCCACTGTGCCTGGCCCAATTTCTTTCATATGGCTAAAAAATGATCTTTCAGCGGCTCCGTTATTCCTTCACAGTCTCATCTCCCCTAACCTCCTTCACAAACTCCACACAAACCCTAGACATTCTGATCTGTTATGTAAGTATTCCAGGTTCTTTTGTGCTTCAGCATATGTTCTACCTAGGATGCCCTTCTCTCCTTTATCCATGTGAATGATTCCTACTCTTCCTTCCCAGCTTAGATCAAACAGCCAGTTCTAAGGAGGACCTTCTCTGCTCCACTTTTCTCTCCCTCCTCTAACAACAGTAACCCCATCCTACCCCCATTCAGGAGTTTCTTTCTTTGTATTCACATTGTTCCTTGTATTTACTGCATGGCATTTTAATATCTGCCAAGAGCAAGGGCTGTGGAGTCAGACTGCCTGGGTATAAATCTGGGCCCAGAATTTACTATGTAACCTTGCCAAGTTACTTAACCTCTCTGATCCTCAGTTTCGTTAGTTACAAAATGGGGATTATAGTATCTACCACAGAGAGGCCTTGTAAAGATAAACGAGTTACTACATGTAAAGAGCTACACTTGGCTCTTAATAGGTATAATTAGTGATGGTAGTGGTAATAGTAATATCTTTGACATAAACCAGACAATTCCTCAAAAGTGAGGTATTCTAAATACCTTGAATAGCATGCATTCAAACAATATTTATAGGAACAAAAGAAAAAGTGTGGGCCGGGCGCGGTGGCTCAAGCCTGTTATCTCAGCACTTTGGGAGGCCGAGGCGGGCAGATCACGAGGTCAGGAGATCGAGACTATCCTGGCTAACACGGTGAAACCCCGTCTCTACTAAAAATACAAGAAAATTAGCCGGGCGTGGTGGCGGGCGCCTGTAATCCCAGCTACTCGGGGAGGCTGAGGCAGGAGAATGGCATGAACCCGGGGGGGCGGAGCTTGCAGTGAGCCGAGATCGCGCCACTGCACTCCAGCCCGGGGCACAGAGCAAGACTCCGTCTCAAAAAAAAAAAAAAAGAAAAAGTTTGAAAGAGAGAGAGACAGAGAGAGAAAGAGACGGAGAAAGAAAGAAAGAAGGAAGGAAAGGAAAGGAAAGGGAAGGAAAGGGAAGGAAAGGGAAGGAAAGAAAGAAAAAGAGAGAGAGGGAAGGAAGGAGGGAAGGAGGGAAGGGAGGAAGCAAGGAAGGAAGGAAGGAAGGAAGGAAGGAAGGAAGGAAGGAAGGAAGGAAGGAAGGAAGGATGGATGGATGGATTCGGGAAGACTTACCTCCATTTTTGCCCACAGTTCGGAAGCATCTCCAGAAGGCTCGTAAAAATGATACCCTATTGTGGGGGGTGGCTTGGACGAAGCTGAATTCTCGAAAGAGAATGTGTGTTCCCTGGCATACACTGTTAAAACTGCAAAGAGAAAAATCAAGAAATCATTGTTAGATGGAATCCAGAAGGCTGGAATCAGAATGAAAAATTGAGACCAGAGAGAACCACTGCCAAAAAGAGGGAATTTTTCTCCCCAACAAAATTCTGAACTCTAGATTAGACCTAGTCCTTCCATGGGGAAGTCTCTTCATATAACCATATCTCTCCGAAAACTCTTGGAGGCCAGTTCCTCTGAGCACTTCCCACCTTCCACAGGTATACACAGAGGACATCTAAATCAGTCATTAGAGCATCGCATATGGAGGAAAGCCTTTTAGTCTCTAACTGGATGACACTGGCACTCATATTTTCCTTTTTGGAGAACACTTTTCCCTCTACTCCATTTGGAATTAGGTTTCCTTAAAGATATTATTTCTGGGCTGGGCGCAGTGCCTCACGCCTGTAATCCCAGCACTTTGGGAGGCCAAGGCGGGTGGATCACTTGAGGTCAGGAGTTGGAGACCAGCCTGGCCAACATGGTGAAACCCTGTCTCTACTAAAAATACAAAAATTAGCTGGGTGTGGTGGCGTGCGCCTGTCATTCCAGCTACTCGGGAGGCTGAGGCAGGAGAATCACTTGAACCTGGGAGGTGGAGGTTGCAGTGAGCCGAGATCATGCTACTGCACTCCAGCCTGGTCAATAGAGTGAGACTCATTCTCAAAAAAAAAAAAAAAAAAAAAAAAAAAGACATTCTTTCTGTACTCTCCCTGGCCTATACCAGCTGCCATAAGGATAACATGGCTTATGGGGACATAACTGGAGTGTCTGTTCCAGTTTGGGGTGGTTTTATATATCTCTCTGACAATAACCCCAGAGACAAATCCCATGTGCCAAAGGATATAAAGGGTCCAAACAGAACAAGAAAGGAAAATAGAAACAAGGGTATAAAGTGGCCCCTAAATGAGAGTATGAAGCAAAGCCCCAGGGCCCAAGTGAGTCATTGTTTAAGCTGGGCCAGGCAAGGGAAAAAAACATACTCCATTGACTTTGGGTTTTCCTGCCAAAGAAATAAAGGCTGTAGAGCCTGGTGTAATCTAAAAATGGAAATTCCACCGAAGAATAGGCAATAATCCAGTAATCATCCCTACCAGAGCAAACTTTAGGTTCCAGAAAACTTCTAAATTCTCTGACAAGTAAATCATGAACAGAAAACATGTTAATCTTTGTGGAGAAGCAGACATTAAATTTGAAGATGGCAAGCAATGGGGGGAACGGTGGTAATTCCAAATGCCAGTTTTCATTTGCTGACCATATAAAGCGGGGGAAAAATCTGACTCTGAATGGAACAAGAAAAAATTTCAGGAGCCATCTATTCCGTTTCCCTTCTCTTAGACCAATTTCATGGGAAAGAGTCTAACTTGTCTTTAATATAGAATATGTTTTCATTTAGGATGAAGTCAGTTCCTTCCTGTTAATAGTAACAGCACTGTATGAAAAAACAAACTATATACTCTTCTTCTTTCATGGAGAGCTAGCATAGAAATCTACTTCTAAGACACCCTGAGGAAGTATGAGGACATCATCTGGCAAAAGATTAGGTTAGTAGAGGGGCTTTCAAAAGCAACGAAAGTGTTAACCTAACCATGCAGTGCTATTATCTTAAGCAAAGGAAAATAAAAAATACAGGAAATGAGCTGTTATAGGTAAATGCAGTAGGCTACATTTCCAGCAAATGAAGTCTGAAATGATAATACTGTAGCCTAAATTCATGAAGCTATCCAGCAAAGTAGTCCCAAAGCATGCTTCATATTCTAAGAGAGAAAAAGTTGATGTCTAGGTCACGGTCTAATGAAATTATAGCTTTGTTATAGCTTTTAAAGACTATCTCAAATGCCAAATTTTGTGTAAAGTCTTTTCCTGATTTTATCTCCCATGCCCAATTTCCACCGTATCTCGCTTAAAATTCTCTAACAGTGCTCACAATTTGCTACTTCGTTTTAAAGTTACTGGACTTTCCCCTATTAGACTGTCAGTTCTATGGAGTAAGCACAGGTTGTACTCATCTTTGTCTCTACTATATTACCTAACTCATAATTATTCATAAATATTTGTGGAAATTGATTTAAAAAGATAAGAAAGATAGGTAAGTGATGCCAGGTAGAATGTATCTTTGAAGCTAGCCACACAGGAAATATTGAAAGTCTATATCTTTTTAATTTTTCTAAATTCCAGGCTTTGGGTCTGATACTTTTGTTATAATATTGCAACACCAGCTTTATTTTGATCGGTATTTTCCTGGTATATCGGTTTCTGTGCCTTTAATAACCCTTCTAGGTCATTTTGTTTAGGTATATCTCTTGTAAATAGCATATGGCTAGATTTTGCTTCTCTACCCAACCTTACAGTCACTATATGTTAATGAGTAGCTTTTTAGTGTATCTGATTAATTTCTGACCCGATATCTTATTTTGTCTTTCCCATTATCCATTCTTCTTTGCCTTTCCCCACCTTCTTTTCCCACCTTCTATTGTGTTAGTAAAGTTTTGTTTTGTTTTGTTTTCATTCTTTTCTACCCTCCCTATTAGTTTGGAAGCTATAGACAAAATCTATAACCTTTCAGTATTAAAATTTAACATAATCAGCCAGGCATGGTGGTACATGCCTGTAGTTCTACTCAGAGGCTGAGGATGGAGGATCACTTTAGCCCAGCAGTTTGAGTTCAGCCTGGGCAATATGGTGAGACCCCCATCTTAAAAAATTAACATAATATTTATCTACATTGTTTTTTCCCCAGACATTGTCTTGCACTGTCACCCAGTCTGGAGTGCAGTGGCCCCATCTTGGCTCACTGCAACCTCTGCCCTCCAGGCTGAAGCACCGATCCTCCCTCAGCCTCAGATTAGCTGGGACCAAAGGCATGCATCATCACGCTCAGATATTTTTTGGGATTTTTAGTAGAGATGGTGTCTCACCATGTTGCCCTGACTGGTCTCAAACTCCTGAGTTCAAGTGATCCATCCATCTCAGCCTCCCAAAGTGTTGGGATTACTGGCATGAGCTACCGCGTCTGGCCTATCTACACATTTTTGAAAATGTCTGAAAATACTCATTATCTTTATAACTCTCCAAAACAAGACAAGGGGCCAGGCATGGTGGCTCATGCCTATAATCCCAGCACTCTGGAAGGCTGAGGTGGGTGGACTGCTTGAGCTCAGCAGTTTGAGAACATCCTGGGCAACATAGTGAAACCCTGATTCTACAAAACAATACAAAAATTAGCTGGGCATGGTGGCACATGCCTGTAGTCCCAGCTACCTGGGAGGCTGAGGTGGGAGGACTGCTGGAGCCTAGGAGGTCAAGGCTGCAGTGAGCTATGATCGCACCACCGCACTCCGGCTTGGGTGACAAGAGCAAGACCCTGTCTCAAAATAAATAAACAAAATAAAAATAAAAACAAAACAAGACAAAGCCCAAAGCACACTTTCTATAACTTATGTGCACTCTTCTCATCTTCTGATATTATTTATGTATCTTCTGATTATTAATATCTTCTGATATTATTTTTTAGAATGTGACTAGAATCTATTTTTAAATTGGAAAACTTTTCTAATGTGGTAAACTATACATAATATTTATCATTTAACCATTTGCAAGTGTACAATTCAGCGTCATTAAATATATTCACAATGCTGTGCAACCATGAACAATATCAATACCCAAAACTTTCTCGTCATCCCCAACAAAAACTCTATATCAGTTAAACAGCACCACCCCCTTCTGCCCACCTCCCAGACCCTGATAACCTCTATTCTACTTTCTATCTCTATATATTTGTCTATTCTAGGTACCTCATACCTCATATAAGTGGAATCATATAATACCTGTCGTTCTGGCCTATTTCACTAAGAATAATGTTTTCAAGGGCTGTAGATGAAGCATGTATCAAAATTTCTTTCTTTCTTTCCTTCATATTTTTAAAATAAGAGAGACGGGGTCTCCCTATGTTGCCCAGGCTGGTCACAAGCCTTGAACTCCTGGCCTCAAATGATCCTTCCACCATAGCTTCCCGAAGTGTTGGGATTACAGGTGTGAGCCACTGCAGGGCCATAAATTTATCTTTTTTTTTTAAAGCAAAATAATATTCCATTGTATGTATATACCATATATTGTTTATCCATTCATCTGTTGATAGACCCTTGCGTTACTTCCACCTTTTGGCCATTGTAAATAATGCTGCTATGATTTGTATACAAGTATCTGTTTCAGTCCCTTCTTTAATTCTTTTAGATCTATACCTACAAATGCAGGTAGGTATTGCTGGGTCATATGGTAGTTACAGGTTTAACCTTTTGAGAAACAACCGAACCGTTTTCCAGAGCAGCTGAACTATTTTACATTCTCACTAGCAATGCACAAGGGTTCCAATTTGTCTACATCCTCACCAACACATGCTATTTTCCTTTTTAAAGAATAGCCAACCTAGAGGGTGTGAAGTGGCATCTTATTGTTGTTTTGATTTGCATTTCACCATTGACTAAAGATGTTGAGCATCTTTTCACGTGTTGGCCATTTGGGTATCTTCTTTGGAGAAATGTCTATTCAAGTCCTTTGCCCATTTTTAAATTGGGTTGTTTGTTTTGTTGTTGTTGAGTTGCAGGAGTTCTTTACATATTCTGGATATTAATTCCTTCTTGGAGATATGATGTGCAAATATTCTCTTCTATTGTGTAGGTTGTCCTTTCACTTTCATGATAGTATCCTTTGATGCACAAAAGTTCTTAATTTTGATGAAGTCCAATTTATTTATATTTTTTGTTCCTTATGTTTTTGGTGTTATATCCGTGAAATAATTGCTAAATTTAATGTCATGAAAAGTTTCCCCTGTTTTCTTCTAAGAGTTTTATAGTCCAATTTCATTCTTTCACATGTGGATATCCAGTTTTCCTAGCACCATTTGTTGAAAAGACTGTCCTTTCCCTATTGAATTGCACCTTTGCAGGAAATCAAATGACCATATATGTAAAGAGTTACTTCTGGGCTCCCTAATCTATCACAGTGGTCTATATGTTTGTCTTTATACCAGTGCCATAATACTTGAATTACTGTGGCTTCACAGCTAGTTTTATAGTTGGGAAGTTTGATTTTTCCAATTTTATATTCTTTTTTCAAGATTGTCCTGGCGATTCCATATGATTTTGAGGATTAGCTTTTTCTCTCAGTGAAAAAGCCTATTTGGAAATTTGATAGAAATTGTGTTGAATTGCCAGGCACAGTGGCTCACGTCTGTAATCCTAGTACTTTGGGAGGTCAAGGAGGGCGAATCACCTGAGGTCAGGAGTTTAAGACCAGCCTGGCCAACATAGTGAAACTCTGTCTCTACTAAAAATACAAAAAATTAGCCAGGTGTGGTGGCAGGCACCTGTAATCCCAGCTACTCTGGAGGCTGAGGCAGGAGAACTGCTTGAACCTGGGAGGTGGAGGTTGTAGTGAACTGAGATTGCGCCACTGCACTCCAGCCTGGTAGACAGAGTAAGACTCCATCAGAAAAGAAAGGAAGGAAAGAAGGAAGGAAGGAAGGAAGGAAGGAAGGAAGGAAGGAAGGAAGGAAGGAAGGAAGGAAGGAAGGAAGGAAGGAAGGAAGGAAGGAAGGAAGGAAGGAAGGAAGGAAAGGAGGGAGGAAGGAAAGAAGGGAGGGAGGGAGGGAGGAAGGAAGGAAGGAAGGAAGGAAAGAAAGAAAAGGAAAGGAAAGGAGGAAGGAAGGAAGGAAGGAAGGAAGGAAGGAAGGAAGGAAGGAAGGAAGGAAGGAAGGAAGGAAGGAAGGAAGGAAGGAAGTTCAATCAACCAGCCTGACCAACATGACGAAACCCCATCTCTACTAAAAATACAAAACTTAGCTGCGTGTGGTAGTGGATGCCTGTAATTCCAGCTACTCAGGATTCTGAGCAGGAGAATCATTTGAACCTGGGAGGTGGAGGTTGCAGTAACCTGAGATCACACCACTGCACTCCAGCCTGGGTGACAGACTCTGTCTCAAAAAATAAATAAATAAAATAAAAAAGAAAAGAAATTGTGTTGAATCAGCAGATTGCTTTGGGTAGTAATGACATGTTAACAGTGTTACATCATCCTGTCCATGCACTCAGGGTGTGTTTCCATTTATTTAGCTCTTCTTTAATTTCATTCAGCAATGTTTTATAGTTTTCAGTGTACAAGTCTTTCACCTCCTCTGTTAGACTTATTCCTAATAGACTAAACCTTTTGGATGCTCTTTTAAACACAATTGCTTTTCTTAATTTCCTTTTTAGATTGTTCATCGACGATATACAGAAACAACTGGTTTTTATGTGTTGCTCTTGTCCCCTGAAACTTTGCTGAATTCATTTATAAGCTCTAGAAGCTTCTTTTTTCTTTTTTCTTTTTTTCTGGTGGATTCTTTGGGATGCTTTTTATGCATAGGATCATGTAACCTGTGAATATATTTTAGCTTGTACTTTCCAATTTGGATGTCTTTTATTTCTTTTGATATCTACCTTTTCCTTTTTTTTCCTTTTTTAAAAAAATTCACTTCCATACCTAGAGGACAATATACTTCTTTAAATGTAAAAATTACTACTTTAGGCCGGGAGCGGTGGCTCATGCCTGTAATCCCAGCACTTTGGGAGGCCGAGGTGGGTGGATCACAAAGTCAGGAGTTCAAGACCAGCCCGGCCAACACGGTAAAACCCTGTCTCTACTAAAAATACAAAAATTACCCGGGTGCGGTGGCAGATGCCTGTAATCCCAGCTACTCGGGAAGGCTGAGGCAGGAGAATCGCTTGAACCCGGGGGGGCAGAGGTTGCAGTGAGCTGAGATTGCACCACTGCACTCTAGCCTGGGCGTTAGTGAGCCTCCATCTCAAAAAGAAAAAGAAAAAAGAAAAAAAAAAGAAAAAAATTACTACTTAAAAAAGTCAATAATGAATTAAGTCTACCTATATTTATGAAATCAATTTTCATGCTCACTACTGTTTCCCACATTCTGCTCCTTCACTCTTGGTTCAATCATTTTCTTGCTGAAGTACATCCTTTAATAAGATCCATAATCACTTACTGAAATCCTGGCACCTTTCTGGTTTGGAATTGACAAACTTTGAGATTTTATAAAGGTAACACATTGCACAAACCAGATGTGATATGACACCTCCAGCAGGGTTGGGATAGCACCCCATGGATTCAAACATATTAAAGTCTCCACAGTGAAACATATAAGTATTCACACTAAGTGAGATAAACAAAGACCAAACTTAGCCCGTGAACTAGTTCAGGTCAAGTTTACCCCCCAAATGAGTTTGCTGAAAACTTACCAAAGGACAACTTCAGGTTTTCAAAGCTTTTTTTGAATTGTGAATTTATTAATAGACATAAACATGTAGTTCTTTCAGCAAAAGCCTGTGAGTGAAAATATCTTTATTTTACCTATTGGAATGAAATTTAATTCGATGGAGAATTCTGGTTATTACCTATCTTCTCTCAGCCCTTTAAAGATACCACCCCGTTGTCACCTCTTACCTATCACTGATATCAAGCAGACTGCTGTCAAACTCCTGCCATTCCTTTGGAGTTAATCATTCTTATCATTCATATAAACAATTTTCTTTATCATTAATGCAGATTCTACAACGTATCTACCATGTAGGTTTATTTTTATTTATCTTGCTCAGTACTTTAAACTGACTTCTGTTTTTTGTCAGTTTGGGAAAATTATCAGCCCACATAAATATTTTTTGAGACAGGATCTCACTTTGTTGCCCAGGCTGGAGTGCCGTGACATGACCATAGCTCACTGGAAGCTTGAACTCCTGGGTTCAAGTGATCCTCTCATCTCAGCTTCCTGAGTAGCTGGGACTACAGGTGCACACAACCATGCCTGGCTAAATTTAACTTTTTTGTAGAGATGGGGGCTCACTATGTTGCTCAGGCTGGTCCTGAACTACTAGCCTCAAGCGATCCTCCTGCCTCAGCTTCCCAAAATGCTAGAATTACAGATGTGAGTCATTGCACTCCCCAATTCTTTTAAAAATATTGCTTCTTTGCCATTCCCTATATCATTTTCTTCTGTCTCCTATTAGATATACATTGTAGCTTTTTAATGTCTCTTACCTGTCTTCATAGTTTTTTAGCTCTTTATGTTACACTTATTATCTTTTAAGTTATTATTCTCTATTCTGTCTGGTCAGCCTAAGTAATGCAGATTCTACAGTTGTACAAGATTCATGCAACTGTGCTCCAGCCTGGGCAATAAAGTGAGATCCTATCTCAAAAAATACATATGTACATATATTGGCTGATAATTTTCCAGAACTAACAACAACAACAAAAAAAAACAAAACAGAAGTCAAAGTGCTGAGCAAAATAAATACAAATAAACTGTCCAGGAGCAGTGGTTCACACCTGCAATCCCAGCACTTTGGGAGGTCGAGGCGGGTGGACAACAAGGTCAGGACTTCAAGACCAGCCTGGCCAATATGGTGAAATCCCGTCTCTACTAAAAATACAAAAAAATTAGCCAGGCATGATGGCGCATGCCTATAATCCCAGCTACTTGGGAGGCTAAGGCAGGAGAATTGCTTGAACCCGGGAGGTGGAGGTTGTAGTGAGCCAAGATCATGCCACCACACTCCAGCCTGGGTGACAGAGCGAGACTCCATCTCAAAATAAATAAATAAATAAAAATAAACCTACATGGTAGATACATTGTAGAATCTGCATTACTCAGGCTGATCAGACAGAATAGAGAATGAATAATTTAAAAGATAGTAAGTACCTCTCAAGTAGCTGAGTCTACAGGCGCATGCCACCATGCCTTTTTATATCTAGAGACAGGGTTGTAGAGACAGGGTTTTGCCAAGTTGCCCAGGTTGGTCTCAAACTCCTGGGCTCAAGTGATCCACCCACCTTGGCCTCTGAAAATGCCAGGATTACAGGCATGAGCCACCTCAACCTGGCCTCCAAGTCAGTTTTAAATGTTCAACTATTTTTATTTTCTCTGGAGTAAATTTATGTTTATTGGGTTTATTGACTGTCTTTCTCAATATTAGTGTTCCTCATGTATTTTAGAATTTCAGCATATAAGTTCATGTGAAGTGGGAGGTTTTAACTGTCTCTGGTGGACAGACCCTAGTCCAGAACCAGGTCTAGTACTGGATGACTTATGGCTCCATTCCTGATATTAAGGACATCATAGAGATTGTCACTGTACCGCTAAGGAGGTTGGACCCACTAAGACCTGGCTGTAAGGCTGTCTGCTTCCTCTCACACCTCAAGGTTTTTGTTTTTTTAATATATGGGGTCTCACTATGTTGCCCAGGCTGGTCTCAAACTCCTGGCTCAAGGGATTCTCTTGCCTCAGCTTTCCAAACAGCTGGGGCTACAGGCGTGCACCACCGCACCTGGCTAAACCTCCAGGTTTTATGTAAGCCATTTCTCAGGTAGCAGTCATAACTTTTTTTGAGTCTCTGTTAAAGTGGTGGAGGCAGAAGGGGCTAGCTTCAGTCTCCTGCACTGTGTGTACAACACTTTGAATCTCCACCATTCAAGAAATGAGCTTTCAGTTACCTACACCTTCTGAATCCAGAGCACAGGAGGCATGTGGTTACAGTCCCACGTACTGCATTGTGGTTTTATTGAGTTTCTAGTAAGATGAATTTATATTAATTTTATGCATGGCTACGTCCTTAAACTTCTCTTCTTAGAAAATTTTACGTATCATTACCATGTGTGTGGAATGAGTAAGAGGCCTAAGTCATGAACACTGCAAGCCATCATGACCAGAAATTCAAAACAAACATTTGACCCACCAAGCTTTAAAATGCATATTTGTACTAATTTTTCATTGTATTTGACTAAACTACAAAGTTCTTTAATAGACATTAATCTTTCCTCTAAAGTAAAACAAAAAAGTTCCTAAAAATATCTTAAAGGCCATACAGAAGTACACCATATGTCTGCCATAAACAGATTTTGCCAAAATGAGTATTCAAATTTCATTGAGCAATTTTTTTTATTCTTAAGTTGTTGGAGTTCTTCCTTGAAGATTTTAATTTTTAAAAATTTTGACGTATTGTAATTTCAAATTTACCAAAAAGCTATAATAGCACAAAGAATTCCTGAATATCCTTTACCTAGATTACTTAAATGTGAATATTTTGCTACATTTACTCTCACTCACTCTCTTTTTTCTCTCTCTCTTGCTCTCTCTCTCTCACATACACACACACAGACATATAAGTACATATGTATATACATATTATCATTTTTTGTAACTATTTATGAGTAAATTATAGACATGACACTCATTTACTCCTACAGTATTTCCTAAAAACAAAAACAAACAAACAAACAAACAAAAAACAGAAGTCAGTTTAAAGTGCTGAGCAAGATAAATAAAAATTAGGAAATAAGGAATTCCTAAAAATATTTCCTAAAACTAAGGAAACCTCAAATCTCCTTCCTTCCTTCCTTCCTTCCTTCCTTCCTTCCTTCCTTCCTTCCTTCCTTCCTTCCTTCCTCCTTCCTTCCTTCCTTCCTTCCTTCCTTCCTTCCTTCCTTCCTTCCTTCTTGCCTCCCTCCCTCCCTCCCTGTCTTTCTCTCTTTCTCTCTCTCTTTCTTTTTTTTTTAGACAGGGACTTGCTCTGTTGCCCAGGCTGGAATGCAATGATACAATCATGGCTCAATGTAGCCTTGAACTCCTGAGCTCAAGCGATCCTCCCACCTCAGCCTCCTGAGTAGCTGGGACTACAGGCGCACACAATCATGCCTGGCTGATTTAAAAAAAAATTTTTTTTTTTTTGTAGAGATGTGGTCTCACTTTGTTGCCCAGGCTGATCTCGAAGTCCTGGCTTCAAGTTATCCTTCCACCTCAGTCTCCCAAAGTCAGCCTCCAAGAGCCACTGGAGCCTAGGTTTAGCAACGTCATCGAGAAGTGCAGCCTTAAGTTAAGTGGATCCTTGCTGGTGCAAAGGTGGCATGGGAAAGCCCACTTGCAGTTGCAGCCTGGCCATCCACCTATTGAAAGGGCATGAGAGTATTCTGATCATCTCCACAGACCTAGCCCACAACATCTCAGATGGTTTTGACCAGAAGTTCTCAACGGCGCCTACCAAGGTCAAAGGCTCTGACAACCTCTTCACTATGGAGATTGACGCCAGCCAGGGTGCAGCATAGCTGCCTAGTGAGTTCTCTGAGGAGGACAACATGCTGAGCATGAGCAAGAAGTTGATGCAGGAAGGCCATCAATGAGGCCATGAGCTATGCTGAGGTCATGAGGCTGGTGAAGAGTATGAACTTCTCAGTGGTGATGGTTGACATGACACTCAGCAGATCAAGAACCAGATCATCCCGTTCATCTTACAAACGTGCAACATGCGAGGTGTGGGGGACATGAACATAGACCTGCTGTCCTCCATGCTGAAGCAGACACTGCTCATCATCTACTTTGTCAGCAAACAGTTCAAGGGCCCTGAGCAGACTACCTGTATCATCTGCAAATGTATCCCTGAGTTCTTCCAGGAGCTGGCCAAGTACAAGACTGACACATACAACATCATCATCACCCAGCTTCTCTTCCCCAACCCTGAAAATCCTGAAAGATAGGTGAGGCCTGACACAAGATTCAGGTCAAGTATCTGAACCAGATGGAGGATGCTTATAAAGACTTTTGCATTGTGAAACTGCCACTGTTTCCCCATGAGGTGCAGGGGGCAGACAAAGTCAACACCTTCTCAGCCCTCTTCATAGAACCCTATAAGCCCTGCAGCACCCAGCAGCACCACTGCCAGCCCCAGCTGCTGCCATTTTACACTCAACCTTTACCTTCCCCACTCTCCAGGGCAGAGGTTACACAAATCCCTCCCCACCACCTCTGCCATAGTACAAGGGGAGCCACTTGGGGAGCAGGTGTATGGTAGATGCACCTGTCAGAAATAATTGAAGCATACCCTGAGAATGACCCTGTGGTCTAAGATGAATGTGTGTTCAGAGTTCTGAGTGAAGGAATTTGGGAATGGCCAACCCAGAGATTCATTATTTATCTACGAGGAACATCTGAACCATCTGATCCATTCCATGGATCACAGGCCATACAGGGGTTCGAGGCCCTTTGTTTTGGGTTGGATGAAGGTTGCTAGGTGGAGATTGCCAGGGTGGGGGGAGCTAAGTGAAAATGCTGTATAAACTGCATGCTTTTTTATAAGTGGTAGCAGTTCTCCTGTTCATCATGCTGCCCTTGGACTGCCCTGTATGTAAATCCCCTCAATAAACCTTATGTTTCATTTGCTGGCTCCATGTCTCTTTTTCAGCCTCGCAAACATGGTGCCATCCCTACGGAAGCCAATAGGGGTCCAGTACAAGAGGAAGCAGGGAGGGAGTCTATTCTCCTGGTGAGGGTAGAAGTGCTCTAGTTGCCCTCCCTGCCATCTCTCCCTGCCTCTTGCTCTTCAATAAAATGATTTTAAACCAGAAAAAACAGTTATAATGAAAATGATGTTAAATGAAACAGTTATTTGAAAACCTGTTATACAGGTTACTTTATAGAATGTACTTCCATTTGGGTTTGTCTGATGCCCCCTCATAATTCAATTCAGGTTATGCCCCTTTGGCAGGATCATCACAAAGGTGACGCTGAGTTCTTCTCAGTGCATCACATCTGGGGGCACTTGCTGATTAGTCTAATTACTGGGGATGTTTGATTCTTTGGTTAGAGCAGCATCTGCCAGGTTTTGCCACTATAAAGTTGGCCTTTATAATGGATAAGTATCCCGTGGGAAGATATTTTGAGTCTGTGGAAATATATAGTTACTCTTCAAACTTTCATTCACAAATTTTAGTATCTATTAATAATTGTTGCCAGAACCAATAATGAATATGAAGGTTTTGCCAAATGGTGAATCTTTTTCCAACTATGTCATTTCATCTACGTTTTTTTATTTTTTATTTATTTTTATTATTTATTTTTTTTTTTTTTGAGGCGGAGTCTCGCTCTGTCGCCCGGACTGGAGTGCAGTGGCCAGATCTCAGCTCACTGCAAGCTCCGCCTCCCGGGTTTACGCCATTCTCCTGCCTCAGCCTCCCGAGTAGCTGGGACTACAGGCGCCCGCCACCTCGCCCGGCTAGTTTTTGTATTTTTAGTAGAGACGGGGTTTCACCGTGTTAGCCAGGATGGTCTCGATCTCCTGACCTCGTGATCCGCCCGTCTTGTCCTCCCAAAGTGCTGGGATTACAGGCTTGAGCCACCGTGCCTGGCCTCATCTACATTTTTAAGTTGATCTTCTACAATAAGGAAAAGCTTTCCCTTCTTATTTATTTATATCATTGTGGACTCATGGATTCTTACTTTATTCAATAGGTTATAATCCTTTACTATCATTATATATTTTTATGCTCATATGATCCCATATTTGGCCATGGGAGCCCTTCAAGCTGACTTCTATGTCCTTTTGACACATCTACATAATTATCTGATCACTTCCTTCTTTTTTGATAGAATAAAATGTTCCAGGATCATCTTGTTCTTTCCCTACCTCACCCTGGAGCCAGCCATTTATCCAAGAAGCCCAGTTGTTTTTAGTAAAGAATAGGCTGGGTGCAGTGGCTCACGCCTGTGATCCCAGCACTTTGGGAGGCCGAGGTGGGAGGATCGCCTGAGGTCAGGAGTTCGAGACCAGCCTGGCCAACATGGCAAAACTCCCCCTCTACTAAAAATACAAAAATTAGCTGAGCGTGGTGGCACTTGCCTGTAATCCCAGCTACTCGGGAGGCTGAGGGAGGAGAATTGATTGAACCTGGGAGGCGGAGGTTGCAGTGAGCCAAAGTTGTGCCACTGCACTCCAGCCTGGGCAACAGAGGAGAGACTCTGTCTCAAACAAAACAAAACAAAACAAAACAAAATCTATGAGCTCACACTGATTCAATTCCAGTTCAACACTACAGGTTACATTCTATCATCTCCCCTTTCCATATCTGAAATGTCCTTTTTCTAAAGTGAGAAAAAGGTTCCTATTATCTATAACATATTTACTTATTTGCTTAATCCTAAAATGTACTAAGCTAGCTAACCCATTCCTCTGTGAAAAAGAAGCCTGCTAATTAGAGTTTAATACTTGTTTAGAGTTGTTTTAACCTGAGGGTATATAGTCCAAATATTGTGTTCTTTAGATTAGTTTCTCCAACCCCCTTCAGTATGGTATATTACTCATTTGAAATACAATTTGCTTCACTTATTTTTTTGTTTTCAATTTTAGAAACTCCCCCAATCCTGTCGAATATATACTTACTTATGTAAATGAAATATTAACATAGTTCCAAAAGTAAGACATGTGCAAAAAAAAATTCTTCGGTAAGTGACCTTCATATCTATCCCACTTTTATCTTTTCACTCCATCTCACCAACATCTTATAGATAATGAATCTCATTGGTCTCTGATTTATTCTTCCTGTGTGCATATTTTTTCTTAGATGAGCAGATATATGTATATACAGTTGACCTTTCAACAGCATGGATTTGAACTGTGTGGGTCTACTTATACATGGATTTTTTTCAATAAATATATTAGAAAATTTGGAAGGATTTGCAACAACTTAAAAAAACTCACAGACCAACTGTGCATCCTACACATATTGGAAAAACTAAGAAAAAGTATGTCATGAATGCATAAAATATGTAGACACTAGTCCATTTTATCATTTACTACATTAAAATATACACAAATCTGTTATAAAAAGTTAACGTTTAGCAAAACTGACACACACACTTACAGACCATATATGGTG
Source organism: Rhinopithecus roxellana (assembly GCF_007565055.1). Taxonomy (NCBI): domain Eukaryota; kingdom Metazoa; phylum Chordata; class Mammalia; order Primates; family Cercopithecidae; genus Rhinopithecus; species Rhinopithecus roxellana. Next base: position 18,007,877 of record NC_044563.1, on the reverse strand, counting down.
CCATTCACAGTGGAGAGAAATGTAAGCAAACATACAGTATTAAATCATAACTGTATAAAATTAACTGTAGCTCATACTGTACTACTATAATAATTTCATTCATAGCCAACTCCTGTTGCTATTGCAGTGAGCACAAGTGTTGCAAGTATCTGCTTAAAACACCATGTGATGCTAATCATCTCTGCATGGGCAGTTCATTTCTCCAGTAAACTGTGTATCACAGTAAAAAGTGATCTCTCATGGTTCTCATGTATTTTTCATCGCGTTCAGTACAAAACCATAAACCTCAAGTAACACCATGGGACCCATAAGAAGTGTCACTAGTGATGCTGGAAGTGTTCCCAAGAAGCAGAGACAATTCATGACGTTACAATACAAAGTTGAATTGCTTGACATACATCATAGATTGAGATCTGCAGCTGTGGTTGGCCTCCATTTCAAGATAAATGAATCTAATGTAAGGACAACTGTAAGCAAAGGAAAGGAAATTCATGAAGCAGTTGCTGCAGCTACATCACCAGGCATAAAAACATTGCACTTTTGGTGAAATATTTTTTAACTTGTCTTGAAAACGTAGCTTTTATATGAGTGCAGGATTTCTATAAGAAAGGCATACGAGGCCGGGCGCGGTGGCTCAAGCCTGTAATCCCAGCACTTTGGGAGGCCGAGACGGGCGGATCACGAAGTCAGGAGATCGAGACCATCCTGGCTAACACGGTGAAACCCCGTCTCTACTAAAAACTACAAAAAACTAGCCGGGTGATGCGGCGGCGCCTGTAGTCCCAGCTACTCAGGAGGCTGAGACAGGAGAATGGCGTGAACCCGGGAGGCGGAGCTTGCAGTGAGCTGAGATCCGGCCACAGCACTCCAGCCTGGGTGACAGAGCGAGACTCCGTCTCAAAAAAAAAAAAAAAAAAAAAAAAAAAAAAAAAAAAAAAGAAAGGCATACGACCCTAATATGATCTGAGAAAAAGTGAAGTCATTACATGACAATTTAAAGCAGAAGGAAGGTGAAGGGTCTAAAGCTGGAGAATTTAATGCCAGTAAAGGATGGTTTGATAATTTTAGAAAAAGTTTTGGCTGAAAAAATATCAGGATATCAGGGGAAGTAGCTTCTGCCAACCAAGAGGAGGCAAACAAGTTTCCAGATGCCATTAAGAAAATTATTGAGGAGGCCAGGTGCAGTGGCTTATGCCTGTAATCCCAGCACTTTGGAAGGCTGAGGTGGGAGGATCGCTTGAGCCCAGGAGTTTGAAACCAGACTGGGCAACATGGAAAAATCCCATCTCTACCAAAAATAAAAATTAGCCGACCACGGTGGCACAAGCCTGTAGTCCCAGCTACTCAAGAGACTGAGGCATGAAACTCAATCGAGCACAGGAATTCGAGGTGGTGTGAGTTATAATCATGCCACTGGACTCCAGCCTGGGCAACACAATGAGACCCTGTCTCTAAAAAAAAAAAAAAAAGAAGAAGAAGCTTTTTAAAATCTTTGAGGAAAAAGGATATCTTCCTGAGCAGTTTTTTAATGCCGATGATGGGGGAAAAAAAGTGGCACAAAGGACACTTATTAGTAAGGAAGAGATGCACACACCAGGATTTAAGGCAGGAAGGGATGGGCTAACTCTACTACTTTGTGCAAACGCAGTCAGGTTTATGATTAGGACTGCCCTTATCTATAAAGTTGCTAACCCCTGAGCTTTGAAGGTAAAAGATAAACACCAGTTGCCAGTTTTGGTTGTATAAGAAGGCGTGGATAATGAGAACCATTTTTTATGGACTGGGTTTCATCAATATCGTTCCTAAAGTCAGGATGTACCTTGCTGGTAATGGACTGCCTTTTAAAGTTCTTTTGAATGGACAACGCCCCTGGCCGCCCAGAACGCATGAGTTCAACACCAAAGGTATCAAAGTGGTCTGTAATACTTGCCCCCAAATACAGTGTTTCTAATTCAGCCCCTAAGACAGGGGGTCATAAGGACCTTTAAGGCTCATTACACATAGTACTCTATTGGAAAGGACTATCAACGCTATGGAAGAGATTCCTGATAGAACATCAAGAAAGTCTGGGAGGATTATACCAGTGAAGATGCCACTGTTGTTATGGAAAAAGCCATTGAGCCCCCAACAATAGATTCCTGCTGGAGAAAACTGCATCCAGATGTTGTGCATGACTTCACAGGATTTACGACAGAGCCAATCAAGGAGATCACGAAAGAGATTGTGGATATGGCAAAGAAGGTGGGGGAAGGGTTCCAAGATGTGGATCCTGGAAAAATTCAAGAGCTAACAGACATCACACCAGAGGAATTAATAGACGACAACTTGATGAAGGTGAGTGCTTCTGAACCAGTGCCAGAAAAGAAGGCATAGAAGAGAAAGAAGATGCAGAAGCAGGGCCAGAAAACAAACTGACATTAGATCATATGGCAGAAGAGTTCCAACTATTCAAGACTGCTTTTGACTTATTTTATGACATGAACTCTTCAGTTATACAGGCACTGAAACTAAATAAAATGGAGGAAAAATTGGTACCATACAGAAACATTTTTAGGGACATGAAAAGGCAAAAAAATCAGAAATCACCATGTGTTTTCATAAAGTCACACCGAGTGTGCCTTCCTCCCCTTCTACCACCTCCACCTCTTCTCCCCTGCCACCCTTAAGACAGCAAGACCAACTCCTCCTCCTCCTCCTTCTCTTCCTCAGCCACTTAGCATCAAGAAGACAAGGATGGAGGTCTTTATCCTGATCCACTTTCATTTAATGAATAGTAAATACATTTTCTCTTCCTTTTGATTTTCTTAATAACATTTTCTTTTCTCTAGCTGACTTTGTTATAAGAATGCCGTATATAGTACATATACAACGTATGTGTTAATCAACTGTTTTAATGCTATTGGTAAGGTCAATAGTAGACTATCAGTAGTTAAGTTTTTGGTGAGTCCAAAATTATACGTGGATTTTCTACTACCTGAAGGGGAGAAATCGGCAACCGTAATCCTCATGTTGTTCAAGGGCCCACTGTGTTTTTATTTCCTCTTCTTCCTTACACAAAAAGTAGCATAAAATAGATATTCTTTTGTCCAATTCACAGGGCTCTGAATGTTTCTTTGTAAGCTATCATGAATAAGAAGTTCAGGAAATCGCTATGGATTCTCTAACCACAAGAGAACCAGAGACATCAAAATTAAAATATTTTGGACTTGGCTGTGACATGAAGGTTAAAAAAATTTAAACTAAAATTTATTTGTGAGTTACATATTTTTAACCTTACAAGGTATAATTTATTAAGATGAAATGGTCTGACAGTGCATCCATTTTCTTTAGTTGAATATGTTTGTATTAATTGTAAAGTGAAGTTTATCAGTTAACTCTCTCCAGAAGATATAATCATCTATGTGGCATACACTATTGGCTTTGTCTACAATACTGTCACTAAGTGATTATAATTAAGCCCTCCCATTTGCATCAAATGTGAAGACTGTGTTCACAACAGTAGGAAAATTTGGTTTCACTGGAAATTAAAAAATTCTAATGTAAAAAAAAATGAAGCGGGCTGAGTACAAATCTCCCTATAGTTTTGACAATAAAATAAATTCCATAGGTTTCCTATTTTATTAGCTTAATATTTGTGATATTAATACTGAGTGTCAACTTGATTGAAGGATACAAAGTATTGATCCTGGGTGTGTCAGTGAGGGTGTTGCTAAAGGAGATGAACATTTGAGTCAGTGGGCTGGGAAAGGTAGATCTACCCTTTTTTTTTTTTTTTTTTTTGAGACGGAGTCTCACTCTTTCGCCCAGGCTGGAGTGCAGTGGCCAGATCTCAGCTCACTGCAAGCTCCGCCTCCCGGGTTCCCGCCATTCTCCTGCCTCAGCCTCCCAAGTAGCTGGGACTACAGGCGCCCGCCACCTTGCCCAGTTAGTTTTTTGTATTTTTAGTAAAGACGGGGTTTCACCGTGTTAGCCAGGATGGTCTTGATCTCCTGACCTCGTGATCCGCCCGTCTCGGCCTCCCAAAGTGCTGGGATTACAGGCTTGAGCCACCGCGCCCGGCTGGTAGACCTACCCTTAATCTGGGTGAGCACAATCTAAAAAGCTGCCAGTCCAGCCAGTTAGAATAAAATGCAGGCAGAAAAATGTGAAAAGAGAGACTGGCCTAGCCTTCCAGCCTACATCTTTTTCCCATGCTGGATGTTTCGTGCCCTCGCCTTCCAGTCTACATCTTTCTCCCAAGCTGGATGTTTCCTGCCCTCGCCTTCTGGCCTACATCTTTCTCCCACGCTGGATGTTTTCTGCCCTGGAACATTGGACTCCAAGTTCTTCAGTTTTGGAACTTCTACTGGCTGTCCTTGCTCCTCAGCTTGCAGATGGCCTATTGTGGGACCTTGTGATTGTGTGAGTTAATACTTAGTAAACTCCCCTTTATATATATAAATCTATTCCATTAGTTCTGTCCCTCTAGAGATCCCTGACTAATACAACATTTAACATTAGGGCAATTTTTTTTTTTAAGAGATGGGGTCTTTGTTGCTCAGGCTGGAGTGCAGTGGCACGATCATAGATCACTGTAGCTTCAAACTCCTGGGCTGAAGCAATCCCCCTGCCTCAGCCTCCCAAGTAGCTGGGACTACAGACGTGTGCTACCATGCCTGGCTAATTTTGTTTATTTTATTTTTTGTAAAGACAGAGTCTCGTTATGTTGCCCAGGCCGGTCTCAAACTCCTGAGCTAAAGCAATCCTCCCACCTCGGCATCTCAAAGCATTGGGCTTACAGGGGTGAGCCACCATGCCCAGCTCTATGGCAGTTTTCTCCAGTAATATATTAAGAAAACACAGCAAGAGCTGTATTAAAAATTAATAATTTTATAATCAGACATTTGTAAACATGTTAAGCTAATGGGAGTTCTTGATACAATTTCATGTTCTCTTCCAGTAACAATGGCTGTTTGTACAGAAAAAGTCATACAGAATTCTATTAAGTGGCATCTATTTTCCCCTGAAAAACTAGATACAGATTCTAAGAATTTATGTATGATGTCAATTCCACATAAACATCTTAATTTTGGATATTAACTAGCAAAAAGCAAGAATTGATTTAAATTATTCTGGTGAAGTGGCCAGCAGGGACTACCAAGAAAGAATTAAATATAAATGTAACCACACACCTTTATAATAGAATGATTTATATTCCTTTGGGTACATACTCAGTAATGGGATTGCTGGGTCGAATGGTATTTCTGACTTTAGATCTTTGAGGATTCCTCACACTGTCCTATCAATGATAGACTGGATGAGGAAAATGTGCTACATATACACTATGGAATAGTCTGCAGCCATAGAAAAGAATGAGATCATGTTCTTTGCAGGGACATGGATGTAGCTGGAGGCCATTATCCTCAGCAAACTAATGCAGGAACAGAAAGCCAGATTCTGCATGTTCTCACTTATAAGTGGGAGCTAAATGATGAGAACACACAGATGCACAGAGGGGAACAACACACACTGGGGCCTATTGGAGGGTGGAGGATGGGAAGAGGGAGAAGATAAGGGAAAACAACTAATGGGTACTAGGCTTCATACCTGAGTGATGAAATAATCTGTACCACAAACCCCCTCAACGCAAGTTTACCTACATAACAAACCTGCACAAGTGCCCCTGAACTTAAAAGTTAAAAATAAATAAGTAAATAAATAAATAACTGTAACTATACTGGATCTCTATATAAATAGCTATTCACATTCCACATATAGAAGTAATAAAGATATGGGCAAGAGGACCAAATTAAAATATTCCAGTTCATTCTTAATGTGCAAAGAGGCAAAACTTCAAAACTCCAACAGCACTCTATGTCCTCCAGGTGCTCCTTGCTCTCACTCAAACTGAAAACGGCCAATGAACCTTGACCTGCACCATTTAATTGGATTATGGCAGTTGAGAGTCTTCCTAGGCCATTCTCCTATCTCCTTTTTTCTTTCTAAAACCAGGCCAGCTCATTAGAGTGGACTATCTTGTGTTAGAATTGGAATTAGACTTCTCTTCTGATAGTTTTTGTTTTGTTTTGAGGCAGGGTCTTGTTCTGTTACCCAGGCTGGAGTACAGTAGTGCGATCATAGCTCACTGCAGCTTCAAATTCCTGGGCTCAAGCAATCCTCCTGCCTCAGCCTCCTGAGTAGCTGGGAGTATAGGTGTGCACCAACATGCCCGGCTAGTTTTCTTTCTTCCTTTTTTTTTTTTTTTTTTTAAGTAGAGACGAGGTCTCACTATATTGCCCAGGTTGGTCTTGAACTCCTGGGCTCAGGAGATCCTCCTGTTTTGGCCTCCCAAAGTGCTAGTGTTACAGGTGTGAGCCACTGTGCCCAGATTTTTTTTTTTTTTTTTTCAAGGAATCCTAAAGATATCTGCCAAGAAGTAAAACAGGAGAACAGATCACATCCAACTATGTAGCACAAACTGGCCACACCAAGGTGATACAAACACAGAACATGAATCAGCCTAAACAGAATATATAAGACCAAAGATCCAAAATATCTTGGGAAGAATTATGATTCTTTTTTAAGATGTTCTTTCTTTCTTTTCTTTCTTTTTCTTTTCTTTTCTTTTCTTTTCTTTGTTTTGTTTTGTTTTGTTTTTGAGATGGAGTCTCGCTCTGTCGCCCAGGCTGGAGTGCAGTGGCATGATCTTCTATCTTGGCTCACTGCAACCTCCACCTCCCAGGTTCAAGAGATTCTGCTGCCTCAGCTTCTTGAGTAGCTGGGACTACAGGTGGCCACCACCACACCTGGCTAATTTTTTGTATTTTTAGTAGAGACAGGGTTTCACCACGTTGGCTAGACTGTTCTCGAACTCCTGACCTCAGGTGATCTGCCCACCTCAGCCTCCCAAAGTGCTAGGATTATAGGAGTAAGTCACTATACCTAGCCAAAATTATGATTTAAAGTAAATTTGTGTTGCTTCTACAAGCAGAAGGAAAAAATATATTCTGAGTTGGAGAGGGGCAAGCTGGGAGAAGACTTTTGGGGCATATTTTCCACGAACAGGTTGGCTAACTGGAGTTTTCTTGAGCAAGAAGTCACCAAGCTCTAAAGATACATTCCTGTGGCTGGGTGCAGTGGCTCACACCTGTAATCCCAGCATTTTGGGAGCCCGAAGCAGATTAATTGCTTGTGCATAGGAGTTTGAGATCAGTTTGGGCAAGATAGTGAAACCCCGTCTCTACCAAATGAAAATTAGCCAGGCATAGTGGCAGGTGCCTGTAGTCCCAAGGTACTTGGGAGGCTGAGATGGAAAGATGGCTTGAGCCCGGGAGGGAGAGGTTACAGTGAGCCAAGATTACGTCACTGCACTCCAGCCTGGGTGACAGAGTCAGGCCTTGTCCCCCAACCCCCAAAATAAAGAAGAAAAAAAAAGATACAAACTCCTGTGGCATGATTTTGTCTCCTGAACTAACAATCCCTGGATTTGTTCTTTGTTTCCTTGTGAAATTCACAGGAAGCCTAAAGCCCTTAAATGCTTTCTTCCCATGCCTATCAGCTATAAAATTTGGCAATGCTAACTTGGTAAGAGAAATCAGTGAGGCAAGTCAGCTAGTCCATGTTGCAGAACCCCAAGGCAGTTTAGACAACATATGTGCACAGAAGTTGCCTTACAAACCAGCTTCTTTCTTATATAGTGATACAAAAAAGTTTCTTTACAAAAGTTGAATGCAGTATTTCTAAGAACTACAGTTCTTAGAACCACAGTATTTCTAATTCTCTACTAGGCTGTTGCTATCTATTATTCTATTGTTCAAAATTACAACATGCTGACTATAGGAAAAAGTAAGTGAACAATATGATCCTGAATCCAAGGATAAATTTAACATATGATGTATTCAGAATGAGCTTCTCTCCATGGATATGCATCATGAATTGATCGGTTCATTGACTGTAACTCCTCTGTTGGCTACAGAGAAATAAGTGTAAATGCTATAGAAAATAGAAATGTGCCACACTGCAAGTGAGCACTCACAGTCTTCTTCATCTTCTTATTGTCAGCAGTGGCTTGATTAGAATTAGACCTTTGGCTTCTTTAAAAAAAAAAAAAAAAAATTTAGGAAGAAATCCAATAGGGACTATCCATCTTAAGTTACTGTCTAAAGATAGGTGAACCCATGTGTGAGAACTGAGCTGCCATTGTAGTGGATAGGATTTATAATTTCTGCAATAGCAAAAAAGCCCCAAATCAGCTTATCAGTTCACTCTAAGGACTTAAACACTGGTGTTTCATAACAAGATATCTTTTTCTGCCTAAGTAATCCTCAGGAGCAGAGTTAGTTTCTTTCCTTGATCACTTCACCAAGTGCTTTTCTGTTACCCAAATCCATAAAGGATCTTCTTAAAATAGCCATGAAATAGAGCACTGGTCCTACCCTGGGGGCTACTGCTAAGGGAGAAAGATGGTTCTTTCCAGGAAGACTATGCAAAGGACCTGGTTCTCAGGTGCTGCTTCTCTGAAGTAAACTCTTCCCCCATTGGATCTTTGCATATAATTCAGGTAAAACCTGCCAGGGTTTTAAAATGTTTCAAACTCCCCTTTGAAGCCCTCAAACTTCAAAACTCATTCCTGAAGGCCTGGCATGCTATGGTAAACTCACAGGTGCCGTACCTAACACATCAGCTCCTTACCTGCTGATGTAAGATGATTAATTCACATCTGCTTCCCCCTTGCAGCTTTAAATATGAAGGAACATCTTTTTTTATAAGGCTGGTTACTCCAGGCCAGTAGGAACAGGGAAATACCGGATGGAAAATCAATGCGCTGAGCCCTGGGAAAAGGTTACTGCACACATATGTACTCTTTATAGCATGTTAGAAATTTAAATTATAAAAATGTGATTCATACGTTATATTTAAGGAGGATCCTGAGGAAGGTACTGAGAATAAAAGAAGAAACAAACAAAAAAGGAAACAAAATTGTGTGTACACGATAATTTTAGCTACTTCATTTATTTATGTTTTGTTTTTTTGAGACAGGGTCTTCCTCTGTCATCCAGGCTGGAGTGCAGTGCCACGATCTCAACTCATTGTAACCTCTGCCTCCTGAGTTCAAGCGATTCTCATGCCTTAGCCTCCTGAGTAGGTGGGACTACAGGCGTATGCCACTATGGCCAGCTAATTTTTGTATTTTTAGTAGAGATGGGGTTTCGCCAGGTTGGCCAGGCTGGTCTCAAACTCCTGGCCTCAAGTGATCCACCCACCTCTGCCTCCCAAAAAGCTGGGATTACAGGCATGAGCCACCGTGCCCAGCCAATTTTAGCTACTTTAAAGTAGGTCTGCATAAGGAAAGTGATTAAAAATTAAGATGACATGAATTGTATTTATTCACTGGATTAGGGTTTGGGCTTATTATTGATTTCTTCCTGTCTTCCAAATATTCTGTAACATTATGTCAATTAAAAAAAAATAATGACTGGCCGGGCGCGGTGGCTGACGCCTGTAATCCCAGCACTTTGGGAGGCTGAGGCGGGCGGATCACGAGGTCAGGAGATCGAGACCATCCTGGTGAACATGGTGAAACCCTGTCTCTACTGAAAATACAAAAAAAATTAGCCGGGCGTGGTGGCGGGCGCCTGTAGTCCCAGCTTCTAGGGAGGCTGAGGCAGGAGAATGGCGTTAACCCAGGAGGCAGCGGAGCTTGCAGTGAGCGGAGATCGCGCCACTGCACTCCAGCCTGGGAGACAGAGTGAGACCCCATCTCAAAAAAAAAAAAAAAAAATGATTATCATAAATCTCTAATTTGTCTTGTTCCTACACGATCCTTCAGTCTTTTCAACAAGGCCTCTAAGCAGAGCTCTTTATAACAGAGCTTCCAGGAGCTTGCCTAATTTCACTTGAAATCCAGAATAATTGTGTTTTCATGGTTTCTCTGGCGAAATACCCCTTAGCCTTATCCCCCAGGAAAAGTTTCTGGACAGACCATTTCTCTTTAGAATGCTACAGTATTTCTGTTACATCTCACCTTCTGCTACATATTATATCTCACATTCTTTATGTGGTTTCTAAACCTGTCATCTGTTATTTCTTTCTTTTTAGCTCTATGCTCCAACCTCTGTATCTCTTTTGTCAACTGGTTTACCCTGTCTGTACTATTTTCTTCTGCTACTGAAGCTGAGTTTAGTTGCAGGTGAGGCCTCCCTCAGTCATCTGCAAATCCTGCCATTCCTTCCCCTCCTCTCTATCTCCAGACCTCAAAATAGCTTTTGTCTGTTTTACTGCCAGATCACATACCATAGTTTCATCTAATTTCTTGTCTGTTTTCTATAACTTTTGCAACTCAATACTAATTTCTTACAAGATTTTGCCCATCCACTGTATATCTACACTTGGCATTGCACTAGACAACATTTTAAGGTAAATTTTATTCTATTTTCTGCCTGCAGCTATAGCCTTTAGGTTCTTTTTTGTTGTCTTTTTGTTCTCACTGGGATCCCTTTAGCATCACCTGTAGATTTCACTGCAAACTCAACACTATTTTTATGGGCCCCCTTAGATATGACAAACCCCTTCCTCAATACCACCTCATCCAAGAACTGGAAGTATTAAATATGTCAATTCTGCTGGTTCAAAGTCCAGCAAGTATAATAATTCTCAAACCATCATCCTTTGTTCTTATTCAAGATTATATGAATTCAGTTGAAAAAATACTTCATACAAAGGTGTTAGTAATAGGCCAAGTCTTCTTGGACTTGATTATAATTCAAAGTAATAAAATCGAAGGGGGTTTAGGATGCAGGGTTTGTTCTTTTAGAACCATCCACGTGAAACTTACAGATAATGATTCGATTCTCTTCTCCATGGTTATAATCTTAACATGTCCTGTATAACTTTACTACCGTTATTTCCAGAGTCGCCTTCTGTTCATTCTTTTATTTGTTTTATCTCCAAAGTTGGTCTCACTTTTTAGAAAATTCTTTCAGTAGTCAGGTATATTTACCCTCTAAAGCTACTGGTAAATCCATGTATATTTTTCAAGCACTCATATTCCAACTTTAGTTAAAAGTTATTTTGTATTGTTTTACCTTTCCAAGTTCAAGCCCATTGTAGTAACTAGGAACTCCTAAAATAAGAGCACCACAGGCACATATGATTAAAGTTATTATCTTAATGATTCCGTATTATGCCATAGGAAAAAAATCAGTTTCTTCCTGATACCTTTTTTTTTTTTTTTTTTTTGAGACAGAGTCTGGCTCTGTCGCCCAGGCTGGAGTGCAGTGGCGCGATCTCGGCTCACTGCAAGCTCCGCCTCCCGGGTTTATGCCATTCTCCTGCCTCAGCCTCCCGAGTAGCTGGGACTACAGGCGCCCGCCATCTCGCCCGGCTAATTTTTTGTATTTTTTAGTAGAGACGGGGTTTCACCGGGTTAGCCAGGATGGTCTCGACCTCCTGACCTCGTGATCCGCCCGTCTCGGCCTCCCAAAGTGCTGGGATTACAGGCTTGAGCCACCGCGCCCGGCCTCCTGATACCTTTTTAAAACTCCCTTCAAATGTTCTTATTAACTGATTAGGTTTCAGTATCATTTTATTTCTTTTCCTATTTCCAACAGAGAATTTCATTTCTAAAGATACATAAGGAAAGACCTCTAGGTAGCAGGCAGAATCTTGCACCAAACTCTTACAAACAAACGAGAATCTAATGTATTACTAGAGTAAAGACCACAGAGAAAGAGGTGCCACAAAATTTTTGAAGATCCTTGGATAGTTGTTTCAGAAAATCTTAAAAGAAGAGCATAAATTTAACAAGGGGCTCATCAGTTCCCTGAATATCTGTTTGTCAGATGAGGTCTTAAATTCATTTACATAAAACTTTCTCTGTGATACAAACCTTCTTAGTATTGGTTTATTTTAGAACATGAGCACTCTCTCTCTAATTCTCTACTTGGTGCTATTTAACCAATTACCAACCTTCTTTATTTTTGAGACGGAGTCTTGCTCTGTTGCCCAGGCTGGAGTGCAGTGGCCGGATTTCAGCTCACTGCAAGCTCCGCCTCCCGGGTTTACGCCATTCTCCTGCCTCAGCCTCCCAAGTAGCTGAGACTACAGGCACCTGCCACCACGCCCGGCTAGTTTTTTGTATTTTTTTAGTAGAGACGGGGTTTCACCGTGTTAGCCAGGATGGTCTTGATCTCCAGATCTCGTGATCCGCCCATCTCAGCCTCCCAAAGTGCTGGGATTACAGGCTTGAGCCACTGTGCCCGGCCTAAACAATTACCAACCTTCTAAGGATCAAAGGACATTTCTCAATATTCTTTTATGATTGATTGAAAATTACAAAGTAGCTACAGACAATAGACTTTAACGAAAATCTGTACTGAAAACTCACTTTTCCTGCCAAACCTTTCAAGAGTTACTTTATGTAAGGAATGTTTAAAAAAGACAGAGAGGGCCGGGCGCGGTGGCTCAAGCCTGTAATCCCAGCACTTTGGGAGGCCGAGACGGGCGGATCACGAGGTCAGGAGATCGAGACCATCCTGGCTAACCCGGTGAAACCCCGTCTCTACTAAAAAATACAAAAAAACTAGCCGGGCGAGGTGGCGGGCGCCTGTAGTCCCAGCTACTGGGGAGGCTGAGGCAGGAGAATGGCGTTAACCCGGGAGACGGAGCTTGCAGTGAGCCAAGATCCGGCCACTGCACTCCAGCCTGGGCGACAGAGCAAGACTCCGTCTCAAAAAAAAAAAAAAAAAAAAAAAAAAGACAGAGAGAGAGAGAGGATTGGGTGCAGAGGCTCACACCTGTAATCCCAGCACTTTGGGAGGCTAAGGCAAGAGGATTGTTTGAGCCCAGGAGTTTGAGACCAGCCTGGGTAACATGGCGAGGTCCCGTTTCTATGAAAAAATCTTTAAACATTTGCCAGACGTGGTGGCACACACCTGTGGTCTCAGCTACTTGGGAGACTAAGGCAGGAGGATCCCTTGAGCCCAAGAGGTCAAGGCCAGTGAGCTGTGTTCACGCCACTGCATTCCAGCACTCCAGCCTGGGTAACAAAGTGAGACCCTGTCTCACAAAGAAAAAAAAAAAAAGGAACACAATAACTTAAACATAAACTGGTACCTTAAAAAGTAAGATATTGGTGGAATTACCATATAATTCAGTAATTCCATTTCTGGGTATACAGTCAAAAGAAATGAAAGCAGGGACTTAGACAAATACATGTATACCCACATTCACAGCAATTTTACTCACAATAGTCAAAAAGTGGAAGCCACCCTAGTGTCTAATGACAGATAAGCAACATGTGATACATACACACAACGGACTATTATTTAGTCTTAAGAAGGAAGGAAATCTGATACACGGTACAACATGAATGAACTTTGAGGACATTACTCTAAATGAAATAAACCAATCAAAAAAGACAAATATTGTTTGAGTTCACTTACATGAGGTACCTAGAGTAGTCAAATTCCTAGATACAGAAAGTAGCATGGTGGTTGTCAGGAGCTGGGGGGTCAGAGGGAATGGGAAGTTGGGAAGTCGGTATTTAGTGAGTACAGAATTTTAGTTTAGGAAGACAGAAAAGCTATGGAGATGGATGACGGTGATGGTTACAGAACAATGTGAATGTATTTAATGCCACAGAACTGTACACTTGAAAATAGTTAAAATAGTCAATTTTAACCAGGTCCCCTATGGGCCTTGATAATCTCTGCTCTTCCAGTCCCCAGGATCCTCACCATGTAGAGCCTGAGGAGCCACTGAAGTAGGTCACACAGTCCAGGAGGCCCAGCTTCTGCAGGGCCAACAGGAAGCAAAATATCTTAAATATTTTCTAACATTTAAGATATTTTGTAGGCTAAACGCTATGTTTTATCCTATTTTTTAAAATGTATGATATAGGTGTCAAATATTCACTATGTATATTCATAGAATTGCCTGATGGAACGAAAAACTGGAAGTTATAACCAAAAACTTTTTGAGTAGTTCGGAAGAAAAAATGACTGCGGCTTTGCTACTGAAAATGTGAACCAAGGACAGCAGCACTGGCATCACTTAGAAGCCTGTTAAAAATCAGAATCTGAGGCCCCAACCCATATATACAAAATCTGATTCTGCATTTTAACAAGATCCCTAGGTGATTCACACAAACATGAAAGTTCAAGAAGCACTAGTCTGGGATAAATCTTCCTAGCTGTATGACTTTGTATTGCAATTATTTTTCTCTGTAAACTAGTGATTACAGGAATGCTTATTACATAAGGTTGCCAAAGGCTAAATGTGTTAATAATGCATTCTGTAAAATGCTTGGTACATTCAGGGACTGTTTTATTATTATTACTCTGCCATGCAGAAAATCTGAGAAAGTTGATTTTAGGAACTTTTCTAAAAATATTAGTCTTAGAAAATCAATATTTTCCAGAGGATATAGATGGTGTCTGGCTTTAAGAGATAAATGTAGTGGCTGGGTGCAGTGGCTCATGTCTGTAATCCCAGCACTTTGGGAGGCCAAGCCAGGCGGATCACCTGAGGTCAGGAGTTTGAGACCAGCCTGGCCAACATGGTGAAACCCTGCTAAAAATCCAAAAATTAGCTGGATGTGGTGGCGCATGCCTCTAGTCCCAGCTACTTGGGAGGCTGAGGCAGGAAAATCTCTTGAATCCAGGAGGCGGAGGTTGCAGTGAGCCAAGATCGCACCACTATACTCCAGCCTGGGTGACAGGGCAAGACTCCGTCCCCCCCCGCCCAAAAAAAAGGATATATGAAAGAAAATAGTATGAAGAAATGGAAATGACTTTCTTCAGAAGATACAATGTAGAATAGAGTGGAGACGTCAAATTTATTTACAGTGGGGCTTTTTTTGTTGTTGTTAAATTATAGGAGGACCAGACTAATATTATTTACAAAACATAAATGGAATGAAAGTGGCTTTTAATAAGATGATGTCATGTTTTTAAGATATTTTAGGGGCTAAGTGGTATGCTTTCCACATGTCTGAAATCCCTTCATGGGATATTACCTTTCAGCTGAAATGTCATAAATATATATGACTTATGTGATAAAAAACCATATATGTGGCTGAGAAACCAAGGTAGAAGAGAGTGAAATATTGACAAGGTAGGGAGACAAAAAGGACAATACACAGGCACCCATAAGCTGCCAGCATCTGGGCCACAACTCTCAGAAGATGTCATTGGGTTTCTAACCTAATTCTCTGGCAGGAGATCTCTCCTTGTCCCAGAAAAGACTTTTAGAGACAGAGCGGATTAAAAATAATAATAATATTGTTAAGAAGTGAGGTTGCTGGGCTTGCACTTTACTAGCCGGAATCCCTTTATCTTTCTTGAGAGCCCCCCAGATCTCTTTTATTCTAGGTCAGTAATTTAACACTCTCAGCTCTCAATTCAAAGCCTGTAATGACCTTGCTGTGCTGAATTATTAGCCCAGGATATAGAAAGAGAGAGACAGGGAGGGTGAAAAACCCTAAAAAACAACAGAGGCCTTTTGATCAGAGCACCAAACTGCAGCTAGCTGTAACTCAAGCTGCCCATTCTTATATGGCAGGAATTAAGGACTCCCCCTGCCAGGCAGGACCCTATTAAAAGACAATAGCTGTTTGAAAAGGGTAAGCAAGTTGATATGGATATAATAGGCCACATATGGGGGCCCCTTTCTACTCTGAAATAAAGCTCCTTCTTAGGGTTGTGAGCTGGGAAATCCAGTATTCAGTAAGGCAGGAGGAGGAGGTATAATACAAGAGAGTGAGTAGCCATGCAGAAATGCTTGAAGGTGCTTCAGGAAAAAATGGGAGGCAAGTTTGAAAGAGCCTGCAGAGATGAGCATCAGTCACTGGGGATGGAAGCTTTCAGAATGACCAGGTGCTGTTTGGTCCCCAAGAGACTGTAAGGCTAATGATGACAAGGATTTGGCTAGAACCAATGTAGTGGTTAGTTTCTCTAATGGGTTAACAACAACCACAACAATAACCCTAATAAGCAAAGTAGCAAGCTCGTGCCAGAAATGATGCAGCTGGCAAAAAGTAATCCTTTCTGTCTTATTTTAAACAGCCTAACATGTTAACATGCTAAAATCCTGATGAATAATACCATCTACTGCCACTACATGTTTTCGTTATCTCTTGGATTAAAAATAAATAAATAAATAACTTGCAAAACAAAGACAGTGGACTCTCCAAAGAAATCTCTTGCCTGAAAACTATATATCTCCTCCTATACAGAGAGGTAACCACAGGACACAGATGTTTGTTTACCTATCACCCCAAACACTGTGCCTATTAGTGAATGATGCTTCCGGAGGATCTTCAATCCACAACAGAATTTTTCAACCACTGTTTTAGTTATCTCTAAGATCTTGTATGTTACAAAACAAGGAATGATTTAGAAGTGATTCAAGGTATTTAAACACATTAATCTAGTTGTTTATGACTAAACTCTGAATCCCCAAATTCCTAAGCAAAAATATCAGAAAGATAGTTTTCTTCCCTCCACCACCCTTTGCCTATTATTGCCAAATGAACAGCTCTCCAGCTCCCATCCACTGCAATAAATGGGTTAGCTTGGTAGAATTTGCAACTAAAAAAAAAAAACCACATGAGATCTTCAACACTTGTTTGTTCCATTAGGTGGTCAACAGGGCACAAAACTTATCTTTAGCAAATTAAAGGGTTTAAATGATTAAAGAGAGGATTTGGATTCCTAAGAAAAAAATCAAAGAAGTTTTTAATAACATCACTAAGCTTAAGACTCAAATAAATATATTATTTTATAAAAAATTAGACATAACTTTTCATAAAATATTGATTTCTACACTACTGTCCAGTATGTAGACTTTATTTCATTTCAAATGCAGCCATCATGTAGGTAGAGACAGATGAGCAAAGGAGATGAAAGGCATCAAACTCCATACTCATTCCCCAGTTAAATGCCTTCATGCCTTGGCATATGGTGACCATACTTTCAGAAGTCCAAATTGGGACACATAATCTAAAAATGTTTTATTTGGTGTGGGGGCCACTTTCAGGTGTGAGAAACAGCTGAACAACTTTGCTTATATGATTGCCTATGTTTAAATGTCATATTATTTAATAATCTTAAAATATATATAGCCTATGTAATCAGAAAAATTCATTATACAGAATAGCATGCGTAGTGTACCATTTACAGGCATACCTTGTTTTATTACGTTTCACTTTATTATACTTTGTAGATATTGAATTTTTTACAAATTGAAGGATTTTGGCAATTCTGTGTCAAGCACGTCTAGGGTGCCAACAGCATGTGCTCACTTCATATCTCTGCTTCACATTTTGGTAATTCTCACAATATTTCAAACTTTTTCATCATTTGTATATCTGTTATCATGGTCTGTGATCATTGATCTTTGATGTTATTGCTGTAATTATTTTGGGGTGCCACAAACCACACCCATATAAGAGGGTGAACTTAATAAATGTCATATGTTCTGACTGCTCCACCGACAGGCTGTTCCCCTTTCTCCCTCCCTTTCCTTGGTGGGCTCTATTCCCTGAGCTACAATGTTATTGAAATTAGGTCAATTAATAACCCTACAATGGCCTCTAAGTGTTCAAGTGAAAGGAAGAGTCTCTTACTTTAAATTAAAAGCTAGAAATTATTAAGCGTAGTGAAGAGAGCATGCCAAAAGCCAAGATAGGCCAAAAGCTAGGCCTCTTACACAAAACAGTTAGCCAAGTTGTGCATGCAAAGAAAAAGTTCTTGAAAGAAATTTAAAGTGCGTTCCAGGCCAGGCACGGTGACTCATGCCTATAATCCTAGCACTTTGGTAGGGCCGAGGTGGGCGGATCACATGAGGACAGGAGTTTGAAACCAGCCTGGCCAACATGGTGAAACCCTGTCTCTACTAAAAATACAAAAAAGTTAGCCAGGCATGATGGCTCATACCTATAATCCCAGCTACTAGGGAGGCTGAGGCACAAGAATCGCTTGAACCTGGGAGGCAGAGGTTGCAGTGAGCTGAAATCGTGCCACTGTACTCCAGCCTGGGTAAAGGAGTGAGACTCTGTCCAAAAAAAAAAAAAAAAAAAAAAAAAAAAGCATTCCAATGAACAAACAAATGATAAGAAAGCGAAACAGCCTTACTGCTGATATGGAGAAAGCTTTCATGTCTGGACAGATAAAACCAACCATACCATTCCCTTAAGGAAAACCTAATCCAGAGCAAGGCTCTAACTCTCTTCAATTATGTGATAGCTGAGAGAGGTAAGGAAGCTGCAGAAGAAAAGTCTGAGGGTAGCAGAGGTTGGTTCATGAAGTTTAAGGAAGTAAGCTGCCTCCATACCATAAAAGCACAAGGTGAAGCAGCAAATGCTGATGGAGAAGGTGCAGCAAGTTATCTGGAAGATCTAGCTAAGATCATTGATGAAGGTGGCTACACGAAATAACAGATTTTCAATGTTGTTGAAATGAAATGAAAGCTACACTTTGAAGCTTTCAAATGTAGCTACAAAATGAAGCTACATTTTCAATGTAGACAAAACAGACTTCTATTGGAAGAAGATGCCATCTAGGACTTTCATAGCTGGAGAAGAGAAGTCAATGCCTGGCTTCAAAGCTTCAAAGGATAGGCTGATGCTCTTGTTAGGGGCTAATGCAGCTGGTGACTTTCAGTGGAAGCCAATGCTCATTTACCATTCTAAAAAATCCTAGGGCCTTAAGAATGATGCTAAATCTACTGTACTTGTGCTCTATAAATGGGACAACAGAGCCTGCATGAAAGCACATCTGTTTATGGCATGGTTTACTGAATATTTTAAGCCCACTTTAAAGGAGTAAGTAAAGACTTACTTACTTACAACTTAATGTTGTTTTCATACCTGCTAACACAACATACATTCTGCAGCCCAGGGATCAAGGAGTAATTTCAACTTCAGGTCTTACTTAAATACATTTCATAAGGCTATAGATGTCATAGATAGTAATTCCTAGTGGATCTGGGCAAAGTAAATTCACCTTCTAGATGCTATTAAAAACATTCATGATTCATGAGAGGTCAAAATATCAACATTAACAGGTGTTTGGAAGAAGCTGATTCCAACCCTCACAGATGCCTTTGAGGAGTTCAAGACCTCAGTGGAGGAAGTAACTGCAGATGTGGTGGATATAGCAAGAAAACTAGAAGTAGAGCCTGAAGATGTGAAATGCTAATAGTGGTCATCTAAGACAGATATTTCAGGTGAGTTTTATTTGTACATTCTGAGAGGCATGTGTGCATATTATGATGCACATATATCATTTTTATATTCAGATAAAACTATCAATAGATTTTTTTTCAAAACTTTTATTGTAGTAAAACACATAAACTTCACCATCCTAACCATTTTAAAGTGTGCAGTTCAGTGGTTTTAAATACATTCATAATATTATGAAACCATCCCCACCATCCATCTCCATAATTCTTTTCATCTTATAAAACTGAAACTCTGTACCCATTAAACAACAACTCTCCATTTTCCCTCCTCACACCCACTATTCTACTTTCTAGTGTATTTTTTGACTACTCTACTTATCTCACGTAAGTGAAACAACACAGTATTTATCTTTTTGTGATTGGCTTCTTTCACTCAGTGTAATGCCCTCAAGATTCATCCATGATGTAGCATATGTCAGAATTTCCTTCATTTTTAAGGCTAAAATAATGTTCCATTGTATGGATAGACCATATTTTGCTTATCCATTCATCAGCCAGTGAACATGTGGGCTGCCTCCACATTTTAGCTATTGTAGAAAATGCTGTTCTCAACCTGAGTGTACAAATATATTTTTGAGACCCTGCTTTCAATTCTTTGGGGTATATACCCAGAAGTGGAATGGCTGAATCTTACATGTTAAATTTTTTGGAGGAACTGTCACACTGTTTTCCACAGTGGCTATTTGATTTTATACTCCCACCAATGTTACGCAAGGGTTCCAAATTTTCCACATCTTCACCAAGACTTGTAATTATCTCTTTTTTAAAGTACTAGCCATCCTAATGGGTGTGAGATGATATCTCATTGCAGGGTTTGTTTGTTTTTGAGATAGGGTCTCTGTCATCCAGGCTAGAGTGCAGTGGTGCATTCATAGCTCACTGCAAACTTGAATGCCTGGGTTCAAATGATCATCCCACCTCAGCCTACTGAGTAGCTAGGACTACAGGCATGTGCCACCATGCCCAGCTAATTAAAACAATTTTTTTTATTTTGTAGAAATGGGATCTCACTATGTTGCTCACACTGGTCTTGAACTCCTGGCCCCAAGCAATCCTCCCACCCCAGCCTCCCAAGCAACTAGGACCTTAGGCGCGTGCCACCACGCCTGGTTAATTTTTGTATTTTTTGTAGAGACAGGGTTTCACTGTGTTGCCGAGGCTGGTCCCAAACTCCTGGCCTCAAGCCATCCTCCTGCCTTGGCCACCCAAAGTGCTAGGATTATAGGTGTCAGCCCCCCAACACCCAGTCTCTAATTTTATTTTTATTTTTCAAAATTGTTTTAGACTTTATTATCCCTTTACACTTTGGTAAAAATTTTAGAATCAGGTTGTTTCTATCTGCAAAATGTATTGCTGAGGTTTTCGTTGTAATTGCATTAAATCTATAGATAAATATGGGGAAAATTGGGCTGAGCACAGTGGCTCACGCCTGTAATCCCAACACTTTGGGAGGCTGAGGCGGGCAGATCACCTGAGGTCAGGAGTTTCAGACTAGCCTGGCGAACATGGTGAAACCCCGTCTCTACTAAAAATACAAAAATTAGCTCGGCATGGTGACATGCGCCTGTAGTTCCAGCTACTCGGGGGCGCTGAGGCAGGAGAATCTCTTCAACTCAGAAGGCAGAGGTTGCATTGAGCCGAGATCCCACCACTGCATCCCAGCCTGGGTGACAGAGTGAGACTCTGTCACCTAAAAAAAAAAAAAAAAAAAAAAGGGTGGGGAACCAATATCTCTACTATGTTTAATCTTTCAATCCATGAATACTGTTTGTCTGTCCACTTATTATAGTTTTGTTTTCTTTTACCAGCATTTTGTAGCATACAGGCTATGTACATGTTTTGTTCGATTTATACCTAAATATCTCATTTTAGAAGAGCTCTTATAAATGGATTTTTTCATGTATAAATGGTTTTCAATTGTATATTGCTAGTATATAGATTAATCTTTATGTGTTGGCCTTAAAGTAAACATTTTTAAAGGCAAAATAATTTCTATTGAAAAGACAAATTAGACTTCATAATTTTTTTTAAGTGCATCAAAAGACACTATCAACAGTGTAAAAAAGCAACCCACAAAATGGAAGAAAATGTTTCTTGAAAAATTAGAGAGGCCAGGCGCAGTGGCTCATGCCTATAATCCCAGCATTTTGGGACGCCAAGGTGGGTGGATCACTTGAGGTCGGGAGTTCGAGACAAGCTTGGCCAACATGGTGAAACCATGTCTCTGCTAAAAATGCAAAAATTAGCTGGGCATGGGGGTGCACGCCTGTAATCTTAGCTACTCAGGAGGCTGAGGCAGGGGAATCACTTGAATCCGGCAGGTAGAGTTTGCAGTGAGCTGAGATCATGCCACTGCACTGCAACCTGGGCAACAGAACAAGGTTCCATCACAAAAAAAAAAAAAAAAAAAAAATTAGAGAAATCACACAAAGACAGTGTGGCAAATTGATTTTCAACAAAGGTACATAAGCAATTCAATGGAGAAAAGATACTTTTTTCAACAAATGCAAAATGTAAAAAAAGAGAAAAGAACCTCAACCTAAAATTCAAACTTTACATAAAAAAATGAACTCAAGTGGATCTTGGATCTAAATGTGAAAGATAAACCTATAAAACTTTTAAAGGGTCCAGGTGTGGTGTCATATCTCTAATCCCAGCTACTCGGGAGGCTGAGGCAGGAGAATTGCTTGAACCTGGGAGGCAGAGGTTGCGGTGAGCCGAGATGGCGCCATTGCACTCCAGCCTGGGTGACAGAGCAATATTCCATCTCAAAAAAAGAAAAAAAATTTTAGAGGAAAAACAGGAGAAAATCTTTGCAATCTGGAAATTAGGCAGAGTTCTTAGATATGACACCAAAAGCATGATCCAAAAAACAAAGAAATCAATAAATTGAATTTCATCAAAATTTAAAACTTTTAGGCTGGGCAGGGTGGCTCACGCCTGTTATCCCAGCACTTTGGGAGGCTGAGGCGGGCGGATCACCTGAGATCAGGAGTTTGAGACCAGCCTGGCTAACATGGTGAAACCCCATTTCTACTAAAAACAGAAAAAATTAGCCAGGCGTGGTGGCACGTGCCTGTAATCCCAGCTACTCGGGAGGCTGCAGCAGGAGAATCATTTGAACCTGGGAGGCAGAGGTTGCTGTGAGCCAAGGTTGTGCCATTGCACTCCAGCTTGGGAACAAGAGCAAAGCTCCATCTCAAAAAAAAAAAAAAAAAGAAAAGAAAAGAAAAAAGTTTTGCTCGGTATATAACACTGAGAAGAGAATGAAAATGCAAGCTAAATACTAGTAGAAAATATTTGCAAATTACAAAGGACTTGTATCCAGAATATATATAAACAACTCTCAAAACTCAACAGTAGGAAAACAAACAACCCAATTTAAAAATGGGCAAAGTTTGAACAGACACTTCACCAAAGAGGATATGTGAATGGCAAATAAGAAGTTTTTCAACATCATTAGCCTCTTGAGAAATGCAAATTAATACCACAATGAGATACCTATTAGAATAGTTAAAATGAAAAATACTGACAATGCCAAGCGCTGACAAGGATATAGACCAACCCAATCACTCATATATTGCTAGTAGAAATACAAACTGGTACAGCCACTCTGGACAACACTGTGGCAGTTTCTTAAAAAGCTAACCACGGCTGGGTGCGGTGGCTCACACCTGTAATTCCAGCACTTTGGGAGGGAGAGGCGGGTGGATCATGGGGTCAGGAGTTCAAGACCAGCCTGGCCAAGATGGTGAAACCCTGTATCTACTAAAACTACAAAAATTAGCCAGGCGCAGTGTCAGGTGCCTGTAGTCCCAGCTACTCGGGAGGCTGACGCAGGAGAATCACTTGAACCTGGGCGGCCGAGGTTGCAGTGAGCTGAGATTGCACCACTGCATTCCAGCCTGGGCGACAGAGTGAGACTCCCGTCTCAAAAAAAAAAGCTAAACATACACATACCATGTGATTGAGTGAGCAATCTTACTCTTGGGTATGCAATTCAGAGAAAAGAAAATGTATGTTCACACAGAAATGAGTACATGAGTATTTACTCATAATTGCCAATTGGGGGAAACCCAAATATCCTTCTAAGGGTGAATGGATAAACAAATTGTGGTACATATATACAATATAATACTATTCAGCAATAAAAAGAAGCAAAGTACTGACACATGGCACAACCTGGAGGAATCTCAAAGCTCTCAAACCACTATGCAGAGTGAAAACAGCTAATCTCAAAGGTTATATACTGTATAAGGCTGGGCATGGTGGCCCATGCCTATAATACCAACAACTTTGGGAGGCCAAGGCAGGCAGATCACTTGAGGCCAGGAGTTCGAGACCAGCCTGGCCAACAAGGTGAAACCCCATCTCTAGTAGTAACACAAAAATTAGCCAGATGTGGTGGTACTGTAATCCTAGCTACTGGGGAGGCTGAGGCATGAGAATTGCTTGAACCCAAGAAGGGGAGGTTTCAGTGAGCCAAGATCGCGCCACTGCACCCCAGCTTGGGCAACAGAGTGAGACTCTGTCTCGATAAAAAAAAAAAAAAACAAGTTATATACTATGACACTGTTGAAAAGACAAAACTACAGTGATGGAGAACAAATCAGTTCAGGGGTTTGGGTTGGGAGACAGGAGATTATAAAGGGATAGTATGGAGTTTTTTGTGGTGATGAAACTGTTCTGTGTGTATATATATATGTTCTGTATATATACGTTCTGTATATATACATGTGTTAAAAATTCATAGAACTGGTCGGGCACAGTGGCTCACGCCTGTAATCCCAGTACTTTGGGAAGCCAAGGCAGGCAGATCATGAGGTCAGGAGTTCAAGACCAGCCTGACCAATATGGCGAGACCCTGTCTCTACTAAAAATACAAAAATTAGCCGGGCGTGGTGGCACGCACCTGTAGTCCCAGCTACTCGGGAGACTGAGGCAGGAGAATTGCTTGAACCTGGGAAGCGGAGGTTGCAGTGAAAGAAGATCGCGCCACTGCATTCCAGCCTGGGGAACAGAGTGAGACTCCATCTCAAAAAAAAAGAAAAATTCATACAACTAAATGAAAAAGTGGCTGGGCAAGGTGGCTCACGCCTATAATCCCAGCACTTTAAGAGGCTGAGGCGGGCAGATCACGAGATCAAGACCATCCTGGCTAACACAGTGAAAATCTGTCTCTACCATAAGCACACACACACACACACACACACACACACACACACACACACATTAGCCAGGCGTGATGGCGGGCGCCTGTAGTCCCAGCTATTCGGGAGGCTGAGGCAGGAGAATGGCATGAACCTGGGAGGCAGAGCTCGCAGTGAGCCGAGATTGGGCCACTGCACTCCAGCCTGGGTGACAGCGTGACTCCGTCTCAAAAAAAAAAAAAAAGTACTAAATGAAAAAGTACACATATAATTTGATAAGTTTTTATATATGCATATACCCAAGAAACCATCACCACAATCAAGATAATGAACATACCCATAACTTCCCAAAGTTTCCTTTGACCCTATTTGGAATTCCTCCCTCCTATCTGCCTGTGACCTCCTGTCCGCAACCGATATACTTTCTGTTACCATATATTAATTAGTCACTATAGTCTTTAATTCCTCTCAGCAATGTTTTGTAATTTTCAGTGTAAACTTTTTGTCAGAATTATTTCTAAGTATTTTGTATTTTTTGATGCTATTGTAAATGACACTGCTTTTAAAATTTAAATTTCCAATTGCTCTTTGGTAGAATACAAAAATACAATGTTTACATATTGATATACAGCATTGATAAACTGACTTATTAGTTGTAGTAGCATTTGTTTTTTGTAGATTCCATAGGCTTTTCTATTTAGACAATCATGTCCTATGCGAACAAACTTGGTTTTTGTTTTTTTTTCTTTTTGAGACGGAGTCTCGCTCTGTCGCCCAGGCTGGAGTGCAGTGGCGCGATCTTGGCTCACTGCAAGCTCCGCCTCCCGGGTTCACGCCATTCTCCTGCCTCAGCAGCTGGGACTACAGGCACCCGCCACCCCGACCGGCTAATTTTTTTTTTTTTTAGTAGAGACGAGGTTTCACCAGGGTCTCGATCACCTGACCTCATGATCCGCCTGCCTCGGCCTCCCAAAGTGCTGGGATTACAGGCGTGAGCCACCGGGCCCAGCCACAAGCTTGTTTTTTGAAGTTTTCTTGCTTTATCCACTGGCTAGAACCTCCAGGACAATGTTGAACAAAAATGGTGAGAGTGGAAATCGTTGCCCTGTTTCCGATTTTAGCAGGCAAGTCTTCTGTCTTTCACCATTAAGCTTGATAGGTTTTTCGTAGATGCCCTTCACTGGGTGAGAAAATTCCCTTCTATTCCTGCTTTGCTAGGAGGTCTTTGTTACTGTTGTTTGAGACAAGGTCTGGCTCTATCGCCCAGGCTGGAGTACAGTGGCATGATCTCAGCTCACTGCAACCTCCACCTCAGTGGCTCAAGCAATCCTCCTGCCTCAGCCTCCCAAGGTGCTGGGATTACAGGTAAAAGCCAGCATGAATGGTCTTGTTTTTGTTTTTTTGAATCAAGAATGAATGTTGGATTCTATAAAATGCTTTTTCTCTATTTATTGAAATAATGGTTTTTTTTTCTTCTTATATGGTGGGTTACACATTTCTTTTTCAGAATTTGTAAGTTTACATTGATTTTTAAATGTTAAACCACCATGCATTCCTGGAACAAACCCCACATGGTTTTGATATATTGTTGGATTCAATTTACCAAAATTTTAAGAATTTTTGTGACAAGGAATATTGGTTTGCAGTTTTCTTTTCTGGAAATGTCTCTGTTTTATTTGGATACTAGAATAATGCTAGTCTCCTAGATTGAGTTGAGAAGTACTTTTTTTCAATTTTCTGTAAGTATTTGTGTAGAACTGGTGTTCTTTCTTCCTAATATGTTTGGTATGTTTTGTGTGTGTGTGTGTGTGTGTGTGTGTGTGTGTGTGTGTGTGTGTGTGTATAGTTGTTTTTTTTTTTTTTTTTTGAGATGGAGTCTTGCTCTGTCGCCAGGCTGGAGTGCAGTGGCATGACCTCGGCTCACTGCACCTTCCTCCTCCCAGGTTCAAGCGATTCTCCTGCCTCAGCCTCCTCAGTAGCTGGGATTACAGGCGCGCACCACCATGCCTGGCTAATTTTTGTATTTTTTTTTTTAGTAGAGACGGGGTTTCACCATGTTGGCCAGGATGGTCTTAATCTCCTGACCTCGTAATCTGCCAGCCTTGGCCTCCCAAAGTGCTGGGATTACAGGCGTGAGCCACCGTGCCCGGCCTGTGAGATTATTTTTAACTACAAATTCAGTTTCTTTAAGTTACCTATTTATTCTTGAATGTTCTCTGTGTCTCTGTCCATTTGATCTAAGTCATTGAATTTGTTGGCATGAAATTGATAATATTTCCTTATCATCTCTTAATACCTATAGAGTCTGTAATGATGTATCTCTCTCATTCCTGATATTGGTAATTTGTGTCTTTTCTCTCTTTTGTTGTGATCAGTCTGGCTCATGATTTTCTAATTTTATTTATCTTCTCAAAGAACCTGCTTGGCTTCACTAATTTTCCCTACTGTTTTTCTGGTATCTATTTCATCGATTTCCACTCTAATCTTTACTCTTTTCATCCCCTTCCCCCCTAACTTTTAAATTGCTCTTCTTTTTCTAATTTCTTTCTCTTTTTCTTTCCCTCCCTCCCTCCTTCCCTCCCTCCCTCCTTTCCTCCCTTCCTTCCTTCTTTTTTCTCTCTCTCTCTCTCTCTCTCTCTGAGACAGAGTTTCGCTCTTCTTGCCCAGGCTGGAGTGCAATGGTGTGATCTCTGCTCACCGCAACCTCTGCTTCCCGGTTGAAGTGTGATTCTCCTGCCTCAGCCTCCTGAGTAGCTGGGATTACAGTCATGCACCACCATGCCTGGCTAATTCTGTATTTTTAGTAGAGACAGGGTTTCTTTGTGTTGGTCAGGCTGGTGTCAAACGCCCAACCTCAGGTAATCTGCCCACCTCAGCCTCCCAAAGTGCTGGGATTACAAGTGTGAGCCACCACGCCTGGCTTTCTTTTCTTTCTTTCCTTTCTCTCTCTCCTTTCTCTCTCTCCTTCCTTTCTTTCTCTTTCTTACTTTCTTTCCTTCCTTCTTTCCTTCCTTCCTTCCTTCCTTCTTTCCTTCCTTCCTTTATTCCTTCCTCCCTCCTTTCTTTCCTTTTCTTTATTTTCTTTCTGTTTCTCTCTTACTTTTTCTCTTTTTCTTTCTTTCTTTCTCTTCTCTTTCTCTCTTCCTCCTTTCTTTCTTCCTTTCTTTTCTTTCTTTCCTTCTCCTTCCTTCCTTCCTTCCTTCCTTCCTTCCCTCCCTCCCTTCCTCCTTCCTTCTTTTTTCCTTTCTTTCTCCCTTCCTTTTCACGGGGGTCTCACTGTGTCACTCAGGCTGGAGTACAATGGCTATTGTACTCCATGGCTAATTGCAGCCTTGACCTTCTGTGCTCAAGCCATACCAAGTAGCTGGGACTACAGGTGTGCACTACCATGCATGGCTAATTTTGTTGTATTTTTTTGTAGAGATGGGGTTTTGTCATGTTGCCCAGGCTGGTCTCAAACTCCTGAGCTCAAGCAATCCACCCACCTTGGCCTCCCAAAGTGTTAGGATTATGGGTGTGAGCTACTGTGCCTGGCTATTATTAAAAAGTCAAAAAACAACAGATGCTGATAAGGCTGTGGAGAAATAAGAACACTTTTACACGGTTGGTGGGAATGTAAATTAGTTCAACCATTGTGGAAGATAGTGTAATGATTCCTCAAAAACCTAGAACCAGAAATACCACTTGACTCAGCAATCCCATTACTGGGTAAACACCCAAAGGAATATAAATTATTCTATTGTAAAGATATATGCATGTATATGTTCATTGCAGCACTATTCACAATAGCAAAGACATAGAATCAACCCAAATGCCCATCAATGATAGACTGGATAAAGAAAATGTGGTACATATACACCATGGAATACTATGCAGCCATAAAAAGGAATGAGATCATGTCCTTTGCAGGGACATAGATGGAGCTGGAAGCCATTATCCTCAGCAAACTAATGCAGGAACAGAAAACCAAACACTGCATGTTCTCACTTATAAGTGGGAGATGAACAGTGAGAACACATGGACACAGGGATG
Source organism: Rhinopithecus roxellana (assembly GCF_007565055.1). Taxonomy (NCBI): domain Eukaryota; kingdom Metazoa; phylum Chordata; class Mammalia; order Primates; family Cercopithecidae; genus Rhinopithecus; species Rhinopithecus roxellana. The sequence goes on along the minus strand of NC_044563.1, from coordinate 17,979,474 downwards.
GGAACAACACACATTGGTGTCTGTTGGGAAGGATGGGGGAGGGAGAGCATTAGGAAAAATAGCTACTGCATGCTGGGCTTAATACCTAGGTAATGGGTTGATAGATGCAGCAAATCACCATCCACACATGTTTATCTATGTAACAAATGTACATATCCTACACATGTACCCTGGAACTTAAAAAAATATATATATATAAAACCATTTATATATAACTATATATGGTTATATATGTGTTATATATATGATTATATATGTTATTTATATAATAAAATATATATATTACCATTCTTTCTGGCACCAATACAGCAAGAGAGCAGGAGGGTCAAGTATTTTCTAAATAACAAAGGATAAAAGGGCTGTCTCCGAAATTTTTAAGTTTAACATTAGATCCAAGGATACCTGACCTCAGTAGTATAAAAAATGTTCATTTCCCCCTTTTATTCCTACAAGGGATAGAAAGAAAAGAAGACTCAGTTCCTGGCTCCTGTAAAATCAGGGAGATTATAAATCCTGATTTATATAGAAGGCACCTCAGAGAAGACCTAGTGCCATAATTTAAAGAAAGGGCTCCCATTGTGAATCCAGTCATAGCTATCAATTATAGGTCAATTCCTATCATTATTATATCCTTGAAATGGAAGTCAATGGTCACAAATTATTTACAAAGCAAATAATAAAATTCAAGCTTCTCTTTTTCTTTTTTCTCTTCCTTTCCCCTATACAGCTATCTACAAAGCAAATAAAGTTTGCTTTGCTATCCCCTATCCCCTATCTTTTTTATCTTCCTTTCTCCTATACAGTTACAGGTTGTAATATCCCTTTCTTCTTCCTCTTCTCTCTCCATTATCTTAATCAATAATATACTTTTTAAAAGACCACCTCTCTTTAAGCAAGTATCTAAAATAGCAATGGCAATAGAAAGCCTCAGTGAGGCCTTCTCTGACTACACTATTGAAAGTAGATTTCCATCTCCCAGTCACTCAGTATCCGAAAGCTCTCCTTTATTTTCTTTTCTTTCTTTTTTTTTTTTTTTTTTTTTTTTTTTTTTTGAGACAGAGTCTCACTCTGTCGCCCGGGCGGGAGTGCAGTGGCCGGATCTCAGCTCACTGCAAGCTCCGCCTTCCAGGTTCACGCCATTCTCCTGCCTCAGCCTCCCGAGTAGCTGGGACTACAGGCGCCCACCACCTCGCCCGGCTAGTTTTTTGTATTTTTTGGTAGAGACGGGGTTTCACAGTGTTAGCCAGGATGGTCTCGATTTCCTGACCTCGTGATCCGCCCGTCTCGGCCTCCCAAAGTGCTGGGATTACAGGCTTGAGCCACCGCGCCCGGCCCTTTATTTTCTTTTTTTGGAGACACAGTCTTACTCTGTTGCCCAGGTTGGAGTGCAGTGGGATGATCATAGTTCACTGGGCTCAAGCAATCCTTTTGCCTCAGCTCCCTGAGTAGCTGGGATCATAGGTGTGTGCCACTATGCCTGGCTAATTTTTTTTTTTTTTTTTAAAGAAATGACGTATTGCTACGTTGCCCAGATTGGTCTTGAACTCCTGGCCTCAATCAATCCTCCTGCTTCAGCCTCCCAAGTCACTGAGATTATAGGCACGAGCCATCATGTCCGGCTCCTGATTTTCTTAATAGAATTTATCACTATCTGAAGCTACTTTACTAATTTATTTGTTTATTTATTTATTACATGTCTAGGGTACAGTAGGCCTTCAATAAACATTTGTTAAATGTATGTTAATTAATCCATATACTACAGCATATTCAATACCAACTTTTATTACTGAAAAACTACCTAAATCCATGTTGTGATATGAAAAGTTTAGACATCTAGAAGAGCATCACAGAAAAGAAAATGGGTCAGAAAACCTGCCAATTAGGGCATTAATAATGGAGAGGAAATAAGCTGACTACACAATGAAGTTAGATTCTTAAAAAGCCAAAAAAGACAAGCAAATCACAGTTCTCAGAAAAAGTGAAGTGTGATAAGGATGGATGCATGGCCTAGCTCTAAGTGATTTTTGCATCTGAGAGCCTCTATACTTAGTTTCTTCTTCATATCACTCTCAAGAAGCTTCATAGAAATGTATCTTTGAAATAGTACACACACCCCAAAACTTGGAGCCTTCTATGGCTGTGTTAAATTACATGGGTACTGAAGGGAGAAGAATCTCTATTTTCATCTACCCTGCCTAGTTCCTTTTAGAAACTCAACAAAGGCAAATAAGAAGTCAATAGTTGTAAAGTTCTACCAATCTGGATATCCAAATTCTTGTCTTCTCGCCATTCATCTTTCAATCTGTAAGTGTCAGAGACTTCTAGGTAATTTCTACCATCTGGCATATTTCTCAGATACAGAAGAAAATGTAATAAAAACATATTTTAAATGGATAATTCACAGGTTTTTTTTGATAAAAAGTTTGACAGACTGACACAAATGTGTATTTTTGGAAAAACCATGGTTGATAAATGTTTCAAATTCCTAAAATAGACTTCAATTCCACTTCTCTCACCACTTAAAAATTAGTTTTAATATGTTTAGCTTTGCTTTATCTCATATATTTCAATAATATATTAGGAAGTATTTGGGGGGAATTTTATCAGCACTCAAGCAACTACTGAACAGGCAGAATCACATCTTGGGAAACTGATTAGATGTCCTTTCAAGAAAACTTCTGATACTTAGTAATACATCTTCTCTACTGGCAATTTCCAAGATTTTCCTGGGGAATCACACTGAAGTTTGAGAGAAGAAAAATAAAATTTACCAGGGATAGTGTTAACATCAAACTAAATCTAAATATTACCTGTAAATAAGAATAACAGTCCAATCATACCTCTTTTTCCCTATAAAGTAAAAGTCACTACCAAATAACATTTATGAGAATTCAGTTTCATCTGGTAACTAATACACTCCTAAATGACTCAAGAATGTACCAAAAAAATTAGTAACAATAATAGTCAGAGTTCTTGGTTGCAAGCAACAGAAACCAAATCTCACTATCTTAAGCAAAAAAGGGCTCTGCTCGAAGGGTATTATTAGTGGCTCATAAAATCCACACGTGGCTGAACCATTAGACTTGGAAAACAGGAATCAAGGGAGCTTTGGAGGCAAAGGTCTCACCACAACAGTCTGATCCACAAGCAGTTACTGCAACTGACACATCTTTCCACTGAAGTCTCTTTGCTTAAGATGGCCAGAGATAGTTTCTGTTGCTTTGGCCAAGAAAATTTACTGCTACAGAATTTGTATAAAGTGAGACTCTTTGAAGAAAAGCTGGTCCCACTCTTTTGAGAAATTTCATTTCTCAGTATGATCTCCATTCCCATCCACTTTCCTCTTTGTGCTCAAGGCACACTAAACTTGGGATCTACTTTTTATTTCCACTCTTTTCCCAAGTAGTCCCCGCTTCCCGGAGTTCCATTCTCCCTTCTCTGTCTGATAATTATCTACATATTCTTTAAACCTAAATTGAATGTCACTATTCTGTGAATTCTTTCCTGACTGTATAAATAATCACTTTTCCTATCAAAGTTAACTCACTAGTCCAGAACTTCTAATGCTCTATTTTAATTGTATTTGTGTCACTATCTAATTTTTACATGACAGTGAATTTCTTGAGGACTATATCTGACACACAGTGATTGGCATATGATAACTATTTATTTTTTTATTTTTTTATTTTATTTTATTTTTTTTGAGATGGAGTCTCGCTGTCACCCAGTCTGGAGTGCAGTGGCCGGATCTCAGCTCACTGCAAGCTCCACCTCCCAGGTTCACGCCATTCTCCTGCCTCAGCCTCCCGAGTAGCTGGGACTACAGGCGCCCGCCACCATGCCCGGCTAGTTTTTTGTATTTTTTTTAGTAGAGACGGGGTTTCACCATGTTAGCCAGGATGGTCTCGATCTCCTGACCTCGTGATCCGCCCGTCTCAGCCTCCCAAAGTGCTGGGATTACAGGCTTGAGCCACCGCGCCCGGCTATGATAACTATTTAATAAACAGTTACTAAATTTTAAAAATTGAAAGAAAACCAAACAATGAGTTTCTCAGCATTTACAAGGTACTGTCTTTGCCTTCTTTTTTTTTTTTTTTTTTTTTTTTTTTGAGACAGAGTCTCTGTTGCTCTGTTGCCCAGGCTGGAGTGCAGTGGTGTGATCTTGGGTCCCTGCAACCTCCCTGTAACTTCCCAACCTCTGCCACCCAGGCTCAAGCAATTCTTCTGCCTTAGCCTCCCAAGTGGCTGGGATTACAGGCGCCCGCCACCACACCCAGTTAATTTTTCTATTTTTAGTAGAAATGGGGTTTCACCATGTTGGCCAGCCTGGTCTTGAGCTCCTGACCTCAGGTGATACTCCCGCCTTGGCCTCCCAAAGTGCTGGGATTACAGGCATAAGCCACCACATTCAGTCATTTTACCTTTCTACTTATTTCAATATAATTGAGCCTTCCACAAACTGGCCCTATCCTCATTATACATTTTCTGTTTGTTGCTTTTTACCTTGTACGAGTCCTCCACAAGTCAAATTAGATTCCTTTATGATCCCTTGCAGTGTACGATATTTTCTACTTCAACTAATTATTAATATGTTCCATCAGAATGCAAGTTCTAAAAGAGTTCTTCTTCCAATAGAAGTAGAGTAGGTAATTCAGACTAACCATTCTGGCTGAGAAAAAAAATGGATAAATTATTCAAGGCAATTGTCTGAAGTCATCAGAGAGTCACCAAGGCAAATGAAGAATGACAAGGCCAAGTTATGATAGAATAAAACCGAGAAAGGTGAGCTGAGCATTTAGTGCCACTTTTCCCAATGTGTGGGGTTTCTAAACAGAAGGGTCCATGGATTAAATTCAAGAGATCCACACGCTTGGATGGGGAATTTTTTTTTTTAGATGGAGTCTCGCTATGTTGCCCAGGCTGGAGTGCAGTGCCGTGATCTTGGCTCACTGCAAGTTCCACCTCCCGGTTTCACGCCATTCTCCTGCCTCAGCCTCCCGAAAGTCTGGGAGTACAGGCGCCTGCCACCACACCCGGCTAATTTTTTTTGTATTTTTAGTAGAGACAGGGTTTCACCCTGTTAGCCAGATGGTCTTGATTTCCTGACCTCGTGATCTGCCTGCCTCGGCCTCCCAAAGTGCTGGGAGGCATGAGCCAGGGAAATTTTTATATGTCTATTTTTACTAACTTCTAACTGGAATTTGGCATTTCCTTCTATTATGAATATAAACATAGAATTAACAGTACCTGTGACTCTTTCAGTAATAGAAATCTCAGATATTGGCTAGGCACAGTGGTTCACACCTGCAATTCCAGCACTTTAGGAGGCTGAGGCGGGAGGATGACTTGAGGACTGGAGTTTGAGAGCCACCTGGGCAATACAGGAAAACCAAATCTTTACAAAAAACTTTAAAATGAAAAAAAAAAGACACCTCAGATATTTTCATATAACATTACTGTCACACCAGATATCTCACAAGATCATTTATACTCATCACCACTTCAGAAATAAGGTATTATTATACCCACTGGTAGCTCTAGGGGCCTTTGCCAGTTCTGGAAGATTCAACTGATACACTAAGCAGTTAATACTTTTGAATTAATGTTAAATTCCTGGGTTTTCAAATGCTGTTAGGGCTTATAGACAAAAAATTAGAGTTGGCTGGGCATGGTGGCTCACGCCTGTAATCCCAGCACTTTGGGAGGCCAAGGCAGGCAGATCACAAGGTCAGGAGTTCGAGACCAGCCTGGCCAGCATGGTGAAACCCCGTCTCTACTAAAAAAATATAAAAAATTAGCCCGGCATGGTGGCGCACACCTGTAATCCCAGCTACTCGGGAGGCTGAGGCAGGAGAATCACTTGAACCCAGGAGGCAGAGGTTGCAGTAAGCCAAGATCATGCCACTGTATTCCAGCCTGGGCAACAGAGTGAGCCTCAGTCTCAAAAAAAAAAAAAAAAAAAAAAAATTAGAGTTCAGGACCCACCCAGGTTGAGGGGTGGAACTCTGGTAAACCACTAAGGCTCTTTTGGCACTCCTAAGAGCTTTACTGAAAATTAGCCCTCCCTGATATGTAAATCTATATTCAAATCCTTTCAAAACCTCATGGGATTGAGGTAATCCAGCATTGCTAGTGCCCAGGCCATCTGCCAGAAGCAAATATAAATCCCCTCCGAAGAAAGATAGCATCATTCTGGGCCTCACATTATCTGTATGGTTTTTCAAACACAATTTACAGAACTCAACTAGAGAAAAAAAATATATAACACAAGATAAGATAATGGAGTAAAAAAAAAAATGAAGAGATAGGACAGAAAACAGAAACAGACCCACAGGGAATCCAGATAATAAATTATGGACTTTGTAATAACCATGCTTTATTATTTACTGTGTTCAAGCAAAGAAAGGCAAGATTTAGCAAGGAAACAAACAAAAACTGAATAAAAATACTTGAGCTAAAAAAATACAATAATTAGAATTAGGAACTCAGTAGATGGTTTTAATAGTAAATTACACAGGAATGAAGAGAGAATTAATGACCTGGAAAATAGATCAGAAGAAAATATCCAGAATAAAGCATAAACTACAAAATGATGGGCTGTGCATGGAGACTCATGCCTGTAATCCCAGCACTTTGGGAAGCCGACGCGGGCAGATCACTTGAGGTCAGGAGTTTGAGACCAGCCTGCCCAACATGGCGAAACCCCATCTCTACTAAAAACACAAATTAGCCAGCTGCGGTGGTGGGCGCCTGTAATCCCAGTTACTCAGGAGGCTGAGGCAGGAGAATCACTTGAACCTGGGAGGCGGAGCAAGTTGAATCTGGGAGGCAAACGTGGGTTGCAGTGAGCCGAGATCATGCTACTGCATTCCAGCCTGGGTGACAGAATGAGACTCTGTCTCAAAAACACACACACACACACACACACACACACACACACACACAAAATGATAGAAAATGCAAAAAAGAGCATAAGAGACAGAGAATACCATGAAAAGGTCTAATGTTTGTATAATTAGAATCCCAATAGGAGTAAAGAGAGAGCAGAGGCCAGTTGTGTTGGCTCATGTCTGTAATCCCAGCACTTTGGGAAGGCGAGGCAGGAGGATCACTTGAGCCCAGGAGTTTGAGACCAGTCTGGGCAACATGGCAAGACTCTATCTCTACCAAAAAAAAAAAAAAAAAAATTAGCTGACTGTGGTGGCATGCAACTGTGGTCCCAGCCATTTGGGAGGCTGAGTGAGGCAAGAGGATTGCCTGAGCCCAGGAGGTTGAGGCTGCAGTAAGCCATGACTGCACCACTACACTCCAATGTGGGTGACAGACAGAGATCCTGCCTCAAAACAAAGAGACATAGACAGAGAGAGAGAGTAGAACAGAAGTAAATCTGAAGAGCTAATTATTGAGAATTTTCCAAGACTGATAAATGATATCAAGCTATAGGTTCAAGAAGCACTAAGAACACCAAATATAAAGAAAAGCAAACCTAGACACATGACACTAAAACTATCAAAAACCAAAGACCAAGCAGAAATATCCAAAAACCATCCAGAGATTTAAAAAAAGATTATTTTCAAAGAAGCAAGAATAAAACTGATAGCAACTTCTCAGCAAAGTCAGTAGAAACCAAAAGATAATGGAATGGTAAAACAGCTGCCAACCTAGAATTTATCTCAGGAAAAAAATTGCCCTTCAAAAATGAAGGTGAAAATTTAAATAAGACCTATAGATTAGTTAATAGCTTTAAATTAATGTTAAGTTCTTGATTTTGGCAATTATACTATGGATACAGGAAATGTTAACATTAGTAGAAGCTGTATGAAATGGATGTGGGAACTCCATATATAAATTTTTTTTAAACTTTGTGTAAGTCCAAAATAATTCACACACATTCTAAAAAGGTAAAATAGAGACAATTTCAGAATGGAAGCTCCATAGAGTTGAAATTTCTGGTCTGTTTTTTTCACTGCTATATCCCTGGTATCTAGAACACTGACTAAGACATAGGCGCTCAGTAAATATACATTGAATGAAGGAGCGAACAACAGTAGTAGCAGTAGCTACCAATTAATTCAACACTTACTGTATCTTAAGTGGAATACCAAGCACTTTACTTTCATTAACTCATTTAATCATTCCAACAATTATGTAACATGCATTTTATATTTTATATATGAGTCTCCCTATTTTATAGATGAGGTAAGCAATCTGCTCAAGATCTCATACCAGTAAGTAGTAGGCCCTGTAACACAGACCTATCTGACTCCAAAGTCCATGTTCTTAACTACTATGTTATGGTGCTTTCATGTCACAAAATACGTCTCCTTTCTGTTTTGTTTATCCAAACTCTACCTACCTTTCCAAATCAAGACAAACTGCTCTATAATGACTTAACTACTTTTACTTAACTAATAGTCATTATTTTTTCTTACTGTCAGTTCTCAGTGTACTAGGCCATATAAATTAATGCCATTATATAAGGTCTTGTATTGTTCTGTAATTGTTTGTTATCCAATGAGTTTTTATCTCTTTAACCAGATTACATTTCACAGGGAAGTGACCATATCTTATATTCCTATTAATATAGAGCACATTTGAAGCTCTATAACAATACTTAATATTTTTGAATATTTTTGTAAAGGGATGAAGAAAAACATTTCCATGAAGAAACAGCATTTTTGAACGCTTTAGTGATCAGGCTTATAAGGTCTAAGATTCTCAACATCAAATTCGACTCACAAAAAAAAAAAAAAAAACTACCTTAAAAAGTTTTTACATCAAATTTTCTATAGTATCTCTTTTTCCTTATGACATGTTAGGGGATGTTCAGGGTAATTTGGACACAGCAGTACAAGTTCTCCTGGTTAAACCTTCTTGAGAGGGTATATAGATTGTGTAGAAGGTAAAGTATGAGAGTGTGCAGATGAACAATTATCCCCACACATGTAAGCTGCAGTTTGTCTGGTGTAAATATACTCTCCCTGCCTGGAACTGCCTGTGTAATGTTCTCTCTTTGGGCTCTGTGGTTTCTCAGTACATTCCAACTGTTCAGAGGCTGGAGCTTGGCTCTGCAAGCACAGATAAACAGCTTCCTGGAGCAGGCTGCCAGCATGAGGAGCAATGACCTCAGCAGAGAAAGTCTGCTTTTCATTACCCTGAGCACATCGCTGTGCCGCTAGAGCTAAGAGTGGGAACAACACAAGTTGGATAGAGTTGACTGACTCAAGTCTCCCATTACACCTTGAGTTTTAAAATTCTAGTATGTAGAGGAAAGGGGGTAAAGACAGGAAGTGAGAAAATGGCATATGCAAAGAAAACAAAGAGAAAAACTTTCTTAGGCTATTCTGTGAATGACCTAAAGGATGAGTGGAGTGGCTAAGAGTCATGCAGGCAATCATTGAATATTTTAATCTCCAAAAATGTACACAAAATACAGGGCAAGCAAGAAGTGTTATAGAAAGTAAGAGAGGCCAGGTACAGTGGTGCACACCTGTAATTTCAACATTTTGGGAGGCTGAGGCAGGAGGATAACATGAGCCCAGGAGTTCAAGACCAGCTTGAGCAACAAAATGAGACCCCTGTCTCTACAAAAAAGAAAAAAAAAAGTTAGCTGGGTATGGTGGCACACACCTGTGACCACAGCTACATGGGAAGCTGAGGTAGGAGGACTGCTTGAGCCCAGGAGGTTAAGGCTGCAGTGAGCCATGTTTGCGCCACAGCACTCCAGCCTCGGTGACAGAATGAGACCCAATCTCAAAACAAACAAACAAACAAACAAAACAGCAACAACAACCAAAAAAAATACAAAAGAGAGACTAAAAAGTCCTCAAGATCTTCAACTCTGATGCCATTTAAAGAGAGAGAAAAGGAAGACTATCCAGAGCCACAGAGATGCAAAATCCCAGAAAAGTGGAGCTTAAGGAGAACAACACATAATGAAGATGAATTATATATAGCCAGACATCTTATATGTGTCATTTCATGTGATTTGCATAACAACCCTAAAATATAGGTATTATCATCCCTAGTGAAAATCTAGACCTAGAAAATTATAATACAAGGACATCAACAAAGACATTTGTTGTTGATATTATTTAATGACAAAGGGATGATTTCAAGTCTGCTTCTACAGCCACCCAGGAAACAATGCTTTTCCCAAACACCTTTCATTGTAGTATTATCTACTGCTGTAGCCCCAGAACTCAGCAATACTAGAACTGTGTCCTAAGAGAAATGTGCACACTTGTGTCACTTTCTGATAAGACAGTTTCTGCAGTGCTGGTAGCATTGCATCTGATAGTTGAAGAAGGGAACCACAATTATGTCCTCAGACAAGAAATTGGTTAGATATGACCCCTCCTGAAGGATCCTGAGAGACAATTTGTTTTTTTGGAGAAGTCATTGACTATAAAGATGCACCTGCAAGGGGCCTGGGAGCTGAGAGACAGACAAACATCTTAGCAAATTCTAAAAGCAGAGCGAAGCTTCATTTGACTTTCATTTCACTTTTCTCAGGGAAGAAGAACCTTTGTGTTACTGCCAAAATCCTAACTGTCCTTCCTTCCTCTCTATCCCCTCCACCCCCATGCCAGCTCATTAAAGATCTTCTGGTTAAAGGTGCCAAATTGTGTCATTCTTTCCTACTCTAGTGCCAAGCCTGTGCCACTAGTTCCACAGATTGATCTGCTGGAGTTCTGAGCAAATTATGGAAGAAATTAAAAGCACTGAAAATTTTAAATTGTTCTGTTGTTGGTGAAGTAAAGCTTTTTAAACTTCTTCTTCTTCTTGTAGAAACAGGGGTCTCATTGTGTTGCCCAGGCTGGTCTCAAACTCCTGGCCTCAAGTGATCTTCCCACCTTGGCTTCCCAAAGTATTGGGATTATAGGTGTGAGTCACTACATCTGGCTTAGTTTCTTAACTGCTGATGACTGACTTTACATTGCTAATGGCATGACACTTGTTAATTCAGACTCATGTGTATGTACTTGATTCCCAGAGGAGTATTCAGGGAATTATCAGAGTGGTGGTATGAAGGAATATCAGGGCATGAACCAAATAAAGATCCTTTATATTATTTATAGATTGAAATAAATCAAGTTATTTCTCTAAGGGGAGATATTTTAATGTAAAAAAATCAGACCTAAATTTTATACTAGCTAGCTGCAAAAGCAGCTCCCATGAGAACAGAAATAATATCATTGGGGCTTGAGAACACTTCAGCCAAGGATGGTGTTTTCTTCATTTCCTCTTACTGGATGGTTTCATAACAGGTAAGTTTCTTCTAACTTGTAGAAGGCAGGGGGTGGGGGGGAGTAAGGTCTTTCCTGACAGGGAGAATCTGGGCCCAATTATTACTTCTGTAACCTTTGACTCTGACTTCCAAATGAGTCAAGGGACCAGTGGGCTGTGAAATAGCTTCCTCCATTACCAGGTCAAGTGCTGCTGGATAGTTTCCTGTAACCATAACACAAAGGAACTGAAGAAGTGAGATGGATTCTACAAAAACAGGCAACTTCTTGCATCCTCAATGACCCTGGATTTTTAAGTTTCAAAACAGATTTTGGTGACTCTTAACTTACCACTATGGCTTCCTGCAGTCTTTATGCTATAGCATCTCTCTAGTAATATAGAAAAGAGCCAGAATCCTCTATAGATTTGGTTCTATGATGGCCTAACAGAGGTGCCTGGCCGAGTAACAGTGGGGATAGGGTTGCTTTAACTGAAGGCAAATCTATTCCTGACAATTATCTGAGTCTGTGGGAATCCAGATGCTGACAATGAGAAATGGGTAATTTTCTGTTACAATGTGTCAACTCCAGCGAAGAACTGAACTATGGAAAAAAGGCAGGGGAGGGGGTGGGTACAGGGGGAAGCATTACCCCTTTTGAAGAAGTCTATAATAGGTTTAGTCACCATTACTTCACCACACCACATTTTGGCTCAATTTAACAAAAATAAGTAGAGAAAACATGAGCAGAAATGGCCCAAAGAAGTCTCAAGTCCATCTCTCATTCAAAGCTACAAGCCTGGAAATCAGTGAAGTCTTGGTTTGTTCTGATGTGCTTCTTGTTGGCTCACACCTGCTCCTCTGTTACCACGGACACAAGAAGAACCCCAAACAACACTACTTAAACTCTAGATGGTGAATGATCCTAAAAAAATCTGTCACCTTTAGAATGAATGTTTATACCCTGATTGTTCTAGATTATGTAGGAAAGAAGTGGGTCATCTTTTCACAGGGTTTAGAGTAACTGTCTGAAAAAACAAAAAAAGAAACGATATGTATTTTCTAATCATGGATTGTTTTCATTAGAGTTACATTTTAAGTTATTTAGGAATATGCACTATTACCTATGTAACAAACCTGCACGCTCTGCACATGTATCCCAGAACTTAAAGTAAAAGAAAAAAAAGAAAAAAAAATGGATATGGACTATTGGAATCTCTTTTTTTCTCCAAGGATGAATTAATGAAGTTCATATTTTATGGATTTATTTGAATCAAAATTAATTCTGATGATTAACATGTATCAAAATGAAATTATTAATGCTTCTTTTCTAAAAACTGACAAAGATTTCCATCTCCATATTTATACTATGTAGTGTAGAACACAAATACTTTTGATGACTAATTATTTTATTTACTTTCACTGGTTAAATAGGAGCAGGGCATGAGGGAGGTCAACTACCCATGAGGGGGTCCTAGGAACACTGCCTATTAAGGGTACTCCACTCTCAGTAGCAACAAATAAAATCAATCAAATGATCTTTTTTGGACACAGGAAGCTTACTTAGATAATCCAGGTGGACAAAGAGAAGGTGAGTCACCCTCTGAGTTAGGTTATTGGTTCTCTGATGGGATGAGCTCTCAATCATTATCTCTTCCAAGAGGCCTTCCCTGTCCATCCTATATATTATGTTACTCTGGCTGTTTTCTTGTTATTTGTCTTGTTACAGTTACCAGCTGTGTAACCATGAGAATGTTACTTTTAATTTCCTTATGAGTAAAATGAGGATGATACTAATACCCTGTTTATAGAACTGTGAAGATTAAATAATATTTTTTATATGCTTAGAACAGTGCCTAGCACATGGTGTTTATTAACTGTTAGCTATTCTCATCCTCATCAATTTGCTTGTTTATTGATTATTGCCTTCATTAAAACAGTAGGTTCATAAATAGGTACCTTATTTGTCTTACTCACTGCTCCATTCCCATTGCATAGTACACACAGGCACAGAGTAGGTGCCCAAAAATAATTTGTGAATGAATAATTTGCAAATGAATGCCGTCCTATATTCTCACGTATCCTTAAAATAAACCAAAGGTAGTCTGTATACTTCTTTCCCTTGCAACCAAAACAGTCATCATAAAAACTTCACCAAAAAACTAAAATCATCCTTTAAAAAACAAAAACAAGACACTTGTCCATAAAAGTGAGCTCTCCTGGGCCCACCAACTAAGACCACAGAATATTATTCATTTCTATATTAGTATGTGGAGGTCAAGCTCCCTGATGCCACAGTATTGTAAACTATCAATTTAGCCTGTGAAGAATGGTTCCCAATTCTGATAGGAATTCTCAGATTTCAGCCTGTTTTTCTCTCATCATTATTTTCCAATGTCTCAAAAAGCCACATTTCTCATTTTATCTTTACCACAAGAATCTGGTCACACTCTGCTGTGGTTTCTAAGTTAGAGTACTCTCGCCTCATTTTCTTGGATGTACTTCTTCAGAGGTCCTGACCCAGTGTTGACATTTGGTCTATTCTTAGAGTAGCACCTCTAAATATTAATTTCTTTTACCTTCCACTTGTTGAAGGACAACATTCAGAGGTAGAGGTTACATACAACATAAAAGAAAATCCTCTGGGATTTAGCACCCGTCTTTCAAGAGTGTCCAGAGGAATATGATCTACAGAGCTCATGGACTTGCAGACATATACAAAGTACTGCTCAGCCACTTGTGTTTTGCAGTTTATCCAGATTTGCTGGAACAGTCACGGACTTGTTTGAAAACACCAACAACCAAGGAGTGACAGACAGCATAGGTGAGAGGGCAAGCAGACCCAGAGAAGAAAATCAGAAGAGAAGCCTTCCAAAAACAATTTCAAGGAGTACTTTTATCACTGTTTAAAGGTAAATCACCCATGGTTAAATATATGAAAGTCTCAAGATGCGAACTTGAAACTGTAAGATGGAAGGGTACCGTTAACATATTTTTAAAAATCATGCTCCCTGCTCTTTACAGTCAGCTCCAGTTGCATCCCCCAAAAGGCCAATATTAAACATTTAAATGGCAATGAACTGAGGTCACCAGCTAAGCCTGTGTGATAAGCTTGCAAAGTATAGTTCATAAGGGAGAATTCAAAAATAGGAGAAATTATAGCTAGAAGAAACCTCCAAATATGATCTGGTTAGCCCTAGCAACACTAAGCAGTAAAGTGAGTTGGAGGCAACAGAGAACAGTGGCCTCTGTAATACAGCAGATGAGGCTTGATTCCTGACTCTGTCACTTAATAGCTTGTGAACTTGAAGAAGCTATTTTAACCTTTCTGACTATCCACTTCCTCCTCTATAAAACAGAGATAACAATAATAATAGTACCCATCTCAAAGAATTGTAGTAGCTGAGACATGGTATTAGTTTAGTAAAAACTGCATATTATAATATATTATTATGATGATTATGATTAGCATGTAAGGCTTTATTAAACCCACTTCATAGATGAGGCAACTGAAGCCCGTATTTCAGACATTTGCCCAAGGTTATAGAGTGAGGACTTATAAGAATAAGGAGCTCTTCTTCCTTCTAGGGTAGTGCTCTTTCCACTTCATTATGTTTCTCTTATAAATCAATACAAAACTGAAGCCTGAGGCCAGGCACAGTGGCTCACGCCTGTAATCCCAGCACTTTGGGAGGCCGAGGTGGGCAGATCACAAGGTCAGGAATTCGAGACCAGCCTGGCTAACACAGTGAAACCCCATCTCTACTAAAAATACAAAAAACAAAAATTAGCTGGGCATGGTGGGAGGTGCCTATAGTCCCAGCTACTCCGGAAGCTGAGGCGGGACAATGGCGTGAACCCAGGAGGCGGAGCTTGCAGTGAGCCGAGATCATCCCACTGCACTCCAGCCTGGGTGACAGAGCAAGACTCCATCTCAAAAAAAAAAAAAAACAAAAACTGAAGACTGAAAGTGAAGGATTTTCACTAACTAAATCAAATTCACAAAGTAAACTCAGGAGCTTCCATCATCCAGGTCTCTGTGTCTACCAAATTATACTTACATTACTTCCCATTCTGTCATACATCCACACTTTTCAAGTCTTAAAAAAAAAAAAAAAAAAAAAAAAAAGCCCAAAAGTTTTTGGAGCTGGTTTACTTTTCACTTCTCGAAATAACTTATCTCAGGCCAATCTGGTGTCATAGAGTTATGGAAGTGTCAGGTATGTGTCACTCGTATATTATGTAAATTTCAGCTTTTTGGGGACAAGAAACAGCCCGCTTGGCAAGTACATTTCTATCAGCACTGTAGAAAATCTTACGATTTTTTTTCTTTTTTTTGAGACAGAGTTTCGCTCTTGTTGCCCAGGCTGGAGTGGAGTGCAATGGCACAATCTCAGCTCACTGCAACCTCTGCCTCCCAGGTTCAAGAGATTCTCCTGCCTCAGCCTCCTGAGTAGCTGGGATTACAGGCATGTGCCACCACCGCTGGCTAATGATTTTTTTTCAACAGTGTATTGGTAGATAAAAGCTGCCTACAGTCAGCCTTACTGTTGGTTCACTACAGCTCAGAACTGGCTACACAGAAAAGTGGAATTCACTTTTGGAGTGCTAGGTGCACGGTATACTGCTTCTAAAATGGCAGAAAATAGAGCTTTACCAAAAATAAGAAAGGGAGGGCCGGGCGCGGTGGCTCAAGCCTGTAATCCCAGCACTTTGGGAGGCCGAGACGGGCGGATCACGAGGTCAGGAGATCGAGACCATCCTGGCTAACACGGTGAAACCCCGTCTCTACTAAAAATACAAAAAATTAGCCAGGCGAGGTGGCGGGCGCCTGTGGTCCCAGCTACTCGGGAGGCTGAGGCAGGAGAATGGCGTGAACCCGGGAGGCGGAGCTTGCAGCGAGCTGAGATCCGGCCACTGCACTCCAGCCTGGGCGACAGAGCAAGACTCCGTCTCAAAAAAAAAAAAAAAAAGAAAGAAAGGGAGGAAAAAACAAGAAAACAGTCCTTATTATAACAAAATCTAGAAGAGTAGAAAGTATTCAATAACTTAAAATATAGACACTGCTGTAGATTCAATAAATATTTACCTAACATCTAGTATATGCGAAGCATCATGCCAAGTACCAGAAATGCAAAGATGAAGACTAAATGAGGCCAGATGCAAATGGCTCACGCCTACAATCCCAACACTTTGGGATGCCAAGGCGGGCAGATCACTTGAGTCCAGGAGTTCGAGACCAGCCTGGCTAACATGGTGAAACCCCATCTCTACTAAAAATACAAAAATTAGCTGGGTATGGTGGCGGGCGCCTGTAATCCCAGTTACACAGGAGGCTGAGGCGGGAGAATCTCTTGAACCCGGGAGATAGAGGTTGCAGTGAGCCAAGACTGCACCACCGCACTCTAGCCTGGGCAACAGAGGGAGACTCTGCCTCAAAAAAAAAAAAAAAAAAAGCCTACCTTCAAGGAACCAGTGTAATAGGGAAAAGACTGATAACAGAGATGAGGAGGGGAGTAAAATGAAAAAAGCCAGGAAGAAGCATTACCCCCAGAAGAGTCATATTTCACTTGGCAAGGAGCCTCAAGAGTGCTGGTACAGATTAAATGGCCTAGAAACTTGACCTGTAGGCTTGTCAGTTCGCTTGTCAGTTCTATAAAAGCAAGCAAGGCTATTCAATCTCAGTCTTTATTCCCTGCCCACCTCATTTGCTCCAGCCCGCATCACGAGAACAAGTAAAATTCCTTTCTTTACTTCATCCTCCTTTAGAAGACTGGGTGAAAGGAACAACTTTACTCCCAGAAAGCTTCTTTTTCCAAGGAACCTAAAATGCCAATCCATAAAAAATCTAGATTTCATTGATAAGAACTTCAGAGTTCAGCAAAAGAGCTAGGGAATCTCAAGTATTCCCCTAACAGCAACCCAAGTTGAGGCCATCTGAATAGCTGTCTGATCTCCAAGGAGCCTCTGGAGAACAGAAAGGAAAAAAAAAATCTATGTTCAAGGAAGATGAACTTGAGTTCAAGATTCACTTAAACGGAAGCCTATAAGGATTATTCTTCCTTTCTTAGAATGTTCCCAATAAACCAGAAGAAAAGGAAAGAGAATCGAAATGATTATATAAATATGTGATGGCATATTGGTAATAAAAATAATGCTCTGTATTTCTCTAGCACATCCTTTCATGAAGATTGTGTTTTGCATGGTACTGTACGAAAACAGACACGTAGACCAATGGAAAGAATAGAATACTCAAAAATAAAGCACACACTTAAAACAATCTTATCTTTGACAAGGCTGACAAAAACAAGCAATGGGGAAAGGACTCCCTGTTTAATAAATGGTGCTGGGATAACTGGCGAGCCATATGCAGAGGAATGACACTGGACCCTTACCTTTCACTATATACAAAAATTAACTCAAGATAGATTAAAGATTTAAATGTAAGACCTCAAACTATAAAAATCCTAGAAGCAAACCTAGGAAATATCCTTCTCAACATCAGCCTTGGCAAATAATTCTTGGCAAAGTCCCCAAAAGCAATTGCAACAAAAACAAAAATTGACAAGTGGGACCTAATTAAACTAAAAAGCTTCTGCACAGCAAAAGTAACTATCAATAGACAACCTACAGAATGGGAAAAAATATTGACAAATTATGCATCCAACAAAGGTCTAATATCCAGAATCTGTAAGGGACTTAAACCAAGACGCAAAATTCAAATAACCCCATTTTAAAATGGTCAAAGGACATGAACAGACACTTTCTCAAAAGAAGATATATAAGTGGCCAGGAAACATATGAAAAAATGCTCATTATCACTCATCATCAGAGACATTATCACTCATCATCAGAGAAATGCAAATCAAAACCACAATGAGATACCATCTCATGCCAGTCAGAATGACTATTATTAAAAAGTCAGGAAAAAAAAACCAACACACACAGATGCTGGCAAGGCTGCTAAGAAAAGAGGATGCTTACACACTGTTGGTGGGAATGTAAATTAGTTCAGCTACTGTGGAAATCAGTTTGGAGATTTCTCAAATAACTTAAAACAGAGCTACCATTTGACTCGGCAATCCCATTCATTAGTGGGTATGCCAAAGGAAAATACATCATTCTCCCCATGCACTCGTACATTCATCGCTGCACTATTCACAATAGCAAAGACATGGAGTCAACTTAGCTGCCCATCAAGGTTAATTGGATAAAGAAAATATGGTACATATATACCATGGAGTACTATGCAGACATAAAAAAAAGAATGAAATCATGTCCTTTGCAGCAACATGGATGGAGCTAGAGGCCATAATCCTAAGTGAATTAATGTAGGAACAGAAAACCAAATACCACATGTTCTCACTTATAAGTGGGAGCTAAACATTGAGCATTCATGGACATGAACATGGGAGCAACAGACACTGTGGACTGCTAGAGGGAAGGAAGGAGGGGGGTAATGGGTCAAAAACTACCTATTGGGTATTATGCTCACTACCTGGGTGCAATGTACCCATGTAACAAACCTGCACATGTATTCCCTGTATCTAAAATAAAAGTTGGAAGAAAAAGAAGATTAATGTATTTTTAAAGTGTTTATCTCATTCAGCCTAAAAACAGTTCTGTGATATTCAAAAAGTGGTAATCAGTTGGGCATGGTGGCTCATGGCTACAATCCCAACACTTCAAGAGGCCAAGGCAAGAGAATTACTTGAGGCCTGGAGTTCAAAACCAGCCTGGTCAACATACTGAAACACTGTCTCTACAAAAGAAAAATTTTAAAATTAGCTGGGCATGACAGCACATACCTGTAGGCCCGGCTACTAGGGAGGCTGAGGCAGAAGGATTCCTTGAGCCCAGGAGTTCAAGGATACAATGAGCCATGATGATGCCACTGCACTCCAGCCTGAACAACAGAGTAAAATTCTATCTCAAAAAAATAAAAAAGGTAGTAATCATTTTGACTTTTATACATTCTAAGCATACTTTACAAAGAAGTATGACCTTTTTTTTTTTGAGACAGAGTCTCTCTCTGTTGGCCAGGCTGGAGTACAGTGGCACCATCTCGGCTCACTGCTACCTCTGCCTACCGGGTTCAAGCGATTCTCCTGCCTCAGCCTCCCGAGTAGCTGGGATTACAGGTGCGTGCCACCATGTCCAGCTGATTTTTGTATTTTTAGTACAGATGGGGTTTCACCATGTTGGTCAGGCTGGTCTCCTACTCCTGACCTCATGATCTGCCCTCCTCAGCCTCCCAAAGTATTGGGGTTACAGGCGTGAGCCACCTCGCCCGGCCTAAGTATGATCTTTCAAATATATAATCTATGAAAGATATCCTCCCTCTAGAAATATTTCTTTAAAAAAATTTTTAAGTTCTAATTTTCATGGGCACATAGTAGGTGTATATATTTTGGGGGCACATGAGATGTTTTGATACAGACATGCAACGTTAAATAGTCACATCATGGAGAATAGAGTATCCACCCCATCAAGCATTTATCCTTTGTGTTACAAACAATCTAAATATACATTTTTTTTTTTTTTTGAGACGGAGTCTCGCTCTGTCGCCCAGGCTGGAGTGCAGTGGCCGGATCTCAGCTCACTGCAAGCTCCACCTCCCGGGTTCGCGCCATTCTCCTGCCTGAGCCTCCCGAGTAGCTGGGACTACAGGCGTCCACCATCACACCCAGCTAATTTTTTGTATTTTTAGTAGAGACAGGGTTTCACTGTGTTAGCCAGGATGGTCTCGATCTCCTGACCTCATGATCCACCCGCCTCGACCTCCCAAAGTGCTGGGATTACAGGCGTGAGCCACCGCACCTGGCCAACTCTTTGAGTTATTTTAAAATGAACAACTAAGTTATCACTGACTCTAGTCACCCTGTTGTGCTATCAAATAGCATGTCTTATCCATTCTTTCTATTTTTTTTTTGTACCCATCAACCATCCCCACCTCTTCCCCCAGCCCCTCGCTACCCTTCCCAACCTCTGGTAACCATCCTTCTATTCTCTTTGTCCATGAGTTTAATTGTTTTGATTTTTAGATCCCACAAATAAGTGAGAACATCCAATGTTTGTCTTTCTGTGTCTGGTTTATTTCACTTAACATAATGATCTTCAGTTCTATTCATGTTGTTGCAAATGACAGGATCTCATTCTCTTTTAGGGCCGAATAATACTCCATTGTGTGTATGTACCACATTTTCTTTACCCATTCATCTGTTAATGGACACTTAGATTGCTTCCAAATCTTAGTACTCTAAACAGTGCTGCAACAAACATAGGAGTACTGATATTTATTCGATATACTAATTTCCTTTCTTTTAGTTATATACCCAGCAACAGAACTGCTGGATCATATGGCAGCCCTATTCCTAGTTTTTTGAGGAAACTCCAAACTGTTCTCCATAGTGGTTATACTAATTTACATCCCCATCAACAGTGTAGAAGTGTTCCCTTTCTCCACATCCTCACCAGCATTTGTTATTGCCTGTCTTTAGGATATAAGCCATTATAACCGGGGTGAGATGTTATCTCATTGTAGTTTTGATTTTCGTTTCTCTGATGATCAATGATGTTGAGCACCTTTGCTTATGCCTGTTTGCCATTTGTATGTCTTGTTTTGAGAAATGTCTATGCACATCTTTTGTCTGTTTTTTGATGGGATTATTGGATGTTTTCCTATAGGGATGTTTGAGCTCCTTATATATTCTGGTTATTAATCCCTTGTCAGATGGGTAGTTTGCAAATATTTTCTCCCATTCTGTGGGTTGTCTCTTCATTTTGCTGATTAGAAATACTCTTAAATCGGCCGGGCGCGGTGGCTCAAGCCTGTAATCCCAGCACTTTGGGAGGCCGAGACGGGTGGATCGCGAGGTCAGGAGATCGAGACCAACCTAGCTAACACGGCGAAACCCCGTCTCTACTAAAAAATACAAAAAACTAGCCGGGCGAGTTGGCGGGCGCCTGTAGTCCCAGCTACTTGGGAGGCTGAGGCAGGAGAATGGCGTAAACCCGGGAGGCGGAGCTTGCAGTGAGCTGAGATCCAGCCACTGCACTCCAGCCTGGGCAACAGAGCGAGACTCCGTCTCAAAAACAAAAAAAAAAAAAAAAAGAAATACTCTTAAATCATTAAGTGATTGGCACAGCATCCTGTAGAAAGAAAACTGCAAGGAGCATTAGCCTAAACAATTCCATGAGAAAAGCCAGCCATAAAAAAAACAGGCCAGATGAACACCAACTAAAGGAAATCAAAGTGAATATTCTGAATAAAGGAGAAAGTTAAAAGAGGAACCTAAAGAAACAGATCTAATAGATCAAACAAGCGGTTGTTAAGCTACTGTAATCAAAACCATTCATGAGACATCACTGGACAAAACTAGCTGCACCAAAGGCATGATCCAAAACATGTTTGGGCGGCCCACAACCAACCTACCAAAACTAAACATTCACTGCCACTACATAATCAGCATTATCCCACTCTGTTCCTCAAGTGTCCTGCCTGCTTCCAAGCGCCTCCTCTGGGTTCACTGTATTAGTACGACATTCATGTACTTACTATTCAGTGAAGAACCTGGCAATTCCATATTGGCTAATATCTTCTCTGTTCTCTAGCAGCTGGCACACTGCATCCTCCATGTAGGTGAGGACATGTCGCTGAGCTGTAATCAAATAGCAACAGAGAAAGAGAAAATGAGAGAAAGACTAAAAAAATAATGATCCCAATCCTAGTAGGTCATGTGTAAGGCAATCCAGGTGTTGGCTCTGTCTGATGACACTTCATCAGTGGACTGGAATAGGCAAAGCAAACTTGCTGACCCTAACTGAGCTATAGTCTCAAAGGATAGATTGGGAGATGATGTGAACATGACCTATTGCCATTTGACTGGCTGTTAGTATTAGCATCAACCCTTTATTCTTCATTTCAATGACAAGGGTGGGTTGAAGAGGAGATTTAGCACCATTCAGCAGATACACCTGGAAGTTCTTTTCTTTCTACCTCCTATTCTTTTCCACTTCTGCATCAGAAACTTATCCCAGGGAGTTTGTAATTCCATGCTTGAAGCATGGATGGTATGATTGTAAAGAAAACTCTGGCCAGGCACAGTGGCTCACGCCTGTAATCCCAGCACTTTGGGAGGCTGAGGCAGGCAGATCACTTGAGGTCAGGAGTTCCAGACCAGCTTGGCAACATGGTGAAAACCTGTCTCTACTAATACAAAAATTAGCCAGACACAGTGGCATATGCCTGTAATCCCAGCTACTCAGGAAGCTGTGGGAGGGGAATCGCTTGAACCTGGGAGGCGGAGGTTGCAGTGAGCCGAGATCATGCCATTGCACTCCAGCCTGGGCGGCAGAGTCAGACTCCATCTCAAAAAAGAAAAAAAAGAAAACTCAGTTAATTTAAAAAAAAAAAAAAAAAGTTTAAGGACCATGAAAATTTTAATACTGGTGTGTATGCAAGTTATTAACTTTGGTAAATAACAAGACCATGAAATCTGTCTGGCTCGGTTTATTAGACATCATGTTTTCTGCATTTGTTGTGACTTGGAAGTGTGTGAGTTAATCATGGGCGTATAATAAAAACTATGAGTATTAGAGTAAGACAGACCTGAGTTTGAATCATGGCTCTGTCTTGGTAGCTTAATCTTGGATAGTTACTTAGCCTGCACCTGTTTTCTTCTTTATCAAGCATGGAAAGCAATATAATTTAACTATGTTTCTCAAAATATGGTCAATCAATTTCTTGATCTGAATCCCCTGGGATGCCCTGTTTAAAATGCAGCTTTATAGTCTGGCACTGTCCCAGATTTAGTGACCTTAAATTTCTTCCTAGAGCCCAATAATTTTTAACAAGTACCCCTGGTGCTTCTTATGTACCTTAAGTTTTTTGTTTGTTTGTTTGTTTGTTTGTTTTGAGACGGAGTCTCGCTCTGTCGCCCAGGCTGGAGTGCAGTGGCCGGATCTCAGCTCACTGCAAGCTCCGCCTCCCGGGTTCCCGCCATTCTCCTGCCTCAGCCTCCCGAGTAGCTGGGACTACAGGCGCCCGCCACCTCGCCCGGCTAGATTTTTTTTTTGTATTTTTTAGTAGAGAGGGGTTTCACCGGGTCAGCCAGGATGGTCTCGATCTCCTGACCTCGTGATCCGCCCGTCTCGGCCTCCCAAAGTGCTGGGATTACAGGCTTGAGCCACCGCGCCCGGCCTATGTACCTTAAGTTTAAGAATCACTGGTTAAGAACTTCGGCTTTTGACTAGAGAGAGTTGAGAGCTCCATTCTGAGCTCTGCTGCTTCCTAGCTACGTGACCATAAACAAATTACTCTTCAAGCCTATTCTTCATGGTAAAATGGGGGTAATAATGGTACTTACATTATAGGGTTATGAGAAATAAGTAAGATAATACAGGTAAAACACCACTATGTGCTTGGTGCATAGTACGTGACTGATAATGTTTCCTTAAAAGCCTATCTCAAATGGCGTTATTGGGAGTTTACTTCAGTAAACAACATAGGCCAGAACTTCTTAGATGTCAGATACTCAAATACTTCTTCCCCTTCTCTGAATTTTGTCCTTAGGTATGACAGTGGTATCCTGACAAACTTTACACGGAAGCTTCCAATTCAGTGTCCCCGTTTACCATAAAAAATTCAGAAAAATACTTTCATCTGGAGCAGTGAGAACAAAAAACGCTAAGTGACGGATATCCTTCCAAAAAGTAATTCCATGAAGTTGCTGCCAAAGCAGACATTTACTTCTTTCACAGTTTCATTCCTCAGGAAAATATGAAGGAATTACCTAAAGTTTATAAATACTGGTGTTTCAAAAAACTTTCTGAAGTCCTAGTAGTCTAGTGAAGCTCATAAAACAAGTAAGTTTATCTGCCAACCTGAGCTCAAGAGTCTGCACTTGACCATAATGATCACAGTGACTAAGGTTTCACCACGTTTCCAGCAGCCTAAAGTCCAGATGGATGGCCTGTTTACATTCTGTGACTCGTTCTATCTAAATGAGTGCTTCCCCAAACTAACAACTATCAGTCACTGCAAACCCTGACTGCCCACCCCCAACCCCACCCAAAAAGGGGTAAAAACAAAATCAGTTCCTCAACTCAACAGTTCATCCAACTAGAAAACTGTTTCTTTAAGAAATGGCCAAAACTGAGAGTGAAGCTGTAAGATAATACCTGCCAATTTCTGACACTGTTTTCAAAATATAATAATTATAATTAGGTGTGTATTAAATTGGGAGGGAAAAATGGCCAGGGAAACATTAAAATCAGCTGCATTTTCACCTCTGTGTTCTCCTTCCTTTCTTCTATGGGTTTATCCTGATCTTACAAAAAGATTCCTTCCTTGGGCTATATGGCCTTTTATGACTTAGCTCTACCTAAGGCTAGTACAGGATTTTTTTTTTCTTTTTGATGGTAGAAATGAAAGAGCTGTACTTAGAAGCAAATCCTGCTTCTCCTCCTCCCTAGCTCCAGGGACTCAAAGTTAATGTGAAAGCCCTTTACAGGAGAAATATTTTCAGAGCAGTAAAAATCAAAGTACTTTTGTCCTTCTAGAAGAAAAAAAAAAAAAAAAAAAGGAGGAATTTTCTGGAAAATAGACTTTATACCAAAAATATAAAAAAGAAAAGAAAGAAATATATTGGACCATGCATGTTTAACATTTATCTGCCAATCAGACATTTAGTTTCATATTACAAATAATAACAGCTACCATTTTTCAGTACTTGTACAATTTATTAAACAACGTGACAGATACAGTATTGTACTAATTGTTTCACATGCTTTATTCTATTTGTTCCAAATACAATACTATAATAGTTATTCTTAGACTTCTATTTTTACAAGTGGAAGAACTGAAACTTATAAAATTAAAATAATTTACACAGCTAATGGGAAGAGAAGCCAAGATTTGAACCAAGGTTTACCTGATACCAAAAACTCATTCTCTTAACACACTGCCTCACCATTAACACTTTAAAAATTATCTTTATTTTACACAGTGCACAAAGGCAGGAATGTATGTTAATAGTAAAATCACCTGAGAGATACGGTCCATTTGAGTCCATGTGAATTTATATGTGTGTGTATGTCTGTCTGTCCTGTCCACCCACCTTCATACCAGTCAGCATTGTGTGAAGTTAGAACTTGTCCCTAAATTTCAAAGTTTCTTGAAAAGAACCATCCCATCCATTCCTAGTTCACAAAGTAGAAAGAGAAAGCCCTGCTGTTCTTTTTATGTGTGGGTGAAGGGAAGAAGCTAAGAAGAAAAGTTCCTCTCTGGCGAGAGTTTTACACCAGCCAAGAGCCAAATGCAAAGCTCTCCCTAATTGCTGTGCCCTGGTGGTTTCCTTCACCTGCAGCTCTTATCAGTCTAATGTTCCCTCTGTGGTTAAGGGTACCACCCAACACTGGAAAATCCTTAGTTTATCAAACTTCAATGAGACAGAAGTTCAAAGCTCTTTCCTGGCAATAAAACATGGAGAGTGTCATTTTACATTTTTTTTTTAACGCAAAGGAATAGGCTTTAATTTACGTGAATGATTAAAGAATAAAAACAGCACACCTGCATCCCTGGAGGGCAAAGATATCTGGGCACCTTAGCTGCCCTCCTGGAAAAGGAAAAGCATTTAAGACAGGCTTTTCCTCTTTGGCTTTGCCATGAGTTCCATAACAAGATGAGGATTAAGTTTTCTAACATGTACCTATGATCTAGTGCCCTAAAATTCACTCTAATGCCCAATCGTCCATGTCTTGCTCAGAGAGCATCACTGTCTGAAATAAGCATTTAGAATTTCATCATGCTATACTGAAAAATCTAAGGCAAATGTAAGTAAACACTATATGATCCTTACTCGAACCTAGCAAGTGAAGGCAACTGTGTATCAGAAACTTCTTGGTTCTGTTGACTCACCCCATGGTGATCACATAATCTCTTTACAACACTGTCAATCCTGCTATAAAATGGGTATGATTCTAAGAATATGTCTGATAATAAACTACTTCTTTAGAAAACATTCAATATATGCAAAAGGTAACATGTCAATGATTATATTAATATTGCTATATGCTGACTCTATAGATTAAAACAGCATAATAATTTTTACTGCAATGGTTAAGAACATGGGCTCTTGACCAACTGAATCTGGATTTGATTTCTAGCTCTGTCATTTACTGACTGTGTGCCTTTATATAATAATTACTTTATCTCTCTGCCCTTTTCTATAAAATTGGGCAATACTAGTACCTGCCACAGAAGACTGTGGTGAGGATTAAATAAAATAATCTGTGTAATCATCTTAGAATAGTGCTTGGCAGACAGTAAGTGCTCAAACAATATTAGCCCTTTACCTCCTTATTGAAAGTTCTGCTCTTCAAGATGTTTAGATTATCTTCAAAGATTCTTGGGATATATAAAACCTACAACTATAAAAATATACATCATCGGCCGGGCGCGGTGGCTCAAGCCTGTAATCCCAGCACTTTGGGAGGCCGAGACAGGGGGATCACGAGGTCAGGAGATGGAGACCATCCTGGCTAACACGGTGAAACCCCGTCTCTACTAAAAAATACAAAAAACTAGCCAGGCGAGGTGGCAGGCGCCTGTAGTCCCAGCTACTCGGGAGGCTGAGGCAGGAGAATGGCGTAAACCCGGGAGGCGGAGCTTGCAGTGAGCTGAGATCCGGCCACTGCACTCCAGCCTGGGCGACAGAGCGAGACTCCGTCTCAAAACAAATAAAAATAAAAAAATAAAAATAAAAATATACATCATCATATACCCATTTCAGGTATGGCCTTTAAACTTGTAGGAAGCATTCATTTATTAACTGCTAATTACTTGGCAGGCCCTAATTTATATGGGGAAAATCCAAAACTATTTCTTTTTACTCTCTTCCCAAGCATAAATACCATCAAAGTGTTAGTTGTTTATTTCACAATTAAATGATAAGGGGTCCTATTCGGAAATTTTTGCTTGAGGGGTCTAGAATTTCCACCTTAACATTAGTTAGAGCACTCTTTTTAAAAAATTATTATTTAATACAGAGTCCCAATACTAGAATAAGTAAGTCTCACTGGAAAAAAATCTTCACCTGAATTGCTATATATGGTATTAACAGATGCACACATAGGCAATAGCAGTACAAGTGAAAAGCAGAGTATATACATATACTCAACTTTTTCCTCCCTTGCCAGAGTTTGATAAATAAATTGATAAATACATAGAGTTTTCCTCCCTTCCTTTTGAGACATATTTTGGTCTATGAGGCCTCTGGAGATTGAGATCCTGGATGGCACAAATAAACGTTTGCTGAACTAAATTAAAATGCTCTCTAAGATAAAAAAAAGTAGACCTGTTAATCAACAACCTGTCATGTAAACTACTTAGAAGTTTCAAGTTCAATATCATTTATAAATCACTAATATAATCTAGTATTTGATCTTGTGAGGTACAGATAGATAGCTTAATGGTTTAAAAAGTTAACAGACCTCTAAAATTAATTATTTACATCCTCCATCTTTACTGGTATATCCTGGTCCAAGGATATTGTGTGTTCTTGTGAAACATTTTGTCATCCATACGAGACCATCTTTGATCTTAGACCACACTAGACCAATTTCCCTTAACCAAAGGGAAGGGGGGAAATGAGGAAAACTAGCACATGTAATTCTTACACAACCCAATGAAGTAGGTAACAGCATTTTTTTAAAACTTAGAGAGGTTAAGAAACCTGCCCAAAGTCTAAATAAATGGCAGAGCTTGGATTCAAACTTAGATTTGGCTCCAAAGCCCATATTCTTCCATTCACCCCACTACCTCTTAAAACCAAAAATGAAAGCAAAACAAGAAAAATCCAAAAACCTACAATGTGCCCCATCTTACGTTTTATTATCTAGAAATTGCTGGCTCTTCACTGTTAATACTTTATAGTATTAAGAAGCTTAAATTGGTAAATCAAAGTATTGGTATGATCTTTAAATTTTAAAAAATGTTTATTTCTAGTTAAACATAATAATTTTTAAAGGTTTAAACAATACAGACAAAGCTAAAGACTAATCCCAGTTCCCACAGATAACAACTATTACCAGTTTGGGGTGCATATTTTCAAAAATAAAGAAATACGGCTTGTGAGCTTGTTTTGTTTTCATGCTTTAAGTTGTTTTTAAGTGTATAATATATACTTTTCTGTATCTTGTTGTTGTTTTTTTATTATTCAACAATGTCTGGAAATCTTTTATAAAACAAAATGGAACCTACTTACCCTTTTGATAGTTCCCAATGGTAAATATTTCCCATTGATAAACATTTAGGTTGTTTCCATGTTTTCACTATAATAAACTGGGCTGGGTTGCACACTCTTGTACGTGTTTCCCTGTACATATGTACAAGAGTTTTTCTAAGGTAAATACCTCAAGATGGAATTGGCATTTCATAGGATACACAGGATATCTTCATGTTTACCAGAGATAGACAATTGCTTTTACAAATTAGTTATTCCAATTTGCACGCTACCAGTCATATGAGTATCTATTTTCACTATCCTTGGCCTAATGCTTTATAATTTTGCCAATTTAATAGTTAGAAAATAGCTTTTCTCTGTTGTTTTAATTTTACTTTTCTTGATTACAAATAAAGTTAAGCACATTTTCAGGTTTATTTGTATTTCTTATCCTTTGCCAATTTTCTTCTCTGGTTGTCTTTTTTTCTTCTTCTTGACTTGTAGATAATTCTATACATGTCACAAATACATATATCTACTTCATGGTTTTCTTTTAACTTGTCTGTGGTATCTTTCATTTTACAGAAGTTTTAAATATTGATACAGTCAAAATAATGTATCTGTGCCTTTTTTTGGTGTGCTTTTTGTCCTATTCAAAAAGACCTTCTCTACTCCCAAGTGTATAAGCCTATTATCCTATATTCCAGTCTGCACTGCATGATACTGCCACCTTTAAAGAGCCATGCAGTATGACATGTATCAAACGGAACTTTCTGAGAACAAATTTGCAAATTAAGGAACGATCTTTTATTTTATAATTGTTAATTATAAAACAGACAAAAGCAATACATTGCATCTATGCATCCAAACCACTAAAGTGCTGCTATACGGCTAGTCAAACTCAAATACTAAAAGACACGCCAGAGGCAAACAAAGCATTATACATATGCTAACATCACCTGTGACAACCAGAAAACAAGAGGTGACTAAAGATCTTTATGTTAAGTAGAGGATGAAAAACTAAAGTCTATTTCCTTCAACCAAAAGGGGTATTGTACTGGTTAATAGCTGTGCAAAGCTGAGTGCCTTGACATTCAAAACAGTCTCTGGTCAACCATTAATCCTCCCCTCCTCCCTTCTCCTTCCTAAAACTTTTTTTTGTTGTTGTTGTTTTGTTTTGTTTTGTTTTGTTTTTTATAGTTTTTGGGATGTCAATTAAGGGTAAGTGCTTAAATCCTACTGCCTCAGTATTTCCAGCCTAAATCTCATAATAATACAGCATTTGTAGGTTGGAGTCCTACAATTTCAAGTGCCAGAAACTACAGAATCTTTTTTTGTTTGTTTTTTAAGTCGGAGTCTCGCTGTTGTCACCCAGGTTGGAGTGTAGTGGCGTGATCTTGGTTCACTGCAACCTCTGCCTCCAGGATTCAAGTGATTCTCCTGCCTCAGCCTCCTGAGTAGCTGGGATTACAGCGCCCGCCACCATGCTTGGCTAATTTTTGTACTTTTAGTAGAGACAGGGTTTCACCATGTTGGCCAGGCTGATCTCGAACTCTTGACCTCAGGTGATCTGCCTGCCTTGGCCTCCCAAAGTGCTGGGATTACAGGCGTGAGCGACTGCACCCAGCCTCTTTTTTGTTGTTAAGGAGATTTTCATAGAAGTTCAAACTTAAAGCACTCAGCTAGCTGACCATAACAAAATGTACGTCCTGAACACCAGAGAAATCTAAAGTAGCACTTAAGTTTCCCACAGTTACAATCTAAGGGACATATGAAGAACCCAAGTAATATTTGTCATGGCAAAAACTTTGCAAAAATAATTACTCATACAGCAGTATAGCTATCAAGTCAACGCCATAAACATTCACATAACTATTTTCCAGAAAGTATCATGGGTAAAAAATAAAATCCCATAAATTGCTAAACATGTAGTAAATCATATGCCACTCATAATGCTGTCAAACAGGGAAGTAATAAAATTACAAGGTGAAAATTAATTGCGCTATAGCACGAGTTGTAGTCTTGCAGCCAGGCATGGTGGTGCACGCCTGTGGTCCCAGTTACTCAGGAGGCTGAGGCAGGAGGATCCCTTGAGCCCAGGAGTTCAAGCCCAACATAGGAGGACTCCTGTCTCTTTAAAAAAAAAAAAAAAAAAGTATAGCCTTTGGGGGCAAACCATGTATTTATCGATTATTATTAAATGTACAGATTAATATTAATTGGTAATATGTAATTTAACTATGAATATACAGATCAGTGATAGTAATGCAATAAGATACTAATACAACAACTTAATCATTTGCTTGGTGTTTTACATTAAAAATATTACATAAAAATTAGTTGGCTTTCACAACAACCGAACTAACAGTAACAGGATCTCATTTTTTCTAATGACAAAAAGATACAGAAAAGTTCTAATTTAAAGTAACTGAAAACTCACGGGCTTAGAATTCCCTATCCTCTCTCTTGTGGTTGATGTGGCTCTGCACGAAGGTGGAGATTCTTTTTCAAATAAGAGTCTCACATGTCAAATCCCCACTAAGAACTATCTCCGCATACTGTTTATGGGATATAGCTGTAATAATGCTCAATAATCCCTTTGAGTTTCTATTTTTGTTATGAAAGTAAAGGATGCTATTGTAGATATTTATAGATACAAAAAGGCCTAGGCCAAAGTGCACAAAAACCATATGGGGCAAAGGGTTGGAACAGAATAGGCTAGACAGAGAGGCCCCAGTTTAGTTTACACAGAAAACTCATACTAACACTTAACATATCATCTAACTTAATGGTATAAAAACACCACCAAAGTACCCGATAAAAACATACTTTGGATCTGTTTTACTAGACCAACAAAATTTTTGACTCATCAATTTTAGGAATGTTGCAATGTTCAATCCTACCTTTCCTGCCAGGCCCAACTCAAATGCCACCTTCTTCGTGAACCTTTCCCTGATTCTGTCCCAGCCAGAAGTGATCGATCGTTCCTTTTCCTGAACTCCCTAAACAACTATTTTAAATATTTCCAGCGGCATTTTCTACCTTGATATATAGTTATTTCTGTTATACACATGTTATCTTCTTTGTTGGATGTCCTGATCCTTCAGGATAGGCACCATACTCATTTATATTTTATTTCCTTTAACACTCAGGACCATTCAGTGTCTTCCACATGGTAGACATTCAAATATTTACTGAATGAACATACAAGCTGTATCCACTATTTATAAACTGTGATGCTGTTCTTTATTCAACTCAACCACTTTAGGACTGTGCCTCCCAGGTGGGAAACACTAAATACCAAAACACATTCTATTACAACATTAGGGTTCTTACTGGAAGCCACTTTTGTTCTGTTCTCAACCACTCTTTCTGTTGTCTTTTTACTGTTCCTTCTCTCTAGTCCAATGAGAAGGCACTTGTTCCTTCTATTGTTACTAAGAGCCTCATTATGTTCAAGGTAAAGTGAAAAAATGCATTCGATGCAATTACCAGTTCCTCACAAATTTGGGGGATACTTGTCATTTCAACATCCAGGACTTGAATAAAAGAAAGTCCAAATTCTTTTCACTCCTAAGAACTATTTTCTTTTTTTCTTTTTAGACAAAATGGAAGCACACAGCACAGGAAGCAGTCCTCAGTAAGCCACCGTTCATAAACAGCTTTGCTGAAAGCCTAACAAAGGTTCTGTTGTGCTCTTGCGTGGCAGGGCCAGTAAGCAGCAGGAGCAGATGAACTCTTTAAGAAACAAAGGTTCTGTCTTCATGCAAATGTTTGCATTAATAAAAAATAAAGAAAAAGATATAGAAAATGCAGGCTAGCTGGACATAATAGGTCTCTAAACGGGAGGTTTTAAACATTTTTCAGGCGGAGTCAGCAGGTCTTTTAAAAACTCTGTCATTCTAAACATTTCACAGACATCACAAGAGAGACATGCAAATAACAGAAGCAAATCAAAGGATATCCCGCTGCTGTGCTGGCGCCTCCCTCATCCATGCCTGGTTTGTCATTTTCTGTTAACCCTAGTGCTGGCTGCTGTTTTGTTGAGGAATGGAGTCCCTAGCCCATGTGGCAGTACATGTCTAGCCAGCTGGCCCCAGCACTGATAACATTACAATGCAAGCCATGTACTACCACTCAGGGACACGTGCTGCCAGGCAACAAGTGCAATGTGTGATTTTTACACACTCCGCTTGCAAATCTGCATGGGAAAGAGCCTCTAAACTAACCACTTAATAAGATATGGTCTTCTTGAGTGTGAGCATCACTGAGTAGTTCAGAAGATGAACTTGCTGAGGACCAGTCCTTCAAAGTGAAATACAGTTGACCCTTGAACAATATGGATTTGAATAGCTTGGGTCCACTTAAAAGTGAGGATTTTTTTCCAACCAAATCTCAAAGTATTCAACCAAATCTTCAGTATTCTCAGGAAGCAAAACCCATGTATAGGGAGGCCCAACTTCTCATAGATTCGGGTTCCACAGGGCCAACTGCAGGACTTGAGTATGCACAGATTTTGGTATAACCTGGAACTAACCCCCTGCATATACTGATGGATGACTGTTTACAATAAGGGCCCTAAAGTAAATACAGAAACTTTAAAAACTCTTGTGGGGAGAGGGTTACCAAATACCTATTCTGTGCCAAGCACTCTACTATGTACTCAACTTACATTGTCTCTAATTTTCACAACCACCATTTAAGGTACTTTTATCCTTATTTTATAGCAGAGGAAATTGAGGCTTAGGGAGGTTATGTAACATGCCCAAGGTGCAGTTAATAATAGCAAGCCAAAACCCAGAACTGTACAGCAAATTCCCCACGATTCTATACATTTCTCTCATTGTGTGTGTATGTGTGCGTGTGTGTGTGTGTGACTGAAACCTAGCTTACTCTGAAAATATCACAATGACTATATTCACCCACTGCAGGAACACTGAAGTGTCACTTTTTCTCCATTTTTAATCATTTAAAGTCTTTATTATTCATTTTTAAGAGCAAGTGGCTTTGTTAGCTTATGATAAGAATCTGATTAAAGCTACAAGTGCTTTCTCACAGAAAAATGAATATAATAGGTTGCATATAATTTTAGAGCATTCAAGAACACCCTAACACTCATCTATAGCTCCCCTGAGCGTTCATTGCCTACATGCTAGAAAACGATGCCAGAACTCACATCTCTCTTCCTAGAAGCACATAGTCCATTTTCTTTTTCTCTTTTTCCCCACCACTCTCCTAAAACTCTGTAACAAACACAATGATGAACCATTAAGCCCCCTGACCTGAAAATTCCTTGTCTTCACCAATTTCTATTAAACACACTATTCCTCTTCACCCAGACTTAAAACCACTTAAGTCCTTCCACATCCTCCCACAGATTCTGTCCCACTGGCATCTCTGGATTGTACTTAACTTGGAAGTAGTAGTTAGAAACTTCATTACTATTCTTACCACTGCTCCTGAATTATAAAAACTTAAGAAGTAGAAGGACTTTCAGATCATATTGTTTATCTCCATCATTTTACAGATAAAGAACTTGAAATATTTTCTTCATTTTTTCTCCTCTTGATTCAATATTCAAAGTTCTTGGGCTTGCTCAAAGTAGCTCTAAAGTTTTCCGTATTTCTGTCTATAACCACAAAGCTAACATTTTTATTTGTACAAAGCAAGCAAAATCACGGCAACAACTGAACATTTTCATTACCTAAGAGATGAGAAAAGCTAAAGTAAAAGGAGCTAGAAATACATATACATAAGAGGGTTAAAATTAAACCAATGTATCTCCTGTATTTCTAGCATTTTTCCTTTCTCATTTTTCTTTCCTTTTTTGCTTAATATATTTTTCAAAATTTAATGAAGTATTTTGTTTTCACATTATAAATATTTCTTTATACAAATATTGCTGAGTTTTAAAAAGTCTCCAGAATTTTTAGTTTTCCCTGCACAAATCACTTTGTTATTGCACTACAGAAATATATTTTCTTTTTTAACTTTAAAACATTTTTTGAGAGAGGGTCATGCTCTGTTGCCCAGGCTGGAGTGCAGTGGTGTGATCATGGCTCACTGCAGCCTTGACCTCCCAGGCTCAAGCGATCCTCCTACCTCAGCCTCCTGAGTAGCTGGGATTACAAGCGTATACCACCATGCCTGGCTAATTTTTAAATTTTTTTGTAGAGACAGGGTCTCACTATGTCATCCAGCATGGTGTCAAATTCCTGGGCTCAAGCAGTCCTCCTGCCTCAGCCTCCCAAAGTGCTGGGATTATAGGTGTGAGCCGCTGCACCCAGCCTTTTTTTTTTCTTCAATTTTTATTTTATAAGAAAATATAGTTTCTTTGGTTTCTTCCCTAATTTCTCCAATCTCCAGGTAAAAATTGGAGTATTTTGTGTGTGTTTTTTGTTTGTTTGTTTTTTGTTTTTTTTGAGACAGAGTTTTACTCTGTCACCCAGACTGGAATGCGGCAGCATTATCTTAGCTCACTGCAACCTCTGCCTCCCAGGTTCAAGTGAGCCTCCCACCTCAGCCTCCCAAGTAGTTGGGACTACAGGTGCACACCACCACACCCAGCTAATTTTTGTTTTGTTTTGTTTTGTTTTTTGCTATAGACTGGGTTTCACCATGTTGGCCAGGCTGATCTCAAACTCCTGATCTCAAGTAATCCACCCACCTCGGCCTCCCAAAGTGCTGGGATTACAGGCATGAGTCACCGTGCCTGGCCTGTTTCTTTTTTTTGTTTTTTTAGAGATGGAGTCTCACTCTGTTGCCCAGGCTGGAGTGCAATGGCAAGGTCTCTGCTCACTGCAACCTCTGCCTCCCAGGTTCAAGTGATTCTTCTGCCTCAGCCTCCCAAGTAGCTGGGATTACAGGCGCCCACCACCACGCCCAGCTAAAAGATTAAAGATATGCAAAAGTATAAAATAATGCTACTATTCTCACTAATTATTTTGGTTTTTGGAAAATTTTTTTTTTTTTTTTTTTTTTGAGGCAGAGTCTCGCTCTGTCACCCGGACTGGAGTGCAGTGGCCGGATCTCAGCTCACTGCAAGCTCTGCCTCCCAGGTTTACGCCATTCTCCTGCCTCAGCCTCCCGAGTAGCTGGGACTACAGGCGCCCGCCACCTCGCCCGGCTAGTTTTTGTATTTTTAGTAGAGACGGGGTTTCACCGTGTTAGCCAGGATGGTCTCGATCTCCTGACCTCGTGATCCACCCTTCTCGGCCTCCCAAAGTGCTGGGATTGCAGGCTTGAGCCACCGCGCCCGGCCGGAAAATATTTTTAACAAAAATGCTATTTAGGCCATGCACGGTGGCTCATGCCTATAATCCTAATATTTTGGGAGGCTGAAACGGGCAGATCACTTGAGGTCCAGAGTTCGAGACCAGCCTGACCAACATGGCAAAACCCCATCTCTACTAAAAATACAAAAATTAGCCAGGCATAGTGGCGCATGCCTGTAATCCCAGCTACTCGGGAGGCTGAGATAGAAGAATCACTTGAAACCGGGAGGAGCAGGTAGAGTTAGCCGAGATTGTACTACTGCACTCTAGCCTGAGCAACAGAGCCTGACTCTGTCTCCAAAAAAATTAAAAAAAAAAAGCTGTTTGTGTTAATATGCTATAGGCTTATTATTGTTATTTTAAATGAATTAATGTTTAAATTTTCTGTTTTAAATTCAAATATAGTAACATTTTGAAAGTGGTCCACTTGTCCTATAGAACTGATGTTTATGGCTTCTTTGAATAAACATAGAAATTGACCCTCCCAGTCTTAAAATTTGAGCACTCACCTGTCATGATTGTCTGTCCAACCACCTGCTTCCTACTGACCAATTCCTTTTCCTTAGCCCTCCCTAATTCCCATTTTCCCACACATGGTTACATTTCTTCCCTGCTATAAAAACCCCCAATTTTAGTCGGTCAGGGAGATGAATTTGAGACTCATCTCCCATCTCCTCAGCTTCAGCACCCGATTAAAGCCTTGTTCCCTGGCAATACTCGTAGTCTCAGTGATCAGCTTTCTGTGTGGCAAGCAATAGGACCTACATCAAACCCCTGGAGTTTCAGTAACAATTTGATAGATATATCCTACCTAAAGCTCAATGAAATCCTCAATTATTTTTAAAAGTGTAAAGACATCCTGAAACCAAAAAGTTTGAGAATTACAGTTCTAGGTAAACAAAACAGTCTGTATTGAGGCCCAGAGATAAGAGAAGGCACTGCGGGCCAGGAGCGGTGGCTCACGCCTGTAATCCCAGCACCTTGGGAGGCCGAGGTGGGCAGATGACCAGGTCAGCAGATCAAGACCATCCTGGCTAACCTGGTGAAACTCCGTCTCTACTAAAAATACAAAAAATTAGTCGGGCGTGGTGGCAGGCGCCTGTAGTTCCAGTCACTCGGGAGGCTAAGGCAGGAGAATGACGTGAACCCGGAGGCGGAGCTTGCAGTGAGCCCAGATCGCGCCACTGCACTCCAGCCTGGGAGACACAGCGAGACTCCATCTCAAAAAAAAAAAAAAAAAAAAAGAGAGAGAGAGAGAGAGAAGGCACTGTGAATTCTGGAACTGTACATTGCTCGGCATAGCTGGAAAAAACAGTTCTATGGAAGAATTGCGCTAGGTGGAGGGAAAAAAGCTGTCATATCACAAGGTTTGTATGCCATGCTAACATGGGGAGTTAGTGAAAGATTTTAACCAGATCCAATTTAGGTTTTAGAAAGATAGCACTGATAGAAATAAAGAGAAAGAATTGAAGGTAACGAGACCAGACAGAAAATTGCTGAGTCATCCAATAAAAATCTATACTTTTCCTTTTTCTTAGAGGGATAATAGGTTATTATTTATTATTTTAATTATACATTTAAAAATAATTGGTGTTTTAGCATGGTCAAGCAGTTATCTTTTCTAAATTTACAAATTTCTTAAACTATGGTCTAGCTATGACCAACTTCAAACAAACTACATTCATTCCTAATATCTTTTTTTTTTGAGACAGAGTCTCACTCTGTTGCCCAGGATGGAGTGCAGTGGCGTGATCTCAGCTCACTGCAACCTTTATCTCCAGGGTTCAAACGATTCTCATGCCTCAGCCTCCCAAGCAGCTGGGATTACAGGTGTGTGCACCACACCCAGTTAATTTTTTTTTGTATTTTTAGTATAGACGGGTTTCACCATGTTGGCCAGGCTGGTCTTGAACTCCTGGCCTCAGATGATCTGCCCATCTAGGCCTCCTCGCACCCGGCCCCTAATATCTTTTTTAAAGTCTCTTTTATATCTTGCAGTTAAATATATCAGATTAAATGTGTTTTCTTTTTTCCCTCCAAAACCTCTGCTAAAATATCACTGAAGGGATTTTTAAAAGACTTAAACCCTACTACCTGATCATCTCAAAAGATGTGGAAAAACTACTAGACAAAGTCTAACATCCTTTCATGAAAAAAAAAACTAAAACTAAACAAACTGGGAATAAAAGGGAACTTCCTCAACCTGATAAAGAATGTCTACAAAACCCCTACAGTTAACACTATACTTGATGGCAAAAGACAAAATGTGCTTTCCTCCTATCGGTAACAACACAAAGATGCCCAGTTTTGCCAATTCGACTCAACATTGTATTGCAGGTTCTAACCAGCACAATTAGGCAAGAAAAAAAAAAAAAAAGCATCCGGACTGGAAAGGAAGATCTACTTGCAGATGACATTATCTGGTATAAAAAATCCTAAGAAATCTAAGAAACTATTAGAGCTAATATACTAGTTCAGCAATGTTGCAAGATACAAGATCATTTTTCCTTTTTGGTCAGGGTCTCACTCCCGTTGCCCAGGCTGGAGGGCAGTAGTGTGAACATGGCTCACGGCAGCCTCAGCTTCCCAGATTCAGGTGATTCTCCCACCTTAGCTTCCTGAGTAGCTGGGACTACAGGTAAGCACCACCACGCCCAGGTAATTTTTTATATTTTTAGTAGAGATGAGGTTTTGCCATGTTGCCCAGGCTGGCACTATATTTCTATATAGGAGCAATGAACAATTCAAAGGTGAAATAGAGAAAACAGTGCTAACTATAATAATATAAAAATGAAATACTTAAGAACACATTTAACAAAGAAGTATAAGACTTATACAATGAAAACTATAGAACACTGTTGAAAGAAATTAAAGGCCTAAATAATAGGAAAGATACTTCATGTTCATAAGTTGTTAGACTTAATATTGTTAACATGGCACACTCCACAAACTGACCTACAAATTCAATACGGTCCCTATCAAAATCCCAGCTGGCTTTTTGGAGAGAAATTGACATGCTGATCCTAAAATTCATAAGGAAATGCAAAAGACCCAGAATAACCAAAACAATCTCAAAAAAGAAGAACAAAGTTGTAGGATTCACATTCCCAATTTCAAAACTTATTCGAAGCTACAGTAACCAAGACTGTGTGGTACTGGCATAAGGCAGACATAGAAACCAATGAAACAGAATTGAGAGTCTAGAAATAACCCTTATATTTTATAGCAAATTGATTTTTGACATACGTGCCTGATATGGTTTGGCTGTGTCCCCACCCAAATCTCATCTTGAACTGCAGCTCCCATAATCCCCACGTGTCATGGAAGGGACCCAGTGGGGGAATCATGGGGGTGATTACCTCTATGTTGTTCTTGTGATAGTGGGAGAGTTCTCACAAGAGCTGATGGTTTTATAGGGGACTTTTCTCCCTTTTGCTCAGCACTTCTCCTTGCTCCTGCCATGTGAAGAACATGTTTGCTTCCTCTTCTGCCATGATTGTAAGCTTCCTGAGGTCTCCCCAGTCATGCTGAACTGTGAGTCAATTAAACCTCTTACCTATATAAATTATTCAGTCTCAGGTATGTCTTTATAGTAGTGTGAGAATGAACTAATACAGTGCCAAAAACACTCAATGGGGAAAGAACAGTATTTTTTTTTTAAATGGTGCTGGGACAAGTGGATACTCATATGTAAAAAAATGATTTTGGACTCCTACCTCAAGCCATATTAAAAATTAACTCAAAATGGATCAAAGACCTAAATGTAAAAGCTAATACTATAAAACTCTTAGAATAAAAAATAGGTACAAAGTTTTGTGAACTTGGTTTAGGTAACCATTTCTTAGATATAACACCTAAAGCATAAATATCCAAAGAAAAAATAAATGGACTTCATCAAAATTAAAAACTGTACTACAAAGGACACTATCAAGAAAGTAAAAAGACAACCCACAAGATGGGAGAAAATATTTGCAAATCATATATCTATAAGGGTCTAGTATCCAGAATATGTAAATACTGTTACAATTCAACAATCCAGATCTGAACTGCCATCTTAACTTCAACCCAATTAAAAAGAGGCAAAAAGGCCGGGCGTGGTGGCTCACACCTGTAATCTCAGCACTTTGGGAGGCCGAGGCGGGCGGATCATGAGGTCAGGAGATTGAGACCATCCTGGCTAACACGGTGAAACCCCGTCTCTACTAAAAATACAAAACATTAGGCACGCATAGTGGCGGGCGCCTGTAGTCCCAGCTACTCGGGAGGCTGAGGCAGGAGAATGGCGTGAACCCAGGAGGTGGAGCTTGCAGTGAGCCGAGATTGCGCCACTGCACTCCAGCCTGGGCGACAGAGTGAGACACTGTCTCAAAAAAACAAAACAAAACAAAAAAAGAGGCAAAAGATTTGAGTAGACATTTCTCCAAGAAGACAAACCCTTAGCCAAAAACACATGAAAAGACACTCAACATCATTAATCATTAGGGAAATGCAAGACAAACCCACAGTGAGATACTACTTCACATGCACTAGGATGGCTATAACAAAAAAGACAACAACAAGTATTGGAAAAGATATGGAGAAATTAGAACCCTCAGACATTGCTGATGGGTAAAACAGAGCAGCTGCTTTGAAAAAGTTTGACAATCCTTTAAAAAGTTAAAGAGTTACCAAATGACCTAGAAATTCCACACTTAGGTATATGCCTAAAAGAAATGAAAAAAGGTGTTTGAACAAAAACTTGTATACAGATGTTCCCAGCAGTATTTTCATAACATCCAAGTGGTGAAAATAATCCAAAGGTCCATCAAGTGATGAATGAATAAACAAAATGTGATGTACACATACAATCAAAAAATATTATTTAGCCACAACAGGAATGAAGTGCTGAAATACACTACAACATTGATGAATTTTTTTTTTTTTTTTTTTTTTTTTTTGAGACAGAGTTTCACTCTTGTTGCCCAGGCTGGAGTGCAGTGGCATGATCTTGGCTCACTGCAACCTCTGCCTACTGGATTCAAGCAATTCTCCTGCCTCAGCCTCCTGAGTTGCTAAGAGTGATCGCCACCACGCCTGGCTAATTTTTTGTATTTTTAGTAGAGACGGGGTTTCACCATGTTGGTCAGGCTGGTCTCGAACTCCTGACCTCAGGTCATCTACCCACCTTGGCCTCCCAAAGTGCTGGGTAAGCCACCGCGCCTGGCAAACATTGATGAATTTTAAAAACATGCTAAGTGAAATAAGCCAGACACAACAGACCCCGTATTGTATAATAATTGTCATTTGTATACAATATCTAGAATAGGCAAATTCATAGAGACAGAAATTAGAGTAGTGATTGCCAGGGGTTGCGGGGAAGGTAAAATGGGAGTGACTGCTAATTGGTATGGAGTTTCTTTATGGGGTAATAAAAATGTTCTGCAATTATATCATGGTGGTAGTTACACAACCTTGTGAGTACACGAAAAAAATCCCAGGCACTGTGGGGTCATGCATAGTATACTAAAAAATCCCACCTACACAGGAAACTGAGGCAAGAGAGTCACTTGAGCCCAGGAGTTCAAGATCAGCCTGGGCAATATATTGAGACTCTGTGTCTTTAAAAAAATTATTTAGGCCCAGCGCAGTGGCTCATGCCTATAATCCCAGCACTTTGGGAGACCGAGGTGGGCAGCCTGCCTGAAGTCGGGCGTTCAAGACCAGCCTGGCCAGCATGGTGAAACCCTGTCTCTATTAAAAATACAAAAATTAGCCAGGTGTGGTGGCGTGTGCCTGTAATCCCAGCTACTTGGGAAGCTAAGGCAGAAGAATTGCTTGAACCCATGAGGTGGAGGTTGCAGTGAGTTGAGATCACACCATTGCAGTCCAGCCTGGGCTACAGAGCAAGACTGCATCTCAAAAAAAAAAAAAAAAAAGGTTATTTAAACCCCACTGAATTGGTATGTTAAACATATCTCAGAAAAAGAAGACAGATTTATAAAAATAGAGTCGATGGCAGCAGATAAGAAATGTTAAAAATTTTGGAAAATGGAAATTAGACACACAACTTACTGTACGAACAGAAAAAAAGCTAAAACTTAAGTGGCTAAACTGAGAAAAGAGGACAAAAAACAAGCACACCCACTTATACAACATCAGAAAGGCTTAGGAACAGTAGGTATCAGGTACCTCTAAAGCCGTGGGAGTAAGTAAAGGTAAAAACAGAAAATCGGGTTAAAAGTCTACATAAGAAGCAGTTATATTTCTAGATCCTCTTCCCAACCTTGTATAGTAAAGTTACTACTCCTCCTCCACCCGGGTTTAAAATTAAAGGTTTATTCTCTACTGAGAAGTTGAATCAGAAGGATGTTGAACTTGGGAACACCAAGAACAGTGTGAAGACAGAGATGCCCTACTAAAAAGAGGAATATTACATAAAACTCTACATATTGATCTGTAAGACCCTTTCCTAAACAAGTAGCTTCAAAAACTTGAGAAAAGTCTCTATATGAAACACACATTTAAAAACTGGAAAAAAGAACTCAGGAGAAAAAGAAAATGTAGAAGACATTCATGTGCAAAAAAAAAAACAACAACAACAACAAAAAAGAAACTCTACAATTAATATTCTCAGAAAGGCAAGATAAAATCTTATATTTAGTAATTCAAAATTTTTTACAATGGAGTAGAAATTTAAATCATCAAATCTACCATAGTACATGAATTTTTTATGTCAACTTCACTGGGCTAAGGGATGCCCAGATAGCTGGTAAAACATCATTTCTGGTTGTTTGTGAGAGACTTTCTGGTAGAGACTAGCCTTTGAATGAGTAGATTGAGTAAAGAAGATTCACCTTCAGCAATGTGGGTGGGCACCATCTAACCCAATGAGGGCCCACACAGAACAAAAGGCAGAGGGGAAAGGCAAATTCTCCCCCTCATCTTGCCCTGGGACACCAAGACTTCTGGTTCTCAGGCTTTCAGACTCTGGAACTTATACCAGCACAATGCTCCTCCTCACCCCTACCTTCTCAAGCCTATGAACTCAGACTGAACTACACCACTGGCTTTCCTGGTTCTCTACCTTGCAGGCACAAATGGTGGGACTTCTCAGCCTCCATAGTCATGTCAGCCAATTCCCATAATAAATCTATATGGCTGGCCCTTTAACAAAGTGGGACCTGGGTATAGTGACTCACGCCTGTAACCCCAGCACTTTGGGAGGTCAAAGAGGGAGGAATGCTTGAACCCAGGAGTTCAAGACCAGCCTGGACAATATAGCGAGACTCTATCTCTGTAAAAAGAAAATAAAAAATATCTGCATATAACTTTGGACTCCCCCAAAACATAACTATTAATAGCCAATATGTGACTGGAAGCCTTACCAATAACATAAACAGTCAATTAGCACATATTTTGTATATGTATTATATACTGTATTCTTACAATAAAATAAGCTAGGGAAAAGAAAATGTTATTAAGAAAATTATGGGGCCAGGCGTGGTGGCTCATGCCTATAATCCCAACACTGTGGGAGGCCAAGGCAGGAGAATCACTTGAAGCCAGGAGTTCAAGAACAGCCTGGAAAACAAAGCAAGATCCCATCTCTACAATAATAATAATTTAAAATTAAAAAAAAAAGAAAATCAAGAGGAAGAGCAAATATATTTACTGCTCATTAAGTGGAAGTACATCACTCATTATAAAGGTCTTCATCCTCGTTTTCACTGTGAGTAGGCTGAGGAGGTAGAAATGGAGGGGGTTGATCTTACTGTCTCAAAGGTGGCAAAGAAAATCTGTGTATAAGTAGACC
Source organism: Rhinopithecus roxellana (assembly GCF_007565055.1). Taxonomy (NCBI): domain Eukaryota; kingdom Metazoa; phylum Chordata; class Mammalia; order Primates; family Cercopithecidae; genus Rhinopithecus; species Rhinopithecus roxellana. The sequence goes on along the minus strand of NC_044563.1, from coordinate 17,935,956 downwards.
ACACAATATAAATCCGTGTTGTTCAAGGGTCAGCTGTATATCTATATAGCTATGTATCTAGGTCTTTACATATCCTATTAGTTCAGTTTTTCTGGGGAACCCTGGCTAATACAATAGATATTTTTGATATTCAACAAAAGGATTGGAAAGGTTAAGGATATTCATATAATATGTAACAATCAAAAAAGACAGAAAAGAGAAAAACAAGAAAAATTAGAGCACAAATCCGTAAGTCCAATGTCTAAGTAACAATAGTTCCAGAGATAGAACACAGATGAGACAATATTGAACACATAATTCAAGAAAACTTCTCAGAACTGATATACATGAATTTCTACACTGAAAGGATCTCAAGACAATGAAATAAGATCCACACCAATGTATAACCACATGAAATATCACAAATCAGAATGGCATTAGATCACTCAATAGCAATACAGAAAGCTAAAAGATAGGGGAGAAATGCTTTAAAAATTCTAAGGGAAAATTATCTCCAACACAGAATTTTATACCTATCTAAACTATCAATCAAGTGTAAGGGTAGTATAAAGTCATTTTCAGAAACAGAAGATTCCCCAAAATTTTACTTTGCATGCACCCTTTCTCAGAAAGCTACTAGAGGATGCAATCTAATAAAAAGAAGGAGCATGTAAGGAAAAAGGAAGACATAGGCTTTTGGAAATATGCACTATGTATAACTTACTTAAGCAAGGCAAGTAATACCCATGATAAGGATGAAGGATTTAGAGAGCAGCCAGGCCAGACTGGAGCAGGGGAACCAGTTAGATGAAGGAGTACTTCAGAAAAGTTATCTTGAAGAAAAGAAATTGAAACTGAGAGGATGCTTGATGTGTCTGAACTGACCTTAGGCTATAAAGTCTGTGGATGAATCAAGGACAAGTTCATAGAAAACCATGCACAAAAGGAAAGGCAATTATTAATTGCAGGAAAATGAAAAAAAGTGCAAAAAGGAGAAATGTAATCATAGTATACTATATTTTACATATATATGTTGTATACTATTATACATATATACTATGTATACATATATACATATATATAATTTTCATAGTCATAATAAACACTGAATATTGATTTAACCAAAAATTATAATAATTTTTTGGAAGACTAGAAAGAAGGGAAATTGAGTAGTATAAGAGACCTAAATCCTCATCTTCTATAATACAAAGTCATTAAGTAATATCTAAAATGGAAAAATCAAGAAGAGCAATTTAAGCATGTTATTTTAAAATATGCAGCAAAAAAAATTGTTTTTAATGGTGAAAAATCTGAAAATGGCCTCCTCTGAGGAATGAGACTTCGAGGTGAGAAGGTTGTGATGTAGGGGGTACTGCTTTTTTTTGTTATAACTCTTATAGACCCATTTGATTTTTAAAATTCTATAGTTAAGAAAAATAAACATCAAAAACTTTAAATCCAGCAATTCTTTGGACTTTCTTCAATGGAAGAAGTGGAATTTTGCAGTCTCTGGATTCTCCCTCTTCTTTTTCATTTTTATTTTATTTTATTTTATTTTATTTTATTTTATTTTATTTTATTTTTTTCAAGACAGAGTCTCACTGTGTTGCCCGGGCTGGAGTGCAGTGGCACGATCTCGGCTCACTGCCACCTCTGCCTCCGGAGTTCAAGCAATTCTCCTGCTTCAGTGACCTGGATAGCCGGAATTATAGGTACCTGCCACCACACCCAACCAATTTTTGTATTTTTAGTAGAAATGGGGTTTCACCATGTTGGCCAGGCTGGTCTCGAACTCCTGATCTCAAGTGATCCACCAGCCTCAGCCTCCCAAAGTGCTAGGATTACAGGCATGAGCCACCGCATCCAGCCAGATCTCCCTCTTCTTATCCATTATTTGTGACATCATGTTTTCCTAAAAGAGTTTTTCAACTGTTTCTTCTAATTATTATTTTGTAATGCTTTTGTATTTTTTTCTTTTACCAATTTCCATAGTCATCTTTGCTCCTGTTAGCATTCTTAGTTACTTCTTTTTAAAAAATGATTTATGCAGCCTTACTTCACATACTTTAATGCAGCTCAGATTACTTGTACTTGGCCCTAGTTGAGCTATCTTTCTTCTTTCCCCCCGTAGCTAATACAGACTTTCTTCGCTCTCCTCAAGCCTTTTACTTCTGCTTCCCTAACTCTAAGAAGATAATCTTGATTCTTAATTCAGACAATGAAGAGGTCATCAGCTAAAGAACAACAACTTCTAGTTCCATTTCTAAGTTTAACCATGTCCTTCATCATCCTTACTTCCTACCTTGTTCTTCAAATACAATTATGCCATGTGAAGCTATTTTAAGACCACCTTAAGACCTGATTTCTCACTTGGGAATTCTTCCTAATTGAGAAAATTCTTACTTATGAATTGCTTTCAAATATGGTAAAATGTCTGTCAATATTACATGTAATAATGAAAGTTGACATTATATTGTTTTATACACACATAATAAAACATCTACCCACCCTTTAGGGTTGATAAATTTTTTTTTTAGGTCTCAAATATTTTCAAAGATCCCATAACAGTTTGTAGGTTAGGCAACACACAAACAGTGCCTTCTGGATAAATATGGTCCTGACTCCCACCTCCAAAATAGCCTTGCACCTCTGCCTTTGATCCTAAATTTCCTTGCACTTCTAAAAATGTTCCATCAAGTATTCATCATCCTTTCCTTCCCTTGGATCTTCCCTCTCTCCCTGTACAATGGTTCCTTTCCCTTCAGCCTAAAAACATACTCAAGTTTCTCCCATCTAAAAACTAAAAACAATAAACTCTCTCTTCCTCCTCTTGCTATCACCCCCTCTCTTCCTTTCCCTAATTGGTCAAACTTCTTGAAACGAATTTAGTCTATTCTCAACACCTTCACCCTCCCATTTACTCTTCAATCCAGCAAAATCAGGCATCTTGCCACACTACTCCATAGAAACCTCCCTTAATGCCACTAACAACCTGTTTTGCAGCCCTTATCTTTTTTGACCTCTCTGAGGCATCTGGTATCATTGAACACTTCCTCCATCTTGAAACTCTCCACCCCCACATCCCCAGTGTCTGCGGCACTGCCTTTTTCTTACTCTCCTCCTAAATCTCTTACCAATCACTTTCCAGTCTAGGAGGATATATATCTTTCTTTATTGTAAAACTAGCTCTCTGGAAAGAAGATTTTGGCTTCTACAATGGGTCTCTAACTCATAATAGAAAAAAAAATTATTTAGCAGCAAAGTTACCTCCAACGCCCAGCAACAAACCAATTATAAAGAACTAAAAATTCTAAAATTACATTCTCTCACTAAGGTGAACGACTCACTAGAGTATAGAAAGGAACTATTCTGATTATTGGAAATGTTTACAAACGACAGGAAGTGACACAGAGAAATGACAGGCAACATAAAGTTAAGAAAGAAAATAATAACCATTGTAAAAAGGGAACAACTAAGCTCAGCGACAGGGACCAGGGATAAAATAACTTTGTACTGGGGCTGGGTGCGGTGGCTCACACCTGTAATCCCAGCACTTTGGGAGGCCAAGGTGGGTGGATCACAAGGTGAGGAGATCGAGATCATCCTGGCTAACACGGTGAAACCCTGTCTCTACAAAAAAAAATACAAAAAATTAGCCAGGTGTGGTGGCGGGCGCCTGTAGTCCCAGATGCTCGGGAGGCTGAGGCAGTAGAGTGGTGTAAACCCAGGAGGCAGAGCTTGCAGTGAGCCAAGATCGGGCCACTACACTCCAGCCTGGGCGACAGAGCAAGACACTGTCTCAAAAAACAAACAAAAAAAACTTTGTACTTCAAGAGGCAGAGGTACAGGAGAAAAACCAAATACTGACCAGCATATCTGTGCTTCACCTGTGAATAAGGGCAAGCCGCTACTAACAATACAACTTGCCTTGAATAGGGGAGATGTTCTGCACCGCATATACTAGGTATGACAGCTTCCTGTTTGTGTCCCGCCAAAAATATGCTGCCATTCTTCTTGCACACGATTGTCCATTAGACTCAAATTCCCTGCCTCATTGGCAGTTAGCAGGGACCTTATTAAGTTCTCACCTATGAAATATGAGCGGCCGGGCGCGGTGGCTCAAGCCTGTAATCCCAGCACTTTGGGAGGCCGAGACGGGCGGATCACGAGGTCAGGAGATCAAGACCATCCTGGCTAACCCGGTGAAACCCCGTCTCTACTAAAAAATACAAAAAACTAGCCGGGCGAGGTGGCGGGCGCCTGTAGTCCCAGCTACTCGGGAGGCTGAGGCAGGAGAATGGCGTAAACCCGGGAGGCGGAGCTTGCAGTGAGCTGAGATCCGGCCACTGCACTCAGCCCGGGAGACAGAGCGAGACTCCGTCTCAAAAAAAAAAAAAAAAAAAAAAAAAAAAAGAAATATGAGCACAAGGGATGTTTGCATCTTCAGCTTCACTTGCCTAAAAGGTCCTTGCCCTGGATTCACTGCTTCCCCTTTTGCTGGCTAGAAATGGCTACAATTGAGGCAGCCTTGGAAACCATGTGTTTCATTGACTGCTCTGCTAGCTGAAATCCAGTGATGACTTCCTAAAGCAGACCCTGCCTTTCACATCCTGGATTTGAATTAAGAAAGAAAGAAAGTGCTTTCTTGTATGAGCCATTGCACTGGGAGGGTGGGGGAGTTAAGTGGTGGAGTTTTTTGTTTTGTTTTGTTTTTATAACACCAGCTCAGCCCTCACCCTAATACCCTGAGAGACTAGGAGCACCAAACCACCTGAAGTGCCAAACCTCAGTAGACCTCAACAGCTTACTGACTCAGTAGGAAACATTAGTCTGGAGAGAAGGGAATGGTAAGTACTGGTGGGGGAGCAGGGAGATGTCTTCTTATTAATTAATAGCTATAAATTAGAATTTAACTAACACTGAATGGCACCTAAACCACTTAATTTCAAATTAGAAGAATTAGAATCAAATCATAGCTTCACTAACTGCTGTCTATATAAATGGAAAATTTACGTAAGTTCTTTGAGCCCCCATTTCTTCTCATGCATAATAAAAATAACATTCCTCCTCATGGGTAAATGTTATAACATATTTATAGCACAATATAATAAATTAGGTCTAAAATAATGACACTACCTCACCAAGAAAATGTTAAATTATCTTCTATATATTAAAACAATCTGGCAGGGTATGGTGGCTCATGCCTGTAATCTCAGCACCATGGGAGGCCAAGGTGGGTGGATCACTTGAGCCCAGGAGTTGGAGACCAGCCTGGGCAACATAATAAACAAAGAATTTAAAAATTAGCTAGGCATAGTGGCACACACCTATAGTCCCAGCTATCTGGGAGGCTGAGGTGGGAGGATCACCTGAGCCCAGGAGGTCGAGGCTACAGTGAGCTGTGATCATGCCACTGCATTCCAACCTAGATGACAGAGTGAGACCTTGTCTCAAAAAAAAAAAAAAAAAAGAGTCTAAGGAATATATCATATATTCTGTAGAATTTTCTACTGAATTTAAGTTCTGACACTTAAATTGTTATTGAACTGAATGGGAAAGAAGGCCCTTAGAAATTACAAAACCTGAAAGAAAGTGGCTAACAATACTGGCTTTAAAGTCACATAAACTTCATTTAAACTTCAGCTCCAGACATACTAGCTCAGTGACCTTGGACAAGTTATATAACTTAAATGCCAGTTTCCTCAAAGAAAAGTGGGATCAGCCTGGTGTCTACCTGCTGTGAGAACTGAACGAGACTGCTGTCTCCTTCAGTCTTCCTGAATATGAGAATGACTCTAGATGGCATATGAAGAACACCTATTTGAAAACAGTTTCCGGGCCAGGCGTGGTGGCTCACGCCTGTAATCCCAGCGCTTTGGGGGCCAAGGTGGGTGGATCATGAGGTCAGGAGTTCAAGACCAGCCTGGCCAAGAGACCAGCCTGGCCAATATGGTGAAACCCCGTCTCTACTAAAAATACAAAAATTAGCCAGCTGTGATGGTGGGCACCTGTAATCCCAGCTACTCCGGAGGCTGAGGCAGAAGAACTGCTTGAACCCAGAAGGTGGAGGTTGCAGTGAGTGGAGATCATGCCATTGCACTCCGGACTGGGCAACAAAGCAAGACTTCAACTCAAAAAAAAAAAAAAAAAAGAAAGAAAACAGTTTCCACTTAAAACAGTATTCAGGCAGCTGTACTACTTAAAAGTTGAAATATTATCTCTGTATTTAAAAATATATATATATGAGACACGATCCCTGCCTAAGGGATTAGAATTTAAAAGAAAAAGTCTTTAGGCCGGGCACGGTGGCTCACGCCTGTAATCCCAGCACTTTGGGAGGCCAAGGCGGGCACATCATGGCAGATCACGAGGTCAAGAGATCAAGACCATCCTGGCTAACACAGTGAAACCCCGTCACTACTAAAAATACAAAAAAATCAGCGGGGCGAGGTGGCGGGCGCCTGTAGTCCCAGCTACTTGGAAGGCTGAGGCAGGAAAATGGCATGAACTCAGGAGGTGGAGCTTGCAGTGAGCCGAGATCGCGCCACTGCACTCCAGCCTGGGCAACAGAGCAAGACGCCATCTTAAAAAAAAGAAAAAAAAAAAAAGGAAAAGTCTTTCCCCTTTTTGTGTCACCTAATAGCAAATGAAATCTGGGAAATGAAGTTACCCAAATACTACTAATTGTAATTGAAATCAAAGGATTAAATTCTGAACAACCAAAGCTGTTTTTAATTACTTGGCTAAGTTTGAGGACTTTCCAGTTGAAAAGCTTGATGTCAGGTCCTTCAGTAATAGCTATTTTCAGGCTGGGCATGATGGCTCATGCTTGTAATCCCAGCATTTGGGGAGGCCGAGGCAGGTGGATCACGTGAGATCAGGAGTTTGAGACCAGCCTGGCTAACATGGCGAAACCCCCATCTCTACTAAAAATACAAAAATTAGCCAGGCATGGTAGCAAGCACCTGTAATTCCAGCTACTCAGGAGGCTGAGGCATGAGAATTGCATGAACCCAGGAGGCAGAGGTTGCAGTGAGCTGAGATTGCACCATTATACTCCAGCCTGGGTGATGGAGCAAAACTCTGTCTCAAAAAAAAAAAAAAAAAAAAAAATTTATCTTACCATCCCAGGAAAGATAAGAAAAAATTTATAATGTGAGACAAATTCAACCACTTCTTTTCCTTCTAAGTGTGCTTCTCATTTAGAAATACAATATCAAAAATAAATATTTATTGGAAGAACAAAGGTCAAAACAGTCCCTATGTTCAGGCATAGTAATGAAGATTAGCAAGACTCCAAAGGCTATTTGTAAATACAACCTTGAAAAGAAAAAAGGCAAGGCTGTTCTCCCTGAAGATTTAACCTATCTTTTGCCTGTACATTCACGATTCTTTACCATGCCAACCCTTGAAAGGAAGGCAAAGACCGTACACGCGAGACTTTAGAAGACAATCATGTTTCTAAACAGCAGGTCTGGTGGTTTACAGACTATCAAGAAAGACAATCAATTTTAGGTTTCATTAAATAGTTTACTCTTAAGATACTGACATATATTAATTAATTCATCCTCTCAACCCTCTGTGAGGTAGCTTTTATCAACTCCATTTGTTGGGGAAATTTGATCAAGGAGAATAATAACAGTGTTTTCTATTTACAAAATACCTTCCCTATAAAGAACTCCACAAGTTTATCTTCTCAATCATCTTTCTTTCCTGTGAGGTAGGTGGCAATATTACCTTTCCACTTTTATAGGTGAAATGCTGTGGCTCAAGGAGCTTAATGACTTCACATGATAGCCTGTATTTTATCCACTAACTAGAATGTACTGCTTGAGATTAACACTAGACCATGGACTCAAGGCTTAACTGCACATAACTGACATGTGGAGCTTCTAGTTTTCTCTATAGCCATCTTTCAATGTGTCGCATTCCAAAAAGGACTGGAATCACGCTTGCTGTTTAAGCTCATGTGTTCTCTGTTTATGAAGTTTATTGTTACCATTTCTCTAAATTGGACTACTTAAGTTTCATAGAGGTGCCCAAGGGCTAAATTATGTTTTGTTTACTGTCTGTGTACTAGCATTATAAATGATGTCATGAGGAATGTACAAAACTCTTAGACAAAGCAGCAGGGCCAGTAAAAGCAGCTCTCTTGGGGAAGAGTACATTTCTTCTTTCCTTTATTTTATTTTATTTTATTTTTTTAAGTAGCCATCACACAAAAAGATGACTCATTAAGCCCAAAAGAGGGGACAATGCCATGTAAGCGCTTCTTATGCAGCCTTCCACAAAGAGACCTGAGTGGCAGCATAAGGCATCCTCTTCTGTCCATTTTCCTCCAGGCAGAATGTGCATTTGTGTGGCTACATACACAATTATAATCTCCTCTGAAAGGCAATTCCTTCCATATGACAGGCTGAACAGTGGCCTGAGTGCTAGATTCATGTTGCCCAAGCAGTTAACATGCTGAAATACCAGACACATTTAATCTCTCCTTTCTGAAAAACTAAGATGGGACAGAAGAGGCAAAGCTGGAAAGAACTCCACACAGAGAGAAAGGAGGCCAGCCCAAGTGCCCAAACTCACTTTCTCATGGGCTGAACTTCTTTGTGTGTTGCCTACTTATGTGTCAATTTGCAGGACTTTGGGGCATGAGAACCACAGAGCCGACCGGTTCTGGCAGCCTCTCCATTTGACAAGCAAAGCCGAAGACATGTGGCCTTTCATATATCTTACATTCAAAAGTGATATTGTTTCAAACATGCCTATTTTAAAATATAGAATTTTCCCATTTAGAACAGGCCTTTGTAAGTTGGCCACAGGAGGAGTTCTGCCACGTTAATTTAAAGGAGGGGGAAAAAAGTGGCAATGGGCCCTAATGCAGCTCTATCCCTGCCAGATGCCTCTGTTTATTTTGGGCCAATGGGACTGCCCCAGGTGAGAGAGGTCTGAATTTAAAAAACACCTGATATGAAGTCGTGGGGCACAAGCAGATTTCTGTCTGAGATTACAGAAACTGAAGCTTGTGTTTTATCACAATTACCTGTAATCTCAGGGCTAGATAATAGTATTAAGGAGACCTTGAGTTACACAATAGGACAGCTAGAAAAAAGGCTCTTACTTTCTCCAAAGAACAGTACTTTAAAAGCTAATTGAATGAAGAAAAAGAACAGGCTCTGAAAGTGCCGTCTCAAACAATATTTACTTTTACTAGGTTCCTGCTAATCAAACAAAACTTAGTCAAAAGCTTTCCATGAAAAAAATACATTTGATGATTTCAGCAGTAATTGCTTTGTTTAAAGAAAGGTGCTTAAGAAAAAACATAGCTAGTGGGATCAGTAATTTGGTAAGTTCAGATGTGTTTGGGAAAATCCCTTCTCTCTTTGATAAATCATTAAAATTCTGCTCAGATAAATGTGTTTTGACTTGAAATTCCAATCATAGAATGAGCTATTTCCTAAGGCCCCTAGGGAAGTAGTGTAAGGGTGATCCCAGCACAGAAAGAGGACCCAGGGATTAGTTTACAAGGGTAATTCCAGTCTTAATCAAAGCATATCACTCTGTCCAACTAAAGGACAGGATCTCATTGAGATGCTCCAAAATTGTAGAAAATCTCCTTCCTTTTTAAAATACTGCTTTTACAAAATGGATTAAATTTTAGTGTTATGTAATCCAAACACAGAAACTATGGTATCAACCAAGAAATTAACCTTAGGTATAATCAGAATTAAAACCGAAAAGATCCACAGCAGATTTAATCAGTCATCCTTTTTCATTCATGGAAGGGGGGAAAAGCATAGTTTCTCTCACATGTTAGGAATTCAGTAACTATTTGTTGAACTGGATTCCTTTCTCCCATTTATTTTAAAGTTTATTCTGTTACTTAAAGTACACCATTCATTCAACAATTGAGCACTTCACTTGGGCCAAGCATTGTGCTAGATTTTAGAGAGAAAAAGCCTGCCCTCATGGCTCACATTCTAATAAGAAACAGACAGCCGGGTGCCGTGGCTCACGCCTGTAATCCTAGCACTTTGGGAGGCCGAGGCAGGTGGATTGCTTGAGCTCAGGAGTTCAAGACCAGCCTGGGCAACATGCTGAAACCCTGTCTCTGCTAAAATACAAAAAATTAGCCAAGCATGATGGCACACGCCTGTAATCCCAGCTACTAGGGAGGCTGAGACAGGAGAATTGCTTGAACCTGGGAGGCGGAGGTTGCAGTGAGCTGAGATCGTGCCATTGCACCCCAGCCTAGGTGACAGAGCGAGACTCTGTCTCAAAAAAAAAAAAAAAAAAAAAAAAGAAACAGATAATAACCAAGTATACAAGTAGATAAACAAGTGCTATGAAGGACATAAATAGGATGATGAACCAGAAATGTCTCTTCTGCTCTACTATTATTTTTAAAACTTAATTTATCTACTCAGCCTCCTAGAATTATTCATTTAGCATATATTGCATTTGTGCAAATAAAAGTGATCCCCAACTTCTGAATAGCATTTGGAATAAAGATTTTAACATTACTTGAATATAATTATAATAAACAAAGTCAAAACTTTTAAAGCTATCTTAAAACCCCCAAATAACATTGAAATCTCTCTGCAATTTACTTTGGAGAAATGGGGGTAGGCAAGGGTTGGGAACAACATGCCTTAGAACTTACTTGCTTTTTTCCCCCCAACAAAAAGATATTTATTTATTACATGTATTAAATAGGTTACAGAATCTTTGGAAAAGGAAAATAATCTAGATTGACCTTCCAGGAACAACTCCCAAAAGGCCCATTCCACAACTAGGCTACCAAGGGAACTGCTGTCCCTTCGATGACTAAGAAGATGCTGACCAAACTGGGTAAAGGCCAAAATAGCTGCTGGCTCTAGAACCAGACAGCTCACATACTCTCTACTTATTACACTGTCCTTTTATGTTATGGTCATTTATGAATATGTCCCATCTACTGTGTAAGTTTCCTGGCGGAGAGATGCTTTATATTCATATATTCATGCCTGGCTTTATATAGAGAAGGTATTCAGGGAGGAAGAAAAGGAAGGAGAAGGGTAGGGGGAGGAAAAAGGAAAGAAAGAGGTGACTTCGTGAACGTGTTCACAATTATTTTATGTATTTATTTATTATTATTTTGAGACAGATTCTTGCTCTGTCGCCCAGGCTGGAGTACACTGGCATCGTGATCTTGGCTCACTGCAACCTCTGCCTCCCGGGTTCACGCGATTCTCTTGCCTCAGCCTCCCAAGTAGCTGGGACTCCAGGTGCGCACCAGCTATTGAGCCCAGCTATTTTTCATATTTTTAGTAGAGACAGGGTTTTGCCATGTTGGCCAAGCTGGTCTCAAACTCCTGACCTCAAGTGATCCGCCCACCTCGGCCTCCCAAAATGCTGGGATTACAGGCATGAGCTATCGCACCTGGCCCATAATCATTTCAAAGTTTTATGTGTTATAAACCTAGTTTCCAAAGATTTAGGAAGTCAGTGTAACACCTATTTTATTTCATTTCCTTTCTGCAGCAACCAAACACTTTAAGGCCCTAAGAGAATTTCTGCTAACTTACTGTAAACGACAATATTTCCTAGCATAGAATTGGGTTTGGAAGGCTCACTAGTTATATTCTAATAAAAATAAGTTTATCAGGATTCATTCACAATCAAAAAATAAAATGTATCTGGCAGTCAGACAAGTAAATATCACATGCTGTATCGGCAAATACAAAAAAAATTAAGATTAGCAACACTTATCTTCCACATAGAAGGGGTCCTATGTCAGAACCTTTGCCAAGGCCTAAAGAAATTGTATTAATCTCATGGCTGGAAGAGACTATATCAGTAACTGTTAGATGTTGTCTTAGCTCAGATACTGTGAGAAGCAGACCAAAACAGGATCAGACATGTGAGAGATGTACTGGGGGAAACGCCCATGATAGAAAATGGGAAGGAAGCCGGAGGAGTCTAGGAGAGCTAAGAGATCAAATGCAGGTGTGACCCTAGTAAAGGAGGGAGAAGGGAGAATGAGGGACTTAGCAGTGTGCAGTGAGTCTTTAAGCCAAAGTCACCCACCAGAGAAGTAAAACATCTCATAGAAGTGGGTCTGTCCTGCCCAGTCATTGACTAGGAGCAGTCTGTGGAAAGTGTGACCTCAGTGTGAACAAGGCGTTAGATTCAGAGCTGGGGTCAGGAGTCAATTACCCTTCCCTCCCTACAGTAGGAGATCTGAGAGGCACGCATTCGTGATTGCCACCAGATGTTTACATATTTGCACAAAAACGGTAATAACACTAGCAGCTAATATTTATTGAGCACCTACGCAGGTGCTCTAACAGGATAAATGCTTTCATATATGAGGTAAGTACAATTTTTTTTTTTTTTTAAGACGGAGTCTCACTCTGTCACCCAGGCTAGAGTGCAGTGGTGAGATCTCAGCTCACTGCAGCCTCCTCCTCCCGGGTTCAAGCAATTCTCATGTCTCAGCCTCCTGAGTAGCTGGGACTACAGGCACACACCCCCAACGCCCTGCTAATTTTTGCATTTTTAGTAGAGACGGGGTTTCACCATTTTGGCCAGGCTGGTCTTGAACTCCTGACCTCAGGTGACCCAACCGCCTTGGCCTCCCAAAGTGCTGGGATTATAGGCATGAGCCACCGTGCCTGGCCTTTTTAAAATTTTTTGAGAAAGGGTCTCACTGTGTCACCCAGGCTGGAGTGCAGTGGCATGAAAACAGCTCATTGCAGCCTTGACCCCCGGGCTCAAGGCATCCTCCCACCCCTGCCTCCTGAGTAACTAGGACTACAGGTGCATGCTGTCGCACTCAGCTAGTTTTTTATTTTTTTATTTTTAGTAGAGACAAAGTCTCAGTATGTCCCATAGGTCTCAAACTCCTGGGCTCAAGCAATCCTCCCTCCTTGGCCTCCCACAGTGCTGGGAATATAGGCGTGAGCCACCACGACAGTACTATTATTACCCACATTTTGGAGATGTGGAAACTAAGGCACAGAAATGTTAAGTAATTTCTTCTAGGTCTTACAGCTACCCAAAGTACAAAGATGATTGTCAATAAAATTCTCCCAAATGGTAGAAGTTATCTTCCTCATTGCCTGCCTCTGAGAGATGAGGCCAGTGGCAAGAAGAAATTGGAATTTTACCATTCTCTGATCCATCCTCATTCCTCAGATGCCTCCTCATGGCAGAAATGTTAAATGAAGACACTGGAATCACTTGACCTTACTCCAGGATCCACATATAGGTCTACACAATAGTTGGAGCCTCACTTTGGGAGTTGCTCAAAGTATTTATAGCATAGAGTTTAACCATGTGGACTTGAATTAGACTGCTGGGTTAGAATTCTAGATCCACCACTTACTGACTTGTTATTTGGTATCTTTGTGTGTCATTTCCTCATCTGCCAAATGGAGATAACAACTGAAACTATCTTCATATGCATCAATATATGTAAAGCATTTAAAATGGTACCTGGTACAGAGTAAGTTCTTAATAAGTCTGGTTGCTTTTGTTAGCTACTCATGTTTGGGGTACCCTAAGGTCAGATTATTCTATTCCATTTCACATATACGTATGAATTAAGTGTGGGAGAGTATACAGTGATAGAAGGTAGACAATGATAAAAGGTAGACAATGACAGAAGGTCGACAATGATAAGTAAAATACAATTCTTGTTCCCAAGAAACTTATTTGCAAGAGCCCCATCCTTAATAAGGAAGCAAGAATTACTGCCGTTTGAACCAATAGGGTTTTTTTGGTTTGTTTTTATCTTTTTAGTGAAGAGGAGAAAACACAAGCTGTGGAATCTGACAAACCTGGGTTTGAACCCCTGCTTTACTAGGCATCATTGCCTGTGTGACCTTGTGCAAATCAATTAGCCTTTCTAAGCCTCAGCTTCCTTCTTTATAGAATGACAAGATGATATTAATAACTACTAATTGGGACTAGTAAGAATACCCACTTCATATGGTAGTTGTGAAAATTAAATGAGACAAACCACAGTGCCAGGCATATAGGAAGAGTTCAAAAACTATAGCTTAAAAAAAAACTGGCCGGGTGCGGTGGCTCAAGCCTGTAATCCCAGCACTTTGGGAGGCCGAGACGGGCGGATCACAAGGTCAGGAGATCGAGACCATCCTGGCTAATACGGTGAAACCCCGTCTCTACTAAAGAATACAAAAAACTAGCCGGGCGACGAGGCGGGCACCTGTAGTCCCAGCTACTTGGGAGGCGGAGGCAGGAGAATGGCGTGAACCTGGGAGGCGGAGCTTGCAGTGAGCTGAGATCCGGCCACCGCACTCCAGCCTGGGCGACAGAGCCAGACTCCGTCTCAAAAAAAAAACAAAAAACAAACAAAAAAAAAAAAACAAAAAAAACAAAAAAAAAAAAACTACCCAATTTACTGTAATTCTTCTAAATGTCTAGTCCCCAAAGGAGAAAGGCCATCTTTGATTTCTAGAGTTATCTATTATGCTAACCCACTATCAGCCGTAGTGAGAATAAGCAGGTTCCATGGAAAAGAAGAGGCAACTTGGAGCGTGAGTGAAAGCATGCACCTTACCAAATTAGGTGGAGTGAAAAACTCAGGTCAGCATGTAGGTGGTAGGTTTGGCAAACCTGGGACCAGAACAGGCTGCCCTTTGGCTCTAGAGAGCTAGCCACACCCAACCAGATACACAGACACACCTCCAGCCTCTGGCAGAAGCTTCCACTAAGTAGGTTTCATAAGGCTGGAAATCTTCTGCGGGTCCTGCGCAAAGGGTCTCTACTTATTTCATCTCCTTACCAGACTCTCCTTTCTCTCTTCAGGCCTAGGCATTAACACAATTTTTATCACTACATTCTGATGACTACAGACATTAACATAATTAAGCTATTCTTTAGTGATGATCTTATGATCTTAAGCCATGCAAGGCCATGATTACAGGTTCCTAATCTACAAAGTCAGTGGGGAAAGGATCAGTTTACCCAACATGATAAAAGATTGATTTCTTCACTAATAGTCAGAAAGGCAAATATAATCCCTAGCTAGCAGGGAGAAAGGGATATCTCTAGATATTCATTGGATAGGTATCCCTGTAATTACACCATAATCCTAAAGAGAGGTCTCTAGATACACTAACCAAGGGGAACTCAACTTTAGCTTTTGGGTTTCACTGAATGCCTAGGGCTTTCCAGTCTGCAGTTTTGTTTCTCTGTAAGTATAGTCTTCTTTAGGCCTACACATAATTTATAAAACAAAAACAAATTGAAAAACCACAGGTATTTAAAAATTTAAATCAGGAAATATTTAATTAATCTATTAATCTATTCTCTAGGGAGTGGTTTTAAGCAGTCATTAGATTGAGGGTGAATAGGTTGGCCGGGCACGGTGGCTCACGCCTGTAATCCCAGCACTTTGGGAGGCCGAGGTGGGTGGATAAACTGAGGTCAGGAGTTCAAGACCAGCCTGGCAAACCTGGTAAAACTCTGTCTCTACTAAAAATATAAAAATTAGCTGGGCATGGTGGCAGGCGCCTGTAATCCCAGCTACTTGGGAGGCTGAGGCATGAGAATCACTTGAACCCTGGAGGCAGAGGTTGCAGTGAACTGAGATCATGCCATTGCACTCCAGCCTGGGTGACACAGCAAGACTCTGTCTCGAAAAAAAAAGATTGAGGGTGAATAGGTCAAAGCAGCATGCTTCTAAGACAGACCAAATTGTAATAGGCAAGGATAGTTCTCAACTAAAGACAAACGCATTTCAGCAGAGTGATACGGTTTGATGAACCAGGAGAAGCCAGTGAGTGGTGTGACTATGCTGAGGGCAGTATGAATGTCTAGTCAGTGGTTAGGACAAGGAATTAAGACACTTAAATATGAAACAAAGCATGAAGAAGCATTTGTATAGGATTCAAGTATTAGGTGGTTGGTTGGACTTCACAAACATTGAAGCTTCTTCAACCAACCTGAGACTCTGATTCTGTTTGTAGATTCATTCTCAACACTACTACTGAATTGACCTTCCTGAAAAAGCCATTTATGAAGAGACCACCAACTTCTATTCACCAAAGCACTAATATGCCAAATATGCCAAGCCTTTGGGACATAAAATTCAAACAGCAAACACCCAAGGAATTGAACAATGAACTAGGGTTTTCAAATATTTCATATATTCATTGAGTACTGGGTAAATAAAATACACAAAATCTTTGGAAAAAGTCTAGGCATTGCTTGACATTGATATTGTTATTCATTAAATAAAAAATTGTCTGTGATATCAGTATCCCCTTTTAGCTGATTAATGGATGTGGTCACTGTCTTAAGCTCTCTATATGTGTGTGTGCATATATATATATTTTATATATACATGTTCATGTATATATGTGTGTATATATAGCTTTCAAAAACCAATCAACCCTTAAACTTGGTAAAAAGACACTTGACTTCATTTAAAAATACACATTAAATCTACTCTGAGACTATTTGTCACTTAGATTGAAAAAAATCCAAGTTTGATGCATTGTGTTGTCAGGACAGTGGGGAAACAGGCATTCTCTTTCATTGCTGGTGGCAAAATGGTATAACACTTATGAAGGGCAATCTGGCAATATCTATCAATACTTCAATGCATATGCCCTTGATCCATCAGTTCTACTTTGTGGAACTTATTCTTGCCAGGCCTAAAAAATATTTTGAATCAAGTTTCCATATTACCAACCTTAAAAAATATTTTAAAATTAATTTTTAAAATAAATTAAACAAAATTTAAAACAGAGTTGTTTTTCATTTAAAAAGATGTTGGTCGGGCGCAGTGGCTCACCCCTGTAATCCCAGCAGTTTGGGAGGCCGAGGTGGGTGGATCACCGGAGGTCAGGAGTTCAAGATCAGCCTGACCAACATGGAGAAACCCGTCACTACTAAAAATGTAAAATTAGCCGGGTGTGGTGGCGCATGCCTGTAATCCCAGGTACTAGGTAGGCTGAGGCAGAAGAATCACTTGAACCCGGGAGGCGGAGGTTGCAGTGAGCCCAGATCGCGTCATTGCACTCCAGCCTAGGCAACAAGAGTGAAACTCCATCTCCAAAAAAAAAAAAAAAAAGATGTAAGCCAGGTGCAGTGACTCACACCTGTAATCTCAGCACTTTGGAAGGCCACAATAAGAGGCTTACTTGAGCCCTGGAGTTCAAGATCAACCTGGACAACATAGTGAGACTCTTTCTCTACAAAAAATTAAAAAATTAACCAGGGGTAGTGGCATGTGCCTGTAGTCCTAGCTACTTGAGAGGCTGAGGTAGGAGGATCACTTGAGACCGGAGGTTGAGGTTGCAGTGAGCCGTGATAGTGCCACTGCACTCCAGCCTAAGTGACAGTGCAAGACACTGTCTCAAAAAAAAAAAAAAGAAAAAAAAAGATGTGCATCGTACATCCATACAATGGAATTATTATTCAGCAATAAAAAGAAATGAGCTATCATGCCACAGAAAGACATGGTGGAAACTTAAATGCTTACTGCTAAGTTAAAGAAGCCCATCTGAAAAATTTACACACTGTATGACTCCAACTACATGACATTCTGGAAAAGGCAAAACTTTAGAGACAATAAGATCAGTGGTTGGCAAGGCTGCAGGGGGAGGGAGAAGGATCAATAGGTGGAGCACAGAGGATTTTTTAGGACAGTGAAACTATTCTGTATAATGGAATGGTGAATCTATGACATTATGCATTTATCAAAACCCACAGAACTGAACGACACAAAGAAGTAACCCTAATTATTATATATTATATATTATATGCAATAATAATACGTCCATATTAGTTTATCCAGTGTAACAAATGTACCACACTAATGCAAGACATAAATAATAGGGGAAACTGTGAGTGAGGGAGACCCAAGATATATGGGAACTCGCTGTACTATCTGCTCAATTTTCTGTAAACTTAAAACTTCTCGCATGTGCGGTGGCTCACTCCTGTAATCCCAGCACTTTGGGAGGCCTGAGGCGGGCGGATCACGAGGTCAGGAGATTGAGACCATCCTGGCTAACACGGTGAAACCCCCTCTCTACTAAACACACAAAAAATTAGCGGGGCGAGGTGGCGGGTGCCTGTAGTCCCAGCTACTCGGGAGGCTGAGGCAGGAGAATGGCGTGAACCCGGGAGGCAGAGCTTGCAGTGGGCCAAGATCGCCGCCACTGCACTCCAGCCTGGGCGACAGTCAGACTCCTTCTCAAAAAAAAAAAAAAAATGTGTATTGTGTGCATATGTGTGTGTGTACATATCCATGCGTATGTGTGCCTTTTTTCATTCATTAAATGCGTTACACACTAAAGATGCTCAACAAAATACTACATATACAGTCTTAGCTCAAGAGCTAAGTCAATATCTCAAGTTCTGTTGGAGTGGGCAAATCCGGTTCTGATCCTAGTGCTACCATTTTCTAGCTGTGTGGCCTAACTTACACAAGATATCTCTTCAGCCCCAGTTTCTCCACCTGCAAAACTGGAAGAAAACACGGTAATTCCTCCTAGGGCAGGTAAGAAATTCAAATGAAGAATAATGCATGTAAAATGTTTAGCACAGTGCCTAATGAAAAAGAAAAGCTCGACATGTTCGCTGCCGCCGCAATGGTAAGACAGTTATTCACGGAATGAATGACTGATCTGGCACTTGAGGCTCCAAGGTTATTCTTACTCCACCAACAGCATGTCAATAATACCCCAACAGGGCCCCAAATCCTCAACTCCAACCTGACCCACTTTGAACACAATCCACATTGCCTGAGTTCCAGCCCCTACACTTCAAACAATTCCTTACTTCCCAGGTGCTTTTCTCCTTCCTGCTCGGCCTTACAGGTTCAGGCCCTAGAACCCCCGTCTCTCCGCCCCTCCCCATATCACCCGGACTCGACCCCACTCAGACCCCGCCTCCGCCCCCGCCTCCTCCCAGACCCCGGCCTAATTCGTCTGCAAGTCTTTCCCTCCCCAAAGTTGAAGGGGGGTTCCTACCCAGATACTCGTAGTCCGGTAGGGCTAGGCGCTCCGGACTCAGCATCCTTTGACCCGGGTGGCTTCAAAGCTCCAGCTCTCAGACTTCCGGAACCCAGGTTGCCGTCTCTCTCCGTTGCCATGGCACCCACGCGGCGGAAAGGGGACGGGAGCTGGAGGAGGTGTCACACAAACAGTCTCCGTGTCTCAAAGTGGAACTGGCCACTCAAGTTCCGGGGGCAGTCGCTTCACGACGGTCCAGGTTTCTTTGGACTCCCATTCTTGAAGACTTGGTTTTAGAGGAATCTGAGATGAAGAATTCTTTTGAATCCGTTATGTTTCCCGGTGTCGAAGAATTGCTGTCAGCCGCCCATATACGCAGTTTCTGAATTTCATAAGTATCCCTGCTTTTATACACTGTTTATCCTAACTCAATAATAGCCCCCGCCCTTTGGCCCCCGTAAACACTTAGTATCCCATTACCTATTTTTATCTCTTTGGTATTTACTATCTTAAATTGCTACAAAGTGCTTAGGTATCTTTATACCCTGGCTGCTTCTAGAGGTCAGAGATGTGTCTTTTCTGCCTACGACAACTGGACACACAAAAGGTGCTCATTAACTCCTCTGAGATAATTGCCATTTCTTCTCAATTCTCACTCCGTTGCCCAGGCTGGATTGCAGTGGCATGATCTGGGTTCATTGCAACCAGCGCCTCCTGGGTTCAAATGATTCTCCTGCCTCAGCCTCCGGAGTAGCTGGGATTACAGGCGCCCACCACTACGCCTGGCTAATTTTTTGTGTTTTTAGTAGAGAGGGGGTTTCACCATGTTGGCCAGGCTGGTCTCGAACTCTTGACCTCAGGTGATCCGCCCGCCTCAGGCTTCCCAAAGTGCTGGGATTACAGGCGTGAGGCACTGCCGCCCGGCCTCAATTCCTTTTTATCTTTGGTTCTTCTTTCTATTCCTAGCCCTTACTATTTGGTACCTTCCCAGGCGTCTTTCCTTTTTCCTACCAAGACATTTCTCTTCTTGAGGGGGAGGGGCTGCAGAAACGACATCACCAATTAGATTTTTTTCCCCATATGCCCAATTGCTCACTTCTCCTTTAAGAGAATATTCTTTGGTTTTCAAGTTCCCAAATACTTTTTTGTCCCTCCCTACTCCTGACAACAGGTCAGAGATCGGTAGCACTCGACACAGTTCAGTCATAGCAGAAAAAGCCACTCTGTCCTCACTTTTTTGGTGCCCTCCCCCTCCAACAAGGTGAGGTTTGTGAAAAAGAGACAAAGAAAACAAAATCAAGCTATCAAAGGAATGACTGGGAAACCAGTAGACCACCTACACTGGGAGGAAAAGGAAAGAGGAGGTTCTTCTCTTTGTGTTCCAAGTGGCCTATTCTTAGCCTCCTCCAGCAAGGAGCCTCAAACCTCCTAATTCTTGCTTTCCCTTAAAATTGTATATGTGTCTCAATTCTAGGCTCCTGTGAGTCACTCTAAGTTTGGATGTGGTGAGGATAAAAGGACAGAGCCAAAGTAGGAGCAGGGCTTAGTGTCTTGAGGCAAATTTACTAATTTGGTATTTGGTGTGAAGTCCAGCAAATCTGATTTTTTTTTAATTGCCTTCTTATTTGCTTCCGCCATCTAGCTTGAGGTTATGGGAGGTTCATATGTTCCACAGCTGTGGCTTTTTACTATTTTATTAGTAAGGTAATACCATAGTAATTATTAAGAGTGATAATTTTACTTTATTCCCAAGCAACTTGTAGCTATTTGCAAATAATCTTATTTGTCCTCATGAAAACTTTCTGCTGAGGTGGGCAGATCACGAGGTCAGGAGTTCAAGACCAGCCTGGCCAATATGGAGAAACCCCATCTCTACTAAAAATACAAAAATTAGCCAGGCATGGTGGCACACACCTGTAATCTCAGCTACTCAGGAGGCTGAGGCAGAAGAATCACTTGAACCCGGGAAGCAGAGGTTGCACTGAGCCGAGATCACACCACTGCACTCCAGCCTGGGCAACAGAGCGAGACTCTGTCTCAAAACAAACAAACAAACAAAAACAACTTTCTAAGGCACTTTTCCCTTTTCTAACTAGGGAAACTGAGGCACAAGTCACAACAGTGACTTGTCTAGTGACTTGCCTAGCATCATGCAGCCACAGAGTGGTACAGCTGGAACTGGATCTCAGCTATCCCAACATCCAAGCCAGTGGTCTGACCACTAAACCACACAGTCTCTTTTTTTAGGGTTTATTGACCTGGCTTTTATTTATTTATTTTTCCTTTGCTCTGCCCTGCTAGCAACTGGAAGCTCCCAGATAAAAGAAGATAATGTTGAGTCCAGGCTGAACATTTGACATCGTCTTATTTATGGAGCATCATCCTGGGACTTGGCAGGTGCTGGCTGCTGGGGTCTGTGTGGTGGAGCTGGGAACCAGCCCCAAGAATATAGCTTTGTTTGGGCATTAACCCATTTGTGGTTATAATAATGATAAGTTTCAGCACCAGTGGCGCCCGACTGTTAATGACTCAAAGAAGGCTAAATGAGAACAAGATGTCATCTCTGGAGCAATTTGTAGGTTTTTCCTGCAGTTCCATCCCTTCCATAAAAATCCGAAGGACCCCTGTATTCAAAGTCAGTCTTCCACTCTGAATGTCCTGAACAGTTTATTGAGGAGGAGGACTTAGAAAAGTAGGAGGTTGCTAGAGTAAGGCTTCACAAAAATTTGAAGTTTCACGGAAACAACAGGTGGCCTTACTGGTAGTGGAATTACTGTTTACATTTTTCTTCCTTATATTTTTCTATAGTCTTAAGTTTTTCTATAATATGCATGTATTATAACCTAAAAACAAACAAATAATAAATGAGTGGCATGAAAATCTTTAAAATTTCATAAGCAGATGTGATGACCTTCCAGATAGTGTTTGTTTTTCCCAAAAAGAAGCCACTGCTAGATTTCTCTTCTGTCATAGATTACATGATAATAGATTTTGGAAACACATTGGTTATTGATGAAATTTTTCAATGGAACATACACTACACCAGTCTTAAGAAGAGTAGAAATAATAAGAGTTGTTAAAATCAAGTGTATTTTTTGTGACTTGAATGTGAAAGAAAGAAAAAAATGTCAGCTTTTGATTTAAATTGACTTTTCAGGTTCTTAACTTATAATAATATATTTCTTAAAAATTTACCAAAAAAAAAAATCACCCAAGTAAATCTGTAAGTCACAAGACAACTCCACAATCCTGAAAAGAGGCGAGAGGCAAGTGATATGATATTGATGAAAAATAGAGAGAGCATCAGATGTTAAAGGCAGTACTACACCATGAGGAATGTAAACATCAAATTCAGAACAATAAGAAAAAAACAAGAGATAGAATATATTGAGACGGTTTTCATTTTTGTTTGTTTGTTTTTTGAGACAGAGTCTCACTCCATCATCCGGAAAGGAGTGCAATGGCACAATCTCTGCTCACTGCAACCTCTGTCTCCCAGGTTCAAGCCATTCTCCTGCCTCAGCCTCCCAAGTAGTTGGGACTACAGGTGTGTGCCACCACGCTCGCCTAATTTTTGTATTTTTAGTAGAGACAGGGTTTCGCCATGTTGGCCAGGCTGGTCTCGAACCCCTGACTTCAAGTGATCCACCCACCTCAGTCTCCCAAAATGCTGGGATTACAGATGTGAGCCACCGCACCCAGCCTTTTTTTTTTTTTTTTTTTTTTTGAATATATATAAGGTCTCCCTTTGTCACCCAGGCTGGAGTGCAATGGCGGAATCACAACTCACTGTAGTCTGGAATTCTTGGGCTCAAGTAATCCACCTCAACCTCCTGAGTAGCTGGGATCACTGGTGCATGCCACCACACCCAGATAATATTTTTATTTTTGTAGAGATAGGGTCTTGCTAGGTTGCCCAGGCTGGTTTTGAATTCCTGAGCTCAAGCGATCCTCCTGCCTCAGTCTCCCAAAGTGCTGGGATTACAGGCATTAATAAGCCACTGCACCCAGCTGAGATATCAATTTATCAGATTATAATTTCTGATATTACAATGAGAAAATAATAGACATCTCTGGCTCTGCAGAAGACCTATTAAGAGATTGATATGGAAGAAAATCCTCCCTATAATTGAAGACTATAGAAAAGCAAATGATGAATACACTAAACAGTTTTAAACTTCAAGGAAGCAATAAGAAAAGAATAAATGCAGGCTGAATTATTGCTATAAAACAGGTTCAAGAAACTAGGACAAGCTTTTATCACTCATCAAGCAGAAAAGATGCTAAAGGCAAAGTAGCTACTAAGAAATGCAGGTCATGAAATTCACGCTGAGCTACTAGGCTCTGCATGAAAGACTTATCTTTCACAAGAGCACAGAAGAAACTAAGTGTGATGCCACTGCCTGGGATTCATATGTTTCAATTAAAAATGCTATTTATAGAAGGTCATTTTGTACTGCCACAAGCCAATAGACCAGAGCTTTGGAGTAATTTGTAAAGAAAAGAAATGTTCACAAACTCTTGGACAGTTAAGAATAACTAGTGCATTATAAGGAAGTAGTTAAGGGGATATGGCTTAAATTGAACTGAAGTTCAAAGGTAATTATGGGCTTTACCTTCTTGTTATTCTATGTTTTCAAATGCTGCAAAAACAGTTGCAAATTACACATTCACATAGTTTGAAAGGAAGGATGATTTACTGATTCTTCTTGATAGCCCACAAAAATTAGTTATGCCTTCTTTTGTCCTAGAGTATGCACTTTTTTTTTGAGACGAAGTTTCGCTCTTGTTGCCCAGGCTGGAGTGCAATGGCGTGATCTCGGCTCACCACAACCTCCGCCTCCCGGGTTCAAGTGATTTTCCTGCCTCAGCCTCCCGAGTAGCTGGGATTACAGGCATGCACACTGCGCCTGGCTGGTTTTGTATTTTTAGTAGAGACAGGGTTTCTCTATTTTGGTCAGGCTGCTCTCGAACTCCCGACCTCAGGTGATCCACCCGCTTCAGCCTCCCAAAGTGCTGGGATTACAGGCATGAGCCACCGCGCCCAGCTAGTATGCACTTTTTTTTTTTTTTTTTTTTTTTTTTTTTTTTTTTTTTGAGACGGAGTCTTGCTCTGTCGCCCGGGCTGGAGTGCAGTGGCCGGATCTCAGCTCACTGCAAGCTCCGCCTCCCGGGTTTACGCCATTCTCCTGCCTCAGCCTCCCGAGTAGCTGGGACTACAGGTGCCCGCCACCTCGCCCGGCTAGTTTTTTGTATTTTTTTTTAGTAGAGACGGGGTTTCACCGTGTTAGCCAGGATGGTCTCGATCTCCTGACCTCGTGATCCGCCCGTCTCGGCCTCCCAAAGTGCTGGGATTACAGGCTTGAGCCACCGCGCCCGGCCTAGTATGCACTTTTATAACCATTTATGTCTTTTTAAAAAATTCTTCCGGCCGGGCGCAGTGGCTCAAGCCTGTAATCCCAGCACTTTGGGAGGCTGAGACGGGAGGATCATGAGGTCAGGAGTTCGAGACCATCCTGGCTAACACGGTGAAACCCCGTCTCTACTAAAAAATGCAAAAAGCTAGCCGGGCGAGGTGGCTGGCGCCTGTAGTCCCAGCTACTCGGGAGGCTGAGGCAGGGGAATGGCGTAAACCCGGGAAGCGGAGCTTGCAGTGAGCTGAGATCCGGCCACTGCACTCCAGCCCGGGCGACAGAGCAAGACTCCGTCTCAAAAAAAAAAAAAAAAAAAAAAAATTCTTCCTACTAGATTGTGAGTTCCATGAGGGCAGAGACAGTCTTCACTCATCTTTAAATTTCTGGGACCACGTGCAGTGCCTGCAGAAAGCAGTTATACAATAAATGTCTGTTAAATGAGTTTGTTTCCTTCAAGATTAGAAGTTTAGAAAACAAAGACCAACCAATCAATAGGATTTATGGGTGCCTCATGGCAATCAATTCATTCAAAATATTTATTAAAGAAAAAGGTGGCCAAGTATGGTGGCTCATATCTTTAATCCCAGCTGCTCAGAAGGCTGAGGTGAGAGGATTAACTGAGCCTGGGGTGACCATGCCACTGCACTCCAACCTGGAGCAACCTGGAGACCCTATCTCCAAAAAAAAAAAAAAAACCCAAAACCAAAAAAACCAAAATGGCCAGAAAAACAAAAGGCATCATTGAGAAAGACATTAAAAGTCAATCAGAAAGCACTGGCAAATCCTTCCTACACCTAAATAACCATGTATAAAATGCCCAGACTGGCCGGGCACAATGGCTCACGCCTGTAATCCCAGCACTTTGGGAGGCTGAGGTGGGTGGATCACCTGAGGTCAGGAGTTCAAGACCAGCCTGGCCAACATGGTGAAACCCCATCTCTACTAAAAATATAAAAATTAGCTGGACACGGTGGCACGCACCTGTAATCCCAGCTACTTGGGAGACTGAGGCGCAAGAATCGCTTGAACCAGGAGGCAGAGGTTACAGTGAGCTGAGATCATGCCACTGCACTCCAGCCTGGGTGACACAGCAAGACTCCGTCTCAAAAAAAAAAAAAAAAAAGTGCCCAGACTAGTCATGGTGGCTCATGCCTATAGTCCCAGGACTTTGGGAAGCCAAGGCAAGAGGATTGCTTTAGCCCAGGAGTTTGAGACCAGCCTGGACAACATAGTGAAACCCATCTCTACAACAAATATTTTTAAAAATAAATAATTAAAATAAATTAAAAACTAGCCAGGCATGATGGCACACGCCTAAAGTCCCAGCTACTTGGGAGGCTGAGATGGGAGGATAACTTGAGCCCAAGAATTCAAGGCTGCAGTGTGCCATGATCATGCCACTGCATTTAAGCTTGGTAAGAGTGAGACCCTGTTTCAAACAAACAAATTCCCAGGAAGAAAGTAACTAACAACAAAGCGTTTAGAGAGAATGCTTCGTGTACATAAGAGAATTAGTTCAGAAGGATGAGAAGGAATGTGCTAGATATCAAATTTAGGATATGAACTGGGAGTTCCCAAATTTCAGAATCTTAGGACAAGAAGCTGGAGTCTCTGTGTCTATTTTTTCTTTTTCCCCCAAATCATCCTCTATATTGTCACAAGAGTGTGTTACTCTAAAGTTCAAATTTGACCATGTTACTTCTTTTTTTTTTTTTTTTTTTTTTTTTTTTTTGAGGCGGAGTCTCGCTCTGTCGCCCAGACTGGAGTGCAGTGGCGCAATCTCGGCTCACTGCAAGCTCCGCCTCCCGGGTTCACGCCATTCTCCTGCCTCAGCCTCCTGAGTAGCTGGGACTACAGGCGCCCGCCACCTCGCCCGGCTAGTTTTTTCTATTTTTAGTAGAGACGGGGTTTCACCATGTTAGCCAGGATGGTCTCGATCTCCTGACCTCGTGATCCGCCCGTCTCGGCCTCCCAAAGTGCTGGGATTACAGGCTTGAGCCACCGCGCCCGGCCCATGTTACTTCTTAAAAAGTGTTGCTAGGCAAGGCACAATGGCTCACACCTGTAATCCCAGCACTTTGGGAGGCTGAGGTGGGGGGATCGCTTGAGGACAGGAGTTTGAGATGAGTCTGATCAACATAGCGAGACACCATATCTACATTAAAAAAAAAAAAAAAAAAAAAAAAAAAAAAAAGGTGTTGCTGCTGACTCACCACTACTAGGAAGAAGCAAAACTTCACATGCAAACATATAAATCCCTTCACAGCTTGGTCCCAACCTCCTCTTCCAGCCATCTCGCAACTCAGTCTTCTCTACAAACTTACACATACAGCCACGCTTTCCTACTTGATATCCCCCAACATATTGGGCTCTTTCACACCCTTTGCTTTGGTGTAAGCTTTCTGTCTAGAATGTACCTCTACCATATTTTCTGCCTAGTAAACTACACATCCTTTAAAACCTAGGTTACAGCCAGGCACAGTGGCTCTCGCCTGTAATCCCAGCACTTTGGGAGGCCAAGGCAGACGGATGACTTGAGCTTAGGAGTTCAAGACCAGCCTGGGCAAAATGGCAAAACCCCATCTCTGCCACTCGGGAGGCTGAGGCCGGAGGATTGTTTGAGCT
Organism: Rhinopithecus roxellana; assembly: GCF_007565055.1. Taxonomy (NCBI): domain Eukaryota; kingdom Metazoa; phylum Chordata; class Mammalia; order Primates; family Cercopithecidae; genus Rhinopithecus; species Rhinopithecus roxellana. Next base: position 17,908,961 of record NC_044563.1, on the reverse strand, counting down.
GGGGAGGTGGAGGTTGCAGTGAGCTGCAATTGTACCACTGCACTCCAGCCTGGGTGACAGAGTCACGCCTGTCTCAAAACAAAAACAAAAACAAAAACGACCTAGGCTTAATGTCACCACATCCATGAGACCTTTTCCAATTTCCCAAGGAGCCAGTTAGCACCTGATATGTACCTGTATTTTAGCATTTATCATATTCTTTACTTATTTGTTTGCCTGGGTATTGCTCCTCTTGGACTGAGAATTGTGTGCAGCCGGGGAACATGTTTTATTTGCTGTTATAATATTTCCACTACCCAGAAAGACATAAGTATTTGTCAAAAGTCTGTATTAGTTCGTTTTCATGCTGCTGATAAAGACAAACCTGAAACTGGGAACAAAAAGAGGTTTAATTGGATTTACAGTTCCACATGGCTGGGGAGGCCTCAGAATCATGGCAGGAGGCAAAAGGCACTTCTTACATGGTGGTGGCAAGAGAAAAATGAGGAGGAAGCAAAAGCAGAAACCCCTGATAAACCCATCAGATCTCATGAGACTTACTCACTATCAAGAGACTAGCACGGGAAAGACCGGTCCCCATGATTCAATTACCTCCCCCTGGGTCCCTCCCACAACACATGGGAATTCTGGGAGATAAAATTCAAGTTGAGATTTGGGTGGGGATACAGCCAAACCATATCATTCTGCTCCTGGCCCCTCCAAATCTCATGTCCTCACATTTCAAAACCAATCATGCCTTCCCAACAGTCCCCCAAAGTCTTAACTCATTTCAGCATTAACCCAAAAGTCCACAGTCTAAAGTCTTATCTGAGACAAGGCAAGTCCTTTCTGCCTATGAACTTACAAAATCGAAAGCAAGCTAGTTACTTCCTGGATGTAATGGGGGTACAGGTATTGGGTAAATACAGCCATTCCAAATGGGAGAAATTGGCCAAAACAAGTTACAGGGTCCATGCAAGTCCAAAATCCAGTGGGGCAGTCAAATTTTAAAGCTCCAAAATGATCTCCTTTGACTGCAGGTCTCACATCCAGGTCACGCTGATGGATTCCCATGGTCTTGGGCAGCTCTGCCCCTGTGGCTTTGCAGGGTACAGCCTCCCTCCTGGCTGCTTTCATTGGTCAGTGTTGAGTGTCTGCAGCTTTTTCAAGCACACAGTGCAAGTTGCCAGCAGATCTACTATTCTGGGGTCTGGAGAACGGTGGCACTCTTCTCATAGCTCCACTAGGCAGTGCCCCAGTAGGGACTCTGTGTGGGGGCTCCCACCCCACTTTTCCTTCTGCACTGCCCTAGCAGAGGTTTTCCATGAAGGCCTCACTTCTGCAGCAAACTTGCCTGGGCATCCAGGCATCTCCATACATCTCCTGAAATCTAGGCAGAGGTTCCCAAACCTTAATTCTTGACTTCTGTGCACCCACAGGCTCAACACCACGTGGAAGCTGCCAAGGCTTGTGGCTTCCACCCTCTGAAGCCACAGCCCAGGCTCTACATTGGCCCCTTACAGCTACGGCTGGAGTAGCTGGGACACAGGGCACCAAGTCCCTAGAGAGCACACAGCACAGGGACTCTAGGCCCAGCCCACAAAACCACTTTTTCCTCCTGGGCCTCTGGGCCTGTGATGGCAGGGGCTGCTTTAAAGGTCTCTGACATGGCCTGGAGACATTTGCCCCATAGTCTTGGGGATTAACATTAGGCTCTTTGCTACTTATGCAAATTTCTGCAGCCAGCTTGAATTTCTCAAAAAATGGGTTTGTCTTTTCTACTGCATTGTCAAGCTGCAAATTTTCTGAACTTTTATGCTCTGTTTCCCTTTTAAAATGAAATGCTTTTAACACACCCAAGTCTTTGCTGCTTAGAAATTTCTTCCACCAGATATCCTAAATCATATCTCTCAAGTTCAAATTTCCACAAATCTCTAGGGCAGGGGCAAAATGCGTCCAGTCTCTTTGCTAAAACATAACAAGAGTCACCTTTGCTCCAGTTCCCAACAAGTTCCTCATCTCCATCTGAGACCACCTCAGCCTGGACCTTATTGTTCACATCACTATCAGCATTTTTGTCAAAGCCATTCAACAGGTCTCTAGGAGGTTCCAAACTTTCCCACATTTTCCTGTCTTCTTCTGAGCCCTCCAAACTGTTCCAACCTCTGCCTATAACCCAGTCCCAAAGTCGCTTCCACATTTTCAGGTATCTTTTCAGCAACGCCCCACTCTACTGGTACCAATTTACTATATTAGTTCGTTTCACACTGCTAATAAAGACACACCTGAAACTGGGAACAAAAAGAGGTTTAATTGGACTTACAGTTCCACATGGCTGGGGAGGCCTCAGAATTGCAGCAGGAGGCGAAAGGCACTTCTTACATGGTGGCGGCAAAGAGAAAAATGAGGAGGAAGCAAAATCGGAAACCCCTGATAAACCCATTAGATCTTGTGAGACTTATTCACTATCACAAGAATGCATGGGAAAGACTGGCCCCCATGATTCAATTACCTCCCCCTGGGTCCCTCCCACAACACGTGGGAATTCTGAGAGATACAATTCAAGTTGAGATTTGGGTGGGGACACAAGAACTTATCAAAAAGAATGAATATCCACACAGCTTCAAAATGAGTTTAGATAAGCCCATTGATGATAGTTCCATATAGCCTTGAAGGGCAACTAGAATCTAGTGTGTTATGATACTGTTGTTTTGAGGGGGACATCAAAGGACAACCCTGACAAACCCACTTAGAGGCATCATCAGAGGCATAAACCTAGACCAGACAGAATTTAGGCTCTGTCCTGACATTGTAGTTCTTTTGCTGTTTGGGGAAGATTTTCTTAAGAATATTTAAGTTGGCCGGGCGCGGTGGCTCAAGCCTGTAATCCCAGCACTTTGGGAGGCCGAGACGGGCAGATCACGAGGTCAGGAGATCAAGACCATCCTGGCTAACATGGTGAAACCCCGTCTCTACTAAAAATACAAAAAACTAGCCGGGCGACCTGGCGGGTGCCTGTAGTCCCAGCTACTCGGGAGGCTGAGGCAGGAGAATGGCATGAACCCGGGAGGCGGAGCTTGCAGTGAGCTGAGATCCAGCCACTGCACTCCAGCCTGGGCAACAGAGCGAGACTCCGTCTCAAAAAAAAAAAAAAAAAAAAGAATATTTAAGTTAATCGGCTAGGCGCGGTGGCTCACGCCTATAATCCCAGCACTTTGGGAGGCCGAGGCAGGCGGATCACGAGGTCAGGAGATCAAGACCATCCTGGCTAACACAGTGAAAGCCCGTCTGTACTAAAAAAATACAAAAAACTAGCCAGGTGTGGTGGCGGCTGCCTATAGTCCCAGCTACTTGGGAGGCTGAGGTAGAAGAATGGCGTAAACCCAGGAGGTAGAGCTTACAGTGAGCAGAGATGGCGCCACTGCACTCCAGCCTGGGTGATGGAGCGAGACTCCGTCTCAAAAAAACAAAAAAAGAATATTTAAGTTAATTTATTAAGCTTTTCTTAGGAGACTGAGATTTTAGGTTTCAGTTTTTTAAAAAAAAGTGCATTAATGCACGTCTATAGAACCAGTTACTCAGGAGACTGAGGCAGGAGGATCACTTGAGGCCAGGGGTTTGAGGTTATAGTGTGCTGTGCTTGCACCTGTGAATAGCCCCTGCTCTCCAGCCTGGGCAACATAGTGAGAGCCTATCTCTAAAAAAATAAAAATAATTTTAAAAAAAGAAAACCAGATGTAAACTTACTACCTAGCCCATCTCTCTCCTGGGAAAAGTATCATTTGTCTAGAGTCAAAGGTATAAAAAGAATAGAAAGATGAATTTTAAAAATAAAAATAGCCGGGCACGGTGGCTCACGCCTGTAATCCCAGCTCTCAGGGAGGCAGAGGCGGGAGGATAGCTTGAGCCCAGGAGTTCGAGACCTGCCTGGGTAATATAGCGAGACCCCATTCTCCACAAAAAGGAAAAAAAAAAAAAAAGACAAAAAAAAAAAATAAAAGTACAATCCCTCCCTTGTAGTTTGTAGAAACTGTTACTGCTCATTGAATAAACAGATATAAAAAATATAAAGGGCATTTAATTCAGAAACAATTTTCAGTAATAGTTGGTTATTGAGAGGTCCCCTTTCTTGGGCAGATTGCTTGAGGTCAGGAGTTCGAGACCAGCCTGGCCAACAGAGTGAAACCCCATTTCTACTAAAAACACAAAAATTAGCTGGGTGTGGTGGCGCACGCCTGTAGTCCTAGCTACTCAGGAGGCTGAGGCAGGAGAATCGCTTGAACCTGGGAAGCAGAGGTTGCAGTGAGCCAAGACTGTGCCACTGCACTCCAGTCTGGGCGACAGAGCAAGACTCCGTCTCAAAAAGAAAAAAAAGAGGAAAAGAGGTCCCCTCTCTACTTTCCCTAATCACCCTATGTTCTTCCAGCCACACAAGAGTATTGATCATTCTCCAAACATGGCAGCCACTTGCAAGACATTATGCCTTTGCTGATGCCATTTCCTCCATCTGGAATATGTGCCCCCTCCTCATTTTTTCCCTTATTTACATGGTGCAATTTCCCCCACCTTTAATGCCCAGCTATTCCAAACTTAAAGGTCCTCTCTTCTCTGTTTCCACAATCCTTTATACATTACTTCTATCATGCTGTCATTGCTTTTGAAGTCTTCCTCTCCTCTAGATTCTGAGCTTCTTAAAGTTATGAAGCCTATCTTTTTTTTTCTTTTTTTTTTTTTGAGACAGGATCTCCCTCTGTTGCCCAGGCTGAAGTGCAGTGGCATGATCACGGCTCACTGCAGCCTCAATACTCCCAGCTGAAGCCATCCTCCAATCTCAGCCTCGCGAGTATCTGGGACAACAGACACGCACCACCACGCCTGGCTAATTTTTTTTTTTTTTTTTTTTCAGAGATGAGGTCTCCTTCTCTTGCCTAAGCTGGTCTCAAACTCCTGGCCTCAAGTCATCCTCCCCGTTTGACCTCCCAAAATGCTGGGATTACAGGCGTGAGCCACCACACCTGGCCCTGTGGACCTTATCTTACTCATCTTTGTATTTCCTTGGCCCTAGCTGACTGTCTGCTTTTCATTCATTTACCAAAAATTTATTGATCAATATGTGTTAGGCACTATTCACAGGTGCTGGAGAATTAAAAAAAAAAAAATCCCTGCTCCATTGGAGTTCATCTAATAGTGATCACATAGACAGATATAAATACACAACAACAAACAAGATTATTTCAAAGAATGATAAACTCTGTGGAGAAAATAAAATAGGATACAGCAGTAAGTGAGAATGAGGCAACTTTAGGGTGATAAGATGAGACATCTCTGAAGTTGAGGCTTCTCTGAGGACGTGATATTGAGCTGAGACCAGTCACAGGAAGGGTCTGGGGAACAGCATTCGACTTCTTCTTCTTTTTTATAGATAGTCTCCCTCCCTCTGTCGCCCAGGTTGGAGGCAGTGGCACAATCTGGGCTCACTGCAACCTCCACCTCCCAGGCTCAAGTGATTCTCCTGCCTCGGCCTCCCGAGTAGCTGGGACTCCTGCCTCAGCCTCCCAAGTAGCTGGGATTACAGGTGCACATCACCACCCTTGGCTACTTTTTGTGTTTTTAGTAGAGGCAGGGTTTCACCATGTTGGCCAGGCTGGTCTCGAACTCCTGGCCTCCTGGCCTCAAGTGATCCACCTGCCTCAGCCTCCCAAAGTGCTGGGATTACAGGCATGAGCCACCACTGCACCTGGCCTAGGGGAACAGCATTAGAAGTATAGGAGACACCATGTGCACAAGTTGTAGGACAGAAACAATGGCAAGTTGCCGAACCGAAAGGGAGCCAGCGTGGCTAGAGCGGAATGAGTGAGGCAAAAGTGGTCAAAGAAGTAAGCAGGGCCAGGTGTGGTGGCTCACGCCTGTAATCCCAGCACTGGCCAACATAGCGAGGCCCTGTCTCTACTAAAAATACACAAATTACCTGGGCATGGTGGCACACATCTGTAATCCCAGCTACTTGGGAGCCTGAGGCAGAAGAATCGCTTGAACTCAGGAGGCAGAGGTTGCAGTGAGCCAAGATTGTGCCATTGCACTCCAGCCTGGTCAACAGAGCAAGACTTTGTCTCAAAAAAAAAAAAAAAGAAGTAAGCAGATGTGAGGTCATGAAGGACCTTGAAGGTGACACGAGAAGTAAGAATTTTATTCCAAGTGCAACAGGAAGGCATTGGAAAATTTTAAGCCATGATCTGAATTTTATTTTATTTATTTATTTATTTATTTATTTATTTATTTATTTATTTATTTATTTGAGATGGAGTCTCGCTCTGCTGCCCGGGCTGGAGTGCAGTGGCCGGATCTCAGCTCACTTCAGCTCACTGCAAGCTCCGCCTCCTGGGTTCATGCCATTCTCCTGCCTCAGCCTCCCGAGTAGCTGGGACTACAGGCGCCCGCCACCACGCCCGGCTAGTTTTTTGTATTTTTTAGTAGAGACGGGGTTTCACCGTGTTAGCCAGGATAGTCTCGATCTCCTGACCTCGTGATCCACCCGTCTCGGCCTCCCAAAGTGCTGGGATTACAGGGTTGAGCCACCGCGCCCGGCCTGAATTTTATTTTAATTTTAATTTTATTTTTTGGGACAGGGTTTCACTCTGTCACCCAGGCTAGAGTGCAGTGGCGAGATCATGGCTCACTGCAGCCTCAACTTTCTGGGCTCAGGTGATTCTCCCACCTCGGCTTCCTGAGTAGCTGAGACTACAGGAACATGTCACCACGCCTGGCTAATTTTTTGTATTTTCTTTTTGGTAGAGATGAGGTTTCACCATGTTGCCCAGGCTGGTCTTGAACTCCTGGGCTCAACCAATCCTCCCACCTTGGCCTCCCAAAGTACTAGGATTACAGGTATGAGCCACTGTGCCAGACCATGAGTTAATATTTTTTAAAAAGTCACTCTGGTTGCTGTGCAGAGAACACATTATAAAGGGGCAAGTGTGAAAACAGAGAGGCCATTTACATAGATGCTTCATTCATATTTGTTATCAGATGAGCATTTATTCATTGATCTGTTTACTCCAACATTCTGAATATATCTTTACTATTAAAAGAAGCAAGATATACTGAGCTATTTGCTGCAGAGACTCTGTTTATATGTGCCCGGTGTGTGAATATCAGGCTTCTAGGAGATGAAAATGGGCCAGAGAGCCCCACCTATCAGGGTGTGCCCCAAGTTAGGCCAGGGATCTGAATCAGCCACATGCCCCAGATCCTGACTAGAGAACCACTACTGAGCTGGAACATGAAAACTATTGGCACTAGAAATGGTGGTGTGGGCCGGACGCGGTGGCTCACGCCTGTAATCCCAGCACTCTGGGAGGCCGAGGCGGGCGGATCACCAGGTCAAGAGATCGAGACCATCCTGGCCAACATGGTGAAACCCCATCTCTACTAAAAATACAAAAATTAGCTGGGTGTGGTCGTGTGTGCACATCCCAGCTACTCGGGCAGCCGAGGCAGGAGACTTACTTGAACCCAGGAGGTGGAGGTTGCAGTGAGCCGAGATCGCGCCACTGCACTCCAGCTTGGCAATAGAGTGAAGCTCCGTCTCAAAAAAAAAAAAAAAAAGAAAGAAAGAAAGAAAAAGAAAAAAAGAAAAGAAAAGAAATGGCAGTGTGGAGGGTTTGCAATTTTAAAAAGCACAGAAATGCAAATGAGACTATTCTCTCAGGCTTTCACGCTTTCACTGTTTCTGGTCTTCAGTAGTAGCCCCCTGAACCTAGATAAAAGCAAACCTGTTGCTGAAAGTTAGAAAAACTTTTCCTTACATCCTATGGAGTCTTTCCTGGCTCCAGGCCTACACGCACACTGTTCCTTCTGCCTGGAAGGCCTCATCCACTCCTAGCCTGATGGCTCTTACTCAGCTTAGGTGTCAGTGCCTCTGGCAGGCCTTCCTTGAACCCCCAAATCTAAGTCCAGTCTTTCCTTTCATAGAACCCCGTACTATTCCCTCAAAGCCTCTAACATTTGTAACTTCAAATTCATTTGTGGGAGCATTGTTTAAATGCCTCTGCAAACTTGCAACCTCCTTCAACCATCAGACTGTAAGTTCCAGGGACCCAATATATTTATTTGTTCATCATTGCCTCAGAGTACCTGGCGCATAATACACCCTGTATAAGTAGTTACTGAGTAAGCGAATCCTGACATTAAGCCTTTCTAAAGCAAATAGGTATAGGACTCTATTAGTCCCCTTAGCTGTGTTTTCTCTTCTAAAGTTTTAAGAACTGGCCGGGCACAGTGGTTCACACCTGTAATCCCAGCACTTTGGGAGGCCAAGGCGAGCGGATCACTGGAGATCAGCCTGGACAACATAGTGAAACCCTGTCTCTACTAAAAATACAAAAAAAAAATTAGCCAGGTGTGGTGGCACACGCCTGTATTCCCAGCTACTTGGGAGGCTGAAGCACAAGAATTCCTTGAACCCAGAAGGTGGAGGTTGCAGTGAGCTGAGATCAGGCCAACCTGGGGCCCAGAATGAGACTCTGTCTCAAACAACAACAACAACAAAACAACAACAACAAAAACAACAAAAACAAAACTTATCTCCATTGACATTGCCTTCGACAAGAAAGTGATTCTGGAAATAGGATAGAGTAATTCTTTGCAGTCTCATGTTTTTAATCTTTTAAAGCAGTTTCTCAACCTTGGCACTATTAACATTTTGGGATGGATAATTCTTTGTTGTGGGGGATGCCCTGCTCACTGTAGAATGTTAAGCACCATCTTTGGCCTCTATTCATTAGATGCCAGTAACATCAACTCCCCAAAATTGCTGGGTGCGGTGGGGCACACCTGTAGTTCTAGCTACTTGGGAGGCTGAGGCAGGAGGATCACTTGAGGCCAGGAGTTCAAAGCAGCAGTGTGCTGTAGTTGTGCCTCTGAACAGCCACTGCACTCCAGCCTTGGTAACATAGTGAGACCCTGTCTCTAGAAGAAAAAGCATGGTGGCTCACACCTGTAATCCCAGCACTTTGGAAGGCCGAGGTGGGCAGATCATCTGACGTCAGGAGTTCAAGACCAGCCCAGTCAACATGGTGAAACCCCATCTCTACTAAAAATACAAAAATTAGTCAGGCATGGTGGTGCATGCCTGTAATGCCAACTACTCAGGAGACTGAGGCAGGAGAATTGCTTGAACCCGGAGGCAGAGGTTGCAGTGAGCCAACATCACACCACTGCATTCCAGCCTGGGTGACAGAGTAAGACTACGTCTCAATAAAATAAAATAAAACAAAACAAAATAAAATAAAATGGAAGAAGAAAAGAAAGAGAGAAAGGGACAAATGGAAGGAGGAGGAAAAGAAGAAAGGAAGGAAGAGAGGAAGGGAGGAAGGGAGGAAGGAAGGGAGGGAGGGAGGGAGGGAGGGAGGAAGGAAGGAAGGAAGGAAGGAAGGAAGGGAGGGAGGGAGGGAGGGAGGGAGGGAGGGAGGGAGGAAGTCTTTAGATATTGCCCCATGCCTGCCAATTCACCTGTGGTTGAGAACCACCTGTGGTTGAGAAGTGTTGAAGTGTTAAACTTCAGGCTTTATTCTCTTGCAGAAGAATTACATATAGAAATTCAGGTTGTTGAATGATTCCCAGGTTATAAGAGAATTCTACCAACCCAGTTGGATCAAAATAGTGCCCACCCCTATCTTGTTTCCTTAGCACTGCCTGTGTTTCCTTTGAAAAGACCATTAGTGATGGTCTAATTCATGGCAATATTCTGATCTTGGAAATTCAGTCCCCTGGACTGTCCTAGAAAGATGAAGGAAAGGGGTGGTGTTTCTGAGGAAACCAAGGCCTCTGAGACCCCTCTGGAATTGGCAGTCCCCTACAAATTTTCTAGGGGCATGTCCCAGAGGACAATGAAAGGGAGACAAACAGCCCATTTTGGCATGCTTTTCAGGATCTCTCACTCCAAACAAGAAAGTCTGAGAGGCCTTGTAAAAATAAATATGGCTTAGTACTCCTGGCACAAGAGCAGTTTCTGACAGCCAAGACTTAACTCACCCTAGGGGGTGACCCAGACAGGGACTATGCACGAAGCTAGTTTCTTACCCATTGATATTCCCACTGACTCACAGCAGCCAGAGATGACTCTGCGTACCAGAACTGTGCTGAACCTTAGAGAAGGACTTGGGATGCACATAGGAAACAGTCTCTCGAGCTGAGTCAGACAGGGACAGCTAGCCTCTCATTTCTTCTCCGGTTCCAGAAAAACAACACAAATCTGGAAAGGAACCTGTCCTTTGCATACACAGTGGAAACTGTTTATAACTTCTTAATCCCCTGACACTGAAAGTATGGGGACCGCCTGTCCTGGATTTTTTTTGGGACAACTGTACTCATTCTACCAAATGTCCCTGGTTTTCAGATGGAAAAAAATATGGTCTCCAGAATCCCAAGGTCTTTCCCAACAGATTTAAAAAAAAGTCTTCGGCCAGGCACAGTGGCTCACGTCTATAATCCCAGCACTTTGGGAGGCCGAAGCGGGCAAATCACCTGAGGTCAGGAGTTCGAGACCAGCCTGACCAACATGGAGAAACCCCGTCTCTATGAAAAATACAAAATTAGCCAGACGTGGTGGCGCATGCCTGTAATCCCAGCTACTCGGGAGGCTGAGGCAGGAGAATCCCTTGAACCCGGGAGGCAGAGGTTGCAGTGAGACAAGATGGCGCCATTACACTCCAGCCTGGGCAACAAGAGCAAAACTCCATCTCAAAAAAGAAAAGAAAAGAAAAAAAACAAGTCTTCATATGCAACATATATGAAACCCTGAGAATAACCAAACCTGTATTAAGAAATGAGAGGTGGGGGCCGGGCGCGGTGGCTCAAGCCTGTAATCCCAGCACTTTGGGAGGTCGAGACGGGCGGATCACGAGGTCAGAAGATCGAGACCATCCTGGCTAACCTGGTGAAACCCCGTCTCTACTAAAAAAATACAAAAACAAAACAAAACAAAAAAAAACTAGCCGGGCGAGGTGGCGGGCGCCTGTAGTCTCAGCTACTCAGGAGGCTGAGGCATGAGAATGGCGTAAACCCGGGAGGCGGAGCTTGCAGTGAGCTGAGATCCGGCCACTGCACTCCAGCCTGGGCGACAGAGCGAGACTCCGTCTCAAAAAAAAAAAAAAAAGAAAAAGAAAAAAGAAATGGGGAGAGGTAGGAAGGAGGGTGCTGAGGAATCAGCCTCTACTGTTTACGTTTTTTTTTTTCTCCTTGGATTTTAGGCTATGATACCTGATGGAGGCCAGAAAGGTTGACTGTCTTTCCTAGCCCCAAGATCATGTAAACCTGACCTGACTCTACTGCCGCCTTCAGTTAGCAAGAAGAACTACACACCCAGAAAATGCCTCAGTAATAGTTACCATGGTGATGCCGGTTCAACCACATTGCATCTGGGTAAAAATTTCAGGCAAAACGATATAGAAAACTACTGCCTAACAAGGAGTTAACACCTTACATCTTTTTGTTGTTGTTGTTGCTGTTGCAAAGTACGGTTCATCTTAGCTTTGGTAAAAGATGGTAATTTGAAGTGAAGTATTGAAAAAAACAAGCAAGGATGAAATGTCAATGTATCTATTTGGAGAAATCCTATAACCACTTTGCACTATGCCAAATTACTTTCCCCTCAGCTAACATGGGGCATTTGGGTCTTCCTGACTGTATTTACTGGTGAGGAAAGTGAGTTAATGATATCCATAGACGATCCAAAGCCAGGAAAAGCTGGCATGTCAGCTGGGAGGGAAAAAAACGATATACTGGGCCATCAGAAAGTTGGGCATTTGGGCAAAAGGAACAAAACAAGATTCAACCTGGAAAAAATGGAAGGTGGTGAAATTAACCCGTATTATTAATATGCATTAGGGAGAGTAGACCACAAAAGGAAGGAAGACTAGAGACAAGTTTATGATTTTTATGTAGTAAATCAAAAGTTAAATCTGAGGGAAGGACCTACAGACTGGGGCTGGAAGGAGGTTGAGGGCTTTGTGGGAGTGCAGTTGCCCATGAGGACTTCTTTCCTGACCCCCTCCCTTCCTTGTCAGGATCACAAAGTCAAAGAAGGTGAAGAGGCTAACAACGGTGATTTATAAAGACAGCAAGGAGGAACTAAGTCTGTCTGGGCCGAATCTGGGCGTCTGAGCTGGAGCAACAGGACCCAGACAACCAGCTCAGGAAATGAGTGAATGAAAAGAGGGGGTCGGTGAATTATTTAGCCCAAGAACAACGCTGCCTAGACCGGGGGAGGCGAGGGAGAAGAAAATCTCAGAAAAGGAATTTTGACAGGGAGAACGCTAGTTAAGATACAGCACTCCAGGCCCCCTGATGTCCCTTGTTTGATGTCAATAAAGACCCAAGAGGATTATGCATCCGCAAGCCTTACGTATTCGGAGACATCAATAAAGTCTGGACTTGGGGCCGGTAAGGGGGGGCCGGGGTCATGTCCAGGCGACTTGGGTCAGCTCAGGTGCTCCTCTGAAGCATAGAGCTGGAGTGAGCGTGGGCGAGACTTACCGCTAGGATAATTTTTTTTTTTTTTTTTTAAGTTAGGGACATTCAAGCAGTAGTAATAGGGACAGGGAGGGGGCTCTCTCTCGGGCCAGGAATGTGGGGGCGGCCTGAGGAGGAGCGGGGCCCCGCGCAGGAGACGCCGGCGGGTGGGGTCGGGGGAACCGGGAGCCGAGGCCGAGGGCGGGAAGGGGCCGGGCCGGCGCTGGGGGCGGGCCCAGGCGCGGTGGCGGTGGCGGGGGCTGCGGCGCGGGGGGCGGGGCGGCCTGGCCCGGGACACCCCCTCCTGGTCCCCTGGCGGGGCAGCGTCTGCTCTGGCAGCACTGGAGGAGGCGGCGGCGTCCAGAGGGCGACTTGCGGGGCGCGCAGGCCGCCGTGCACCCGGGACGCTTCCCCCTCGGGGACCCTCCGCGGGCTCCTCCACCGCGCCGTCCCGCGGGAGCCGGCGGGACCCCGGGCGGGCGGCGCGGGCGGCACCATGAGGCGGCAGTGGGGCGCGCTGCTGCTTGGCGCCCTGCTCTGCGCACACGGTAAGCGGCGCCCGCCGGGAAAGTTTGTCCCTGGGTCCGGCCGCTGCAGGACTCGCCTCCCGGTACCCGGACGGCGCGGGCCAGGGCCTGAGACCCCTCGCGCTCGCTGCTAGCCGTGGCCCTGGGTCTGTGTGCTGGGGAGTGGACCCGGAGCGGCCCCGGCTCCAGCAGCCGGAGCGGGGGCATCAGCGGGGGCGCTCCCGCGGGCTCGGGTCTGGGCCGGGGCGCGGGTAAGGTCCGGGGCGTTCTTTCGCTCGTCCTCCCTCACTGCTCTTTGAAGAGCGGGGACTGCTTCCCTTTAAGGTTAGGACGGGGGCTCTGTGTCCTTGGTGCGAATGAATGCGTGCGAAGAAAGGGAGGCGGGCGAAGAGGGTCGCTAAACCCATAAGTTGTAAATAGCTCTCCTTCCTGGGGCTGGGGGCTCGGGCGGGTTGCGGAGAAGGGCCCCGGTGGAATCTGAGTACTTGGGCACCGGGATTCCTCTACTTGGAGAACAATTCCCGGACTCCAGGTCTTGCTCCCACCAAGACTCTGGGACACTGTTTGCGGGCAGCATCTCCCCTCGGCGGTGTTTCGGGGTCCCTCTCTTGGCTGCGGCCAGTCAACTTCCAGCCCTGGATCGTCCCCAGGGGAGGTGGTTGGAAAGGGGGCTGAGGAGAAATATAGGGAAAAAACTGCTGGAAGGCTCCCGCAGATCTGCCCTGGCCGGGGTAGGGGGGCAGGGGGCGGGTATCCCTGAACCCCAGAAAGCAGCCTCCCGGCCCGCGCGGCGGGGTCCGGGCCCTCAGGGGAGCTGGACGGCTGCAGCAGGACTCCTTGGTGCCCATACCCCCTGTTATGTGTGACTAGGGCTCCGGTGGAATCGGCTTCTCCGCGGTCTCTTAACGACCCTGGGTGCACCCCGTGATTGAGCAGCTGCCTCTAGTTTGTGCCCAGAGTTCAAAGAACTTTGATTTTTGAACCCCAGCCCTATTCACCCATCGTTATTCATCGTGGCGGGAGTTCCGAGTCTCCCCATTTTCCTCGCAGCCCCGATGTAGGGAGCTGGGGCTCAGAATGAAGGGGTCTGCAGATCCTGCCTGGCCTTGCACCGGTTCTTTCTTTCACGTAGGACAGCTCGTGTGGAAAAAGTCAGTGAGATTTCGGAACTTGCCTGGCAGGGCGTGGAGATGTCTGGGCACTCGTTTTAAAGATTGGTTTACCTCCCAAATCCAAAACAGAGTTTTCATGTCTTTTATTTAAACTACCTGTGGGTTTTCAGGGGGCTTTCTTTTTCCGCGACCTCTCCAGCGCGGACTGAGCCCTTTCTCTCTAAGGAGCGGTGGCCTGGCCGGCCCACGTTCCGCTCCGCTCTGCGCTCTCCCCTCCCCGGCTCTCTCCTGGATGGTTATTTGTAGCCTCTTTGGCGTGTTGGGACAGCGGCCCTACTGGGGTAGGAATGTAGCTGTTCTTCCCACCACATGGGCCCCTTAAAGGGACAGCTTTGCTTTTTGGGGGGTTCCCCCTTCGGGTTGCAAGGGAAGGGGATGGAACTTTCCTCTCGGCCCCCTGGAGGAAGTTTTGAAAAAGATGAAGGGAAATGGCAAGGCACTGGAAAAAAAAAAAAAAAAAAAAAAAAAAAAAAAAAAAAAAAATTAGGGTTAAAACGGATACTAACAAAGCCAGAGAGGAGATTGTCGCCTTCTGCCCTAGGGAAAGGGGAGCTGGAAGGTTCCGGGCTGAGACTGGCCAAGAAGATTTTACTGCTCCAGAGCTGTCAACGCTGCAAATATTACATGTGCATAAAGGAAGGGGGTGAGAATGGGGGGAGAGAATTGCATATGTCTAATGTTTCACAGAAAAAGAATGGGAGGATTCGTGGTAACTCTTTTAGGCTTCTTTCTCTTTTTTTCTTGGAGAGGGTGTCACTCTGTTGCCCAGGCTGGAGTGCAGTGGGGCAATCATAGCTTACTACAGCCTCGACCCCCCAAGCTCAAGTGATCTTGTCATCTCAGCCTCCTGAGTAACTGGGACTACAGGCATGCACCACCGCACCCTACAAATTTTTGTTTTTTTTTCTAGAGATAGGGTTTCACCATGTTGCCAAGGCTGGCCTCCAACTCCTGGACTCAAGCGATCCACCTGCCTCGGCCTCCCAAAGTGCTGATATTACAGGTGTGAGCCACTGTGTCCAGCCCAAGTTTCTTTTTAAGAAAAAAAAGTTTAATAGAAATGTCTAAGCATGGAAAGCTTTCTGTGCACATGTTTGTAAGGGTAGGCAGTGGGGTGAAGGTATACACATCACCTGGCCTGATACTGAGCCATCCTCGGCGGTCTGGAGGGGTCAGATCCACAGTTCACCAGTGAGACTGAGCAGTTTCAGAGCCTGGAACCACCACAACCAAAAAAAAAACAACCAAAAATACCACCAACACAACATCTTTTGTACTGACAATTCCGGGGGCTCAGGGAGACAGCAGTTGTGATAAATGTAGTAGTAGATCCATTAGACAGACCTGACCTCAGCAAGGCGTGAATTAAAGACACTAAAGTTTGAGGTGACATTGGGAGGCTGAGACTAGCGGATCACTTGAGGCCAGGAGTTCAAGACCAGCCTGGCCAACATGGCGAAACCCTGTCTCTACTAAAAATACAAAAATTAGCCGGGCATGGTGGTACATGCCTGTAGTCTCCAGCTACTTGAACGGGTGAGACAGGAGAATTGCTTGAACCTGGGAGGCAGAAGTTGCAATGAGCCAAGATTGCTCCACTGTACTCTAGCCTGGGCAACAGAGTGAGACTCTATCTCAATAAATACATAAAGTTTAAGGTGCTTATTTGGATGCTGGTAGTCCTTTGGGCTTTTCCTAGAGCCTATTGGTTTGGACTCAACCCACATAACTCTCTAACCTTAAAGATTTTGGAAGGAAACTTGATGGCTGGTAATAGCCCTGAGCATTTTCATCCTGAAGATTGAAGTAAGGGCATAGATGACAAGCCTTGAAAGAGTGGAAACTGTGTTTGTTCTGGAGGTCTCATCCAGGTAAGGGAAATGTTAAAACTTCCTGCCTAGGTATGCTTGGGTAGATAGAAGGTTGTATCTGAGAATAAGTGCAGAGCAATTGAGCTGAGACTGGTCTGCTTTCCATCTCGCTGTTGTCATGACCATGGTTGTCATGGTGCTTGAGTGACCTTGTCCTTGATCTGTTGGACTTGTGAAACATACTTGGCTTGTCACTGATTTTGGATTTCCTCTTCTGTACCCTGATGAATATCAGATAACATCTTTTGGACTGGCACGTGGTATTAAGAATGACAGGTGCAAGGGAACCAAGTCTGGCCATGTCTGATACAGAGCACGTTGGGTATGTCCATCTTCTGGGCCAGCAAAGAACACAGGAGGTCACAGAAGACAGAGTGTTTTATAGCTCTTCGCTCACTCTTTCTGCTGATTAACTGCCAGTCTTAACTGTTAGAAGGAAAATGGGAAAAATTGTTTATGCTGCTGCCCCTTTAAAGAAAAAATAAATACTGAAGGTTCCTGAATAGGAACAGAATTTCAGGGACTACTTGAAGAAGTAGTCTTGTCTTTTCTATGACTGGGCAAAATTATGAGACAGTCTGTGCCCTTGGTCGACTAGGTCTGTTATCCTGTTCCAGCCAGGGTCTCTCTACATTCCTTGATGCAGCTTAGCCACGAGTTTTGTCACAGTTGCCTGGACATGGGGCATCTGGGCCCCAGACTATGTCTGGACTGCCATCTCATCTTTAGCAGCGGAAGCCCTCCTCCCCTCCTCAGCCTGTGAGGATTCAGTGTCCCAGGGAAGACTCAGTGCTGACTGGTTAGCTGGCAGAGCCTGAGTTTGGCCTTATAAATAGTTCTGATGACTGCATGGGTTTGCCACTGTCACTCCAGCTTAGAGCTGGCAGGGATGAGTTCTTCCTCATACAATCGGGAGCATTCCTCAAACTGGGCTCCACACCCATTCACTTGTTCATTCATTCAGCAAGCACACATATGTCAAGCATTAATATAATCACTGTATACGAAGCTCGGTAATTAAGAAGCACCCACAGACCTGGGTTTGAATCTTGGCTCTGGCAATTCTTGGTGACCCTGTGCAAAATATCCCTGAACCTCAGAGTTGTTACCTGCAAAGGTGAGTAGGGTAGAGGAAGAAAAGTAGTAATAAATTATCACATAGGAATATCATAAAACTTACATGAGATAATAGCATGTTCAAACTATGCAGCACAGAGCTTGGCAACTACTGTGTTACTATAGAGCTAGATAAAAGTTAGCTGTAAGCAAAGTCAGGTAAGTGGATCGGAGATGATTCTTGGCTTTAGAACATGGGAGCCAGGTAAATAATTATGCTACCGTGTTCCGTGCTAAAATTGAGACTTGCTCCTTCATTCATTGCAGCTGGTCTTTTGCTTGTCTCTTAAAGATCTGCCCCTTTTTTCTCCCCTTGAAAACGTGACAGAACCGAAGCATAGTGCCCACTTGTGCCCACTCCTAGAAAAGTGATCTACTAAGCTATAACATCAGTCTAGGGGAACTCATGTCACCTTAGTTCTCTTGAGAGAGGTCTGGGGAAGTGGAGCTTTTCCTCTGAGAGCTTCCCTTCTTAAGTGGTCAGGGATGCAGCCTAGCAACTTCTCCCCCTAAGATTCCTGTGACATGGGGTGAGAGGGGCTGGCCGGGGACTCTTGTAGCTGGAACAGTTTAGAATTCCAAGCCCTCTCTCCCATTGGCCTGAGAAAGGAGTCAGGCTCCAGAGCTCATAAGGTAGTAATTGCCCCAATTTGGGACTGGGCTGTTGTGGAGCCTTCGCAGCTACCCTTTTCAATCAGGAAGCCTGTCAGTGTGCAGGCCTAATTGATGTGGGTCTCCAGCCCCGAATGGCCCCCAACCCCCAGCTCCTCCACCTCAAAGTTTGACCTCTGTTGTCTCTTTTGTTTTTTCTTTTTAAGTTGGTGCCAGTGATGTGATGTTTTTGGGAGCTGCAGAAAGTTGACCGTAACCAAGAGCAGCTGTTAAAAAGAGCCAATTCTCTAGCTTCCTGGCGGTCGTTTGACTCCATTTTCTGTTGTGCATTTTTGATTTAGCAAGAAGCAAACATCCTAGGTGCCCTTGAGCGCCTCTTACGCCCGTCTAAGCAGACTTCATTCTTTCACTGCTCGTAGATTCCCATCCTTGCTCACAGATGAGCGGACTGACTGTTAGCGCTCCCTGACGCCCTGTTTCCCCTGCGGAATAGGACTCCCCCATCATTCAGGTTCGAAAGAGGAGGGAAGGGGCGCTGCCAGGGACCCAACTGGGGAAAGCCTGGCTGGGACTTGCTGCAAGCCCTGACTTGGCCTATGGGAGCTCCCCCTCACCTCTGTGCAGAGCTGAGGATCAGAGCAGCAAGCAGAGCCAGAAACAAAAGACTGGGAGCAAACCTCCCATCTGGCTGAGAGGCAGTGACACAGAGGTGCTGCTGCATAATGTATCACCGGAGGTTTTCTGGAGCCGGAAAGCTCCTGGCTCCAGGCAGTGCCTTTTTGCTGGAGAGGTACCCTCCCTCTGTCTGGGTGTAGGGCGAAGCAGGTACAGAGAAGGGTATCCGGAGAGACACCTGATTAGCATGTGAAATAAAGAAGCTGCAAGGTTGTAAGTGCCTCCAGGGATCTCTCCAAGCTCAGCAGCTCCACTTCCTGTCACGCCTAGGGGGAGGTGGGGAGGGGTAGTGCTCTAAGTGTTCCCTTCCTATGTTCCCCTGGCCCCAGCCTTGGGGCTGGCCTGCAACCACGTGCCAGCATGGATGAGTACAAGAGACAGCTTCTCTGTTGAGTTGACTGTAGCCTCCTTCTAACCAAGTGGAGAGGCCAGGTTATGACATCCACAATCCTAGCAAATAGGAAAGGGGAGCCCCAGGCTTTCCACCTTCCGGCCCTGGGCAGTTGAAACAAGAAGTTTCAACTACAGGCTCCGAAAGCCAGTAAAAGCCAACAACTCTACAATGTATCTTCCCCAAATGAGAATTTCTCTTCTTCTAGGAATGATCTCCTCCAATGACAATTTTTGCAAATTGTGGGAAGTGTGGATTTACAAACTGGGATATGTGGTCTAAAAAATCCAAATGTATTTCTGGAGCAGTTAGCATTTTTGAGAGCTTTGCTGTGTCCCTGGCACTGTGATAAGCATTTAGTATATGATATCACATTTATCCCTCACAATATCCTTATGAGGTAGGTATCATTAGATTCCTGTCTTACATTCCAGGTGTGGTGGCTCACGCCTATAATCTCAGCACTTTGGGAGGCTGGAGTGGGTGGATCACTTGAGGTCAGGAGTTCGAGACCAGCCTGGCCAACATGGTGAAACCCCATGTCTACTAAAAAAACAAAAATTAGCTGACATGGTGGCACATGTCCATAGTCTCAGCTACTCAGGAGACTGAGGCTGAGGTGGGAGAATCGCTTGAACCTGGGAGGCAGAGGTTTCAGTGAGCCAAGATTGTGCCACTGCTCTCTAGGCTGAGCGACAGAGCAAGACTCCATCTCAAAAAAACAAAAACAAAAAACAGATTCCCATCTTACAGATGGGAAACAGGCTTAGAGCAGTTTGCTGTCATACAAGTAGTGAGTAACTGAACCAGGATTTGAACCCAGAGTCTAAGCTGTTAACCCCCAATCCCATGCTACCTCTCGAAATAGAGTATTTTCAAGCCAGGCTATCCCAGAAGATCTAGGTTGGGAAGGTCTATATTTCACCCTGGATTGACCTCTCCTTTCTGTTTTCAGACATCTCCTTCTCAGGGAGTCTCAATGCATAACGAATTACTTCTCAGGTTCTTTTTGAGGGAGAGAGACTTTATTTACTTTTTTTTTTTTTTTAAACAGGGTCTCACTCTATTGCCAAGGCTGGAGTGCAGTGGCATGATCATAGCTCACTGTAGCCTTGAACTCATGGGCTCAGAAGAAGCGAGAGACTTTAAAAGGCTTCCAGAAAATGTGGTCTGTTGCTCCCTGAGTAACCACAAACAAATGTAGTTTGTTACTGTGTGGACTTTCTGATTTGAGATGCAGCGGGAGAGGAAAGCAATATTTTGAGCAGCCCTTCACAGAGCACAGCCATGTTTGAGCCCTGTTGGATTTGTGAAATCTGTTGACAGCTTCCAGGTAGGGCAGGTAGAATTTTGAGCATCTATACCAAGATAGCCTGGCATTGGCTACATTACTGGGTTGAGAGAGAGGACATATCCAGATGAAGATAATGGGATTAGTACAAGTAACAAGAACAACAGTAACAGCTGTCTAGTATGAACTTCATATGTATTATCTCATTTAGACCTCTTAGCAACCCTATGAAATAGATACTGTTATTACTCCTGATTTACAACAGTGGAAACAAATCCATTTTTTAATTGCTTTAGGTTCTGGATTCTCTCTCCTGTCCTTGGCTCCTCAGAATTAGTTGGTGATAAATTAGGCAAGGATCTGCCGGGTGTGGTGGCTCATGCCTGTAATCCCAGTGCTTTGGGAGGCCGAGACAGGCGGATCACTTGAGGCCAGGAGTTCGAGAGCAGCCTGGTCAACATGGAGAAACCCTGTCTCTACTCTGAAAATACAAAAGTTAGCCGGGTATGGTGGTACACACCTGTAGTCTCAGCTACCTGGGAGGCTGAGGCAGGAGAATGGCTTAAACCCGGGAGATAGAGGTTGCAGTGAGCTGAGATTGTGCCACTGCACTCCAGCCTGGGTGACAGAGCAAGACTCCGTCTAAAAAAAAAAAAAAAAAAGGCAAGGATAAAGGATACCATGTGCCTCAGGCTCTTCCAGAGAAAGGCAGTAAAGCAAGACTGTGGTTATTCATGCCACCAACTTAACCCATGGGGGGTGGTACTGCTGCCTGGTACATGGTAGGGTTTTCAAACATCTCAAGTCCTAAAATAGCAGGTCTTAATCATGGAGTGGCTGGATGTGACAGTTCTGGGGTAAGCCAAATCTTTAATAGTAATAGCAAGAGCTATTATTTATTGAGCACTTAGTATGTGCCAGGCAGTAATGCTAAGTCCTTTTTATGAATTAACTAATTTATTTCTTGTAACATCCCTGTAAGGTACGGGCTTTTATTGTCCCAATTTTCCTGATGAGAAAATTAGATAGAAAGAGATTAAATAACTGCCCAGGGTCAGACAGCTAGGAACTAGCAGAGTCAGGATTTTTATTCTGGGAAGTTTTGTTCCTATGTGCTTAACATTATGTTCTTCTGCCTCATAACTTTGGAGGCTAACCATTAAGGACTTCTTTTCTATACGTAACAGTAGCAAGAGAGGGCTGATCTTGCTTGGACCTATAATCACGTGCCTGATAGTGTCCCTTTTGAAACGGCCCACTGAGGAGAAGACTTCACCCGGTAGACTTTCCAAACCAACCAAGTTAAGCTGGCCTCTAGGGATCAGGGGAATAAAAGGGACCATGGGACAGAAATAAGTAGAGTCATGGCATGTCAGTTTTACAGCTGGATAATACAGCTGGTGAAAGAACTCTTGTAGGAGAAAGGAGTAAACAAAACCTGGATAGGACTAAGAGGCTGCCTTGCAAAGGAAAAGATACCTCTTCTCTTGGGTACTGGTTAGGTAGGAAATAACTACTTTTATTTATGATATTCTGAGTCCCTTTTCCTTTGACTCCAGCTTTCACAAGATTCTACAGGAGTGTTTCATTCATTCATTCATTCATTCATTCATTCAACAAACTTGTATTTATTGCTGCCAGTGGATAAAAGGAGAGAGGCATATGCTAATATGCTTTAGCATATTATAAATGAATGGTGATTCCTCCTTTTCTCGTTGTAATCCTAATACCTTCCACACCGGGGTAGCCACCCGACTCCAGAACACTCACAGGGCATTCCTTAAGCCTTCTCATCTCTGGTTCAACTTGAAAAAGCTGCTCTGTAGCTGTGTGTAGTCACGGTCTACCCATGTGCCTCCACGTGACAGGTGTGGTCCACCTTCAGCTGTGCATTCTGTGGAATAGTGGAGAGCAGCGCCTCTCAACACTTGAGTGTGCATCGGTGTCACCCGGAAAGCTTACTGAAAGTCCAGACTCTGAGATCACACTAAGAGAAGAATACTAGTTTAAGTGTCAGAACGGGGCTGCCATCCTGGCTCTCCCACATACCTCATGACCTTGGCCAAAGCGGGTGCCCTTACCTGTTGAATAGGCCCTGCAGTCATTGCTCAGGGTTATTGTAATGATTCAATGAGAATGCAAGTGCATATGCAAAAGTAGCTTGCACACTAAAGAGGAATTGCAAAGTATAATTATTTGTTATCAGAAGCACTGTTCCTTCCTGGACCGACAACACTCCAGTGCTGATTCAAAAGTGCTGGGATGCTAGACTTTCCCCGCTTCATTACTTTACCTTCAGGCGAGGGAAATAAGTCTTTACCTTAGCAGTAACCAGAAAGAGGTCACTGTTTGAGACCCATAAATTCACTGCATATTTGCTATTGGAGAACACATAAAAGAGAAGGACCCAGAAGTTGTAAATTCCCCCTTTTGACCTTGGGGTTTTGGAGATTCTCACAACAGTAGTACCCTTTATTGGGAAGCAGTATAATCACCTGCCTGGGTGTGAATGCTGGCCTCAACCCTTAGTACTTGTGCAATCTATCTATAGACTTAACCTTTCTGTGGTTCATTGTCCCCAGCTGTAAAGTGGTGATAATATTAGGTTGGCACAAAAGTAATTGCGATTTTTGTCGTTAAAAGTAATGGCAAAAACCACAATTGCTTTTGCGTCAGCCTAATAACACTACCACCTCCAAGGGTTGTTGAGAGCCTTCCATGATGTAGCATACGAAAAGTACTTAGAAAAGTACTCGGAGGGCACCTGGTAAGTATTTAATAAATGATGGCGCCGGGCACAGTGGCTCACGCCTGTAATCCCAGCACTTTGGGAGGCCGAGGTTTGCAGATCATGAGGTCAGGAGTTCAAGACCAGCCTGGCCAACATGGTGAATCCCTGTCTCTACTAAAACTACAAAAAATGGCCAGGCGCAGTGATGGGCACCTGTAATCCCAGCTACTTAGTAGGCTGAGGCAGGAGAACTGCTTCCCAGGAGGCGGAGGTTGCAGTGAGCCAAGATCGCGCCACTGTACTCCAGCCTGGGCAAGAGAGCAAGACTCCATCTTGGAAAAAAAAAAATGATGGTTGTATTATTATGAAGCTTTTGCTGTGTGTTAGCCCTGTGCTAAGCAGTTCATATGGGTTAATCTTTTTCTTTTTTTTTTTTTTTTTTTTGAGACGGAGTCTCGCTCTGTCACCCAGGCTGGAGTGCAGTGGCCAGATCTCAGCTCACTGCAAGCTCCGCCTCCCGGGTTCACGCCATTCTCCTGCCTCAGCCTCCCGAGTAGCTGGGACTACAGGCGCTGCCACCTCGCCCGGCTAGCTTTTTTTTTTATGTTTATTTTTAGTAGAGACGGGGTTTCACCGTGTTAGCCAGAGATGGTCTCGATCTCCTGACCTCGTGATCCGCCCGTCTCGGCCTCCCAAAGTGCTGGGATTACAGGCTTGAGCCACCGCGCCCGGCCCATATGGGTTAATCTTTACAAAGCCCTTTGAGGTAGAACTGTTCATATTCCCATTTTATGGATGAGGAAACTGAGGCCTGGAGGGATTAACTTGCTCAAAGTTGTAGAATTTGTGGTAGAACCAAGATTTGAACCTTCGTCTCTCTGACTCTATAGAATCTCTGTTGTCTACTACTAAGTTAGGGTGTCTTGTATACCAGATGGATGTTTCCCTTCTTTCCTTTATATCAGGGGTGTCCAATCTTTTGGCTTCCCTGGGTTGCATTGGAAGAAGGATTGTCTTGGGCCACACATAAAATACATGAACATTAACAACAGCTGATGAGCTAAAGAAAAAAGAAATCACGAATAATCTCATGTTTTAAGGAAGTTTATGAATTTGTGTTGGGCCGCATTCAAAGCCATCCTGGGCCATGCAAGTCACAGGTTGGACAAGCTTGCTTTACGTGAAAGCAGTGAGAAATTGGTAAGGTGGCGGGAGTGGGAGAGACGAGATATTAAAGGGAAGATTTTAGTTAACCTCTAGAGAAAAATCCTATGAGCACATTAACATAGATCCCAAAAGCTGGATGGCTTCATGATCAAAGATACCTTGCAGAGAGACCTTTTCCATGGTGAATCGCATTAGGTGGAGGGGCTAGAGCCCAGGCCCCTGGACGCTAAGGGAGCTTGCAGTGTGGCTGGCAGCTTTCAAGGCCAGAGCATAGCAGAGTGTTCTAATTCAACACTTCTGAAAATGAAGGCTGCATTTTGCCACCCACAGTCATTTGTTTTCTTTCTTCACTCACCATTCTTTTCCTTAAAAAGGGTTAAAAGCTGCCTTTATGATCACAGCCGGGACTTGAGTGAAAAGGCAGAATTCCACCTCTGAGGACCCCAGAGGGACAGCAGTTGTCCAGAAGAGCTGGCTTTCTGGAGTATAATGTGTCTGTTTACTGTATGAATGCCCAAGTCAAGCCTTTGCCTGACCAGTGGCTGCCCGCCCTTCACTGCAGCGGATGCTGAGATGTTGATTTGACATGCAGGAAGTCAAGGCCCTTCAACTGCCTGCAACTAACTTGATGCCCACCGATGGAATGCTTTGTTCCTAAAGTCTGCGCGGGGAAATCAGGACTTCTGTTATCACTCAGCCAAAGGCGGGGGTGGGGCCCTAAAGAAACAAAAGAGCTTAAGGTTCTTCCCTACTAGTATGCTTTTTCATTTGCACACAGCCCCAGGACTCTTCTACACTTGCTCTATTCTGGTACTCCAATTTTTAATATCAAGGCCTTTTGGAAAAATTTAACCCCCACGGCCCCGCATCTGCACACCCCTGCATCCGCACACCCCAGCCTCCATTATTGAACATCTTTTTTTTTTTTTTTTTTTTTGAGGCGGAGTCTCGCTCTGTCGCCCGGACTGGAGTGCAGTGGCTGGATCTCAGCTCACTGCAAGCTCCGCCTCCTGGGTTTACGCCATTCTCCTGCCTCAGCCTCCCGAGTAGCTGGGACTACAGGCGCCCGCCACCTCACCCGGCTAGTTTTTGTATTTTTAGTAGAGACGGGGTTTCACCGTGTTAGCCAGGATGGTCTCGATCTCCTGACCTCGTGATCCGCCCGTCTCGGCCTCCCAAAGTGCTGGGATTACAGGCTTGAGCCACCGCGCCCGGCCTATTGAACATCTTTGGTGTGCCAAGGCACAAGGTTAGTTTTTTCCACCTTTATTTTCTTGTCTAAACTTTGTTGGTTTTTTTTTTTTTTTTTTTTGAGACAGAGTCTTGCTGTGTTGCCCAGGCTACAGTGCAGTGGCATGATCTCTGCTCACTGCAACCTCTGCCTCCGGGGTTCAAGCAATTCTTTCGCTTCAGCCTCCCTGGTAGCTGGGACTACAGGCGTGCACCATCACGCCCAACTAATTTTTATATTTTTAGTAGAGACAGGTTTTCACCGTGTTGGCCAAGCTGGTCTCAAACTCCTGACCTCAAGCCCACCTCAGCCTCCCAAAATGCTAGGATTATAGGCGTGAGCCACCAGGTTCAGCTCCTTGTGGCTTTTTTACAAACAAGAAAACTGAAGCTTAGGGAGCTACGTGACTTGCACAAGGTCACCTGGCTGGTTGATGGAACCCAAGTCTGTCTGTTCCAGGTCCAGTGCATCCTCTGCCCAACCTCCTCCTCCAGTTCCCCCCCACCCACCCCATCTTCCTCTCTGTCCTTGTCACACCTTTCATCCTGAACTCCCCTCTGGTACATCCCCACTCCGTACTGTGTGTGGTTAGCAGCATTTCTCGACCTCTATGGATGTTTCGGGTCAGATAATTCTTTATCATAGGGGCCTGTCTGCACGTTATAGAATCTTTTTTTTTTTTTTTTTTTGAGACAGATTTTCGCTCCTGTGCCCAGGCTGGAGAGAAATGGCACAATCTCAGCTTACCGCAACCTCTGCCTCCGGGGTTCAAGCGATTCTCCTGCCTAAGCCTCCCAAGTAGCTAGGATTACAGGTGCCCACCACCACACCTGGCTAATGTTTGTATTTTTAGTGGAGATGGGGGTTTCACCATGTTGGCCATGCTGGTCTTGAACTCCTGACCTCAGGTGATCCGCCCACCTGGGCTTCCCAAAGTGCTGAGATTGCAGGCATGTAATCCTGTATAGAATTATACAGTTATAGAATCTTTAGCAGCATCCCTAGCTTCTACCCACCAGATGTCGGTAAACACCACGAAGCATGACAACCAAAAATGTCTCCAAACATTGCTAAATGTCCTCCGGGGGACAAAATATACCCAGTTGAGATCCACTGATTTAGCCTTATCCTTTTTCTCACCATGATACCCCAGGAAGGGGATCTGTGTACTGGGGAGCCCCATCACATGGAGTGGGATTAAACATCTTTGCTGTTCAGTCCAGCTAGAGTTCACCAAAAGGGTGCCTGTAGCTGTGCTGAGCCTGTCATAGTACTGAAGTTCCTCAGGCTGTGTTGTCCAGGATCTGAGTGAGAAAAGCCCTCCTCCCTTCTCAGAGTTCTCAGGCCAGAAAGGATGGAGTGGGGGCAGGAGAAGCTGGGTCTTTTAGTGCTTCCTGGGGAAGAATCCTCTACCCTGCATTTGCAGAGAGACCCGAAGAGACAGGAGCACTGGGCTTGGAGCAAGGCCTTCCTGTGAGGTCTAGAGACACTGCACCTCACAACTGGACCTCACTTGGCTTCCGCAGGAAATCCTGCATCTTTTTTTTTTTTTTTTTTTTTTTGAGACAAGGTCTCACTTTGTCACCATGACTGGAGTGCAGTGATGAGATTATGGGTCACTGCAGCCTCAACCTCCTGGGCTCAAGTGATCCTCCCACATCAGGCTCCCAAGTAGCTGAGAGTACAGGCGTCCACCACCATGTCTGGCTAACTTTTGTAAATTTCTTTTCTGTAGAGACAGGGTTTCACCATGTTGCCCAGGCTAGTCTCAAAACTGCTATGCTCAAGGGACCCACCACCTCAGTCTCTCAAAGTGCTGATATTACAGGCGTGAGCCACCGTGCCCAGCCCAATCCCGCATCTTTTCTAGGGCAGCTGATTCCCATAGCATGTGGAGGGAGAGGGCCAGGCCTCAGTTGAGAATCTGGTGAAAGCTGTGATTCCTTACCCAGAAACTTACATTATACCTATAGCATCAGGGATTCACAGATCCCAAAAGCCAGCCAGCCAGCCAGCCAGCCAGCCATCCATCCATCTGTCTGTCCATCCATCCATCCATCCATCCATCCATCCATCCATCCATCCATCCATCCATCCATCCATACTTCGCAGGCTAGGAAGTTCTACCTTATGCTCACACTTACTCTTGGGGTTGAAATGGAGAGGGAAAGTTCTAGAGCTCTCTCCCTGCTTTTGGAGGGCATGGCACCACACCTTTTTATCCCGGGCCCTAAGCCCTAGACTAGGCCAAGGAATTGTAATGTGAGACAAGGATGTACATCAAGGAGATGAGCTGAGAGAGAAAAGCTGGACCAGGCACAGAGTATAGGAGGAGGGGTGACAATTTCGAGCTGACTCCGTCTCTGTTTCAACCCAGACTGAGGGCAGGGCCCAGCTGAGGGGAGGAAGAGGAGAAGAAAGGAAGGGGGAGAGATGAGCCATGCGCTGCGGCCCCCTCCTTCCCCAGCTGCGAGCAGAGCAACCCGGCGGGTTGGATGAATGCTGGGAGGGGGGAGAGTGACCCTGGCAGAACCCTTTGTTCCAGCTGAGGCTGGAGCGGGGCACTGAGCCATTCACACGCCATCCCAGGGCATCCTGCTGGGCACGCTGGGGAGGGGGCACAGCAGCCGGTCATGGGACTTGGCCAGGCAGATAGCTCGATGCTCAATAGGGAAGCCCAGCTGCGTGCTGCTGAAGCCGGGGGAGGGGCTGCATCTGCCAGCCTTCCTCAAGGCTGTGGCCTGTGCCACAGACAGGAAGGCCCTGGCAGGTCCCAGTTCCTCTGCCCTGAGGTGGCCTGGGGGACTCACAGCAGCCCACCCTGCTTCCTGCTCCCCTGTGTGGGTTCCTTATCTTAAAGAGGCTCCAGCATTTTAATTCCACCATTAGTTCTTGCCCTCCCTGGCCAACATCCCAGGGTCTGGTCCAGGACAGAGGCAGAGCATCCATATCTCAACCTAGTTTTGGTGAGAAGGATATGGAGGCCTCTCAACATCACTCCTTCTGTCCCTTGTTCCTCTTCTTCAAGAGCACTAAACCTCTGAGTGGCATTATTTGTTATTTTGGGGTGGGGGTTGTTTGTTTCTTTTTTTTTTTTCTTGAGACATGGTCTTGCTCTGTTGCACCAGCTGGAGTGCAGTGGTGTGATCATAGCTCACTGCAGCCTTGACCTCCCAGGCTCAAGCAATCCTCCCACCTCAGCCTCCCAAGTAGCTGGGACTACAGGCACGTGCCACTACCCCCAGCTAATTTTTTAGTTTTTTGTAGAAACAAGGTCTCACTATGTTGCCCAGGCTGGTCTCAAACTTCTGGGCTCAATCAATCCTCCAATCTCAGCCCCTCAAAGTGCTGTGATATAGGTATGAGCCACTGTGGCTAGCCTAGGTGGCATCATCTGTCTCTGGGCCCTTAGAGGTGCTATGCAAAAAAGCCCTGTCATAGAGGGGGTCACTTGGACTCTTTGTAAGCCCAAAGTCAGAGGGTATCTTCTGGATTGTTTATGCCCTGGAGGAGACATGGTTTTACCGCCTGCATCTCCCTTGAAGTGTCACTGTGACTCTCCCAGTGACAGTGCCCCTTAACTAGGCCCCTCTACCTTCCCCTCGGAATGGGCTTTGGTTGAGCGGGAGCTGAGCCCTCACTGATTCCTCTTTCCTCTGCCCAGGCCTGGCCAGCAGCCCCGAGTGTGCTTGTGGTCGGAGCCACTTCACATGTGCAGTGAGTGCTCTTGGCGAGTGTACCTGCATCCCTGCCCAGTGGCAGTGTGATGGAGACAATGACTGCGGGGACCACAGCGATGAGGACGGATGTAGTAAGTACCTCCCCAGAGGCAGTGGGAGGTGGTGGCGAGGGACCCGGGGGTAGGGGGCAAGGACAAGGCTGATGGAGTGTTCTCGGCGTCAACTGTGTTGGACTCAGAGAGTTGATCTTTTGCAAGCTTAACAGACAGTGACATTTGGGTGGTTTCTTCACTATATATGGCTCCAACTCTCCTGTGTTTCTTTTTGTTGGTTCATGCATATATGTCCAAGAAAACAAACTTGAAAACAAGTGT
This sequence comes from Rhinopithecus roxellana, assembly GCF_007565055.1. Classification (NCBI taxonomy): domain Eukaryota; kingdom Metazoa; phylum Chordata; class Mammalia; order Primates; family Cercopithecidae; genus Rhinopithecus; species Rhinopithecus roxellana. The sequence continues at coordinate 17,879,634 of NC_044563.1, read as the reverse complement.
AAAAGAAGAGAACACACTTGAAACAACAGGGAGTTTCTTTAAATAGGTCTCTCTGTATTTATGTGAATATATGTTTGTGTATATGTACCGCATATTTGTGCATTTTAAAATTGATATACTATACACAAATATTGATTATTTCTATGTTTCTTATTTTGGTATTTTGTACAATAAAACCTTTTTTTTTTCTTTTTTTTTTGAGACGGAGTCTCATTCTGTGGCCCAGGCTGGAGTGCAGGGGCGTGATCTCGGCTCACTGCAACCTCCACCTCCCAGGTTCAAGTGATTCTTCTGCCTCAGCCTCCCGAGTAGCTGGGACTACAGGCATGTGCCACCATGCCCGGCTAATTTTATATACTTTTAGTAGAGATGAGGTTTCAACATTTTGGCCAGGCTGGTCTCGAACTCCTGACTTCAATCCAGCCACCTCAGCCTCCCAAAGTGCTGGGATTATAGGCATGAACCACCACACCCGGCCACACCTTTCTTAGTAATATAAACTTTGTAAGAAATCTTGTATTTTCTTAGGCTGGGCACGGTGGCTCACGCCTGTAATACCAGCACTTTGGGAGGCTGAGGCTGGAGGATCACGAGGTCAGGAAATCAAGACCATCCTGGCTAGCATGGTGAAACCCCGTCTCTACTAAAAATACAAAACAATTAGCCAGGCGAGGTGGCAGGCGCCTGTAGTCCCATCTACTTGGGAGGCTGAGGCAGGAGAATGACGTGAACCCGGGAGGTGGAGCTTGCAGTGAGCTGAGATTGTGCCATTGCACTCCAGATTGGGCAACAGAGCGAGACTCCATCTAAAAAAAAAGAAGGAATTTTATATTTTCTTTCTTTTTTTTTTTTTTTTTGAGATGGAGTCTCGCACTGTTGCCCAGGCTGGAGTGCAGTGGCTGAATCTCGGCTCACTGCAAGCTCCGCCTCCCGGGTTTACGCCATTCTCCTGCCTCAGCCTCCCGAGTAGCTGGGACTACAGGCGCCCGCCACCTTGCCCGGCTAGTTTTTTTTGTATTTTTTAGTAGAGACGGGGTTTCACCGTATTAGCCAGGATGGTCTCGATCTCCTGACCTCGTGATCTGCCCGCCTGGGCCTCCCAAAGTGCTGGGATTACAGGCTTGAGCCACCGCACCTGGCCTATATTTTCTTTAAATGTCCCTTTTCCCCTAGCATGGTAACATCTGCACAGTTGGCCAGGGTGACCTGTCTTGGATATATAGAAATATCCCTGCTAAGCCAGTTGTCTGGATTAGAGGTGCAATCTCTGACCTACCTGTGGCATCTATGTCTGAGGCTGACTAATTAGTCTAATGGGAACGGCGGTACAACCTGGACCTCATTAACCCTAACCAGTTCAGCTAATTGTGTTGATGATAAATGCTTCACTTTCATGTAGCATTTTCATAGTCATTATATCAAAAGGCCTCCATGAACTGGGTATAATTATCCCCATCGTACAGCCCAAAAGACTTCAGCTCAGAGAGGGTAAATGACTTGCTCAGAGTGCTACGTAATTAACTGGAAATTGAGCCCAGGTGTGTCAATCATTTAACAAGCGGAAAGGAGGGGAAAAAAAAAGCGCTTCTTTCTCTTGCTCATGTTTTTCTTATGTTTTCTTAGTGCCTGTGAGTTCTTTGGGTTATTCTTCTTCCCCTGCCCTGTGAACCCCTCACCACAATTGCCTTCTGAATCTCTGTCTTAGGTGTAGTTTCTGCTAAGCTTCTCCATCAGCTGGGGATGAGCCTAGGAGTCAGTAAGGAAGGACTATAAAACAGACAAGGGGGCTGGGCGTGGTGGCTCACGCCTGTAATCCTAACATGTTGGGAGGCCGAGGCAGGTGGATCTCTTGAGTCTAGGAGTTCGAGACCAGCCTGGCCAACATGGCAAAAACCCGTCTCTACTAAAAATCCAAAAAAAAAAAATTTTTAAAAAGCCAGGCGTGGTGGTGGGCACCTGTAATACCAGCTACTCGGGAGGCTGAGGCATGAGAATTCCTTGAACCCAGGAGGTGGAGGTTGCAGTGAGCTGAGATCACACCACTGCACTCCAGCCTGGGCGACAGAGTGAGACTGTGTCTCAAAAAAAACAAAAACAAAAACAAAAAACTCCCCGGGTATGGCAAAGCATGCCTGTAATCCCAGCTACTCGGGAGGCTGAGGCAGGAAGATCACCTGAGGTCAGGGGTTCGAGACCAGCCTGGCCATCATGACGAAACCCTGTCTCTACTAAAAATACAAACAACAAAACAAAACAAAAAAAACTCCCTGGGTGTGGCAAAGCATGCCTGTAATCCCAGCTACTCGGGAGGCTGAGGTAGGAAGATCACCTGAGGTCAGGGGTTCGAGACCAGCCTGGCCAACATGACAAAACCCTGTCTCTACTAAAATGCAAAAAATGCAAAAAAAAAAAAAAAAAAAAAAAAAAACCTCCCCTGGGTGTGGTGAAGCATGCCTGTAATCCCAGCTACTTGGGAGGCTGAGTCAGAATCGCCTGAACCAGGAGGCGGAGGTTGCAGTGAACCAAGATTGCGCCACTGTACTCCAACCTGGGCGACAGAGTGAGACTCAGTCTCAAAAAAGGAAAACAAAAAAGACAAGGGAATTTGGAGTAAAAGGCTATCTGGCCTAGTTGAGCCTGACTAAGTATACCAGGTTGATTGACTTTTCCTTCCTTTTCCTGGGATTCAGTGCTACCTACCTGTTCCCCTCTCGACTTTCACTGTGACAATGGCAAGTGCATCCGCCGCTCCTGGGTGTGTGACGGGGACAACGACTGTGAGGATGACTCGGATGAGCAGGACTGTCGTAAGTGTTGGCAGGGGCTGGGCGAACTCCATTGAGTTCTATTGGGAAAGGATTTTCAATCGGAAAGCGATGTCCCAGGTCCACATGAGCCCTTGTGTTTTCAGCACTTGGTCCTGTCCTTTTACTTCCTCTAGCAGTCAGATAAGCTGCTGAGAGGCAGCCACCTCCTTCGGAGCCCTTGGGGCAGCACTGGAGCTACTTGACTGCTCCGGAGGGCTTTAAGTCAGGCTTCCAGGCACCAGACCCCCACTGCCTGCAGCAGCCTGACTGTTCTGTGTCCACAGCCCCCCGGGAGTGTGAGGAGGACGAGTTTCCCTGCCAGAACGGCTACTGCATCCGGAGTCTGTGGCACTGTGATGGTGACAATGACTGTGGTGACAACAGCGATGAGCAGTGTGGTGAGTGGCCCCAGTGGGGGGAGGCAGACAAGGTGGCCAGTGGGTGGCCTGGCCATAGGAAGAGATAGCAGCAATGGCCCCAGCACTGCCAAACCTTGAACTGCCCAGATATCTGGAGCAGCTAGAGGAAGGCAGAGGGGGCAGAGCCGCTCAGACCCCCGAGAAACTGTGGACCAGGAGGCTGAGGCCCAGTCTCTCCAGGGCCTCCATTCTTCAAGGAGAGTCTGCACTGACTCTGGGGTGCCTTTCAGGGCCTGGGTCAGACCCGCCAAAGCCAGTGAAGTTGGGGAGTCAGAGAGGAGGGTGAGAGGGTTGCCTGTGGGGCCCTCTCAGAACTGCTGTCCCATCGCATCCTCCCAGACATGCGCAAGTGCTCCGACAAGGAGTTCCGCTGCAGTGACGGAAGCTGCATTGCTGAGCACTGGTACTGCGACGGTGACACCGACTGCAAAGATGGCTCTGATGAGGAGAGCTGTCGTGAGTGGCCCCAGACCTCAGGCTGTTGGGTTGGATAAGGGCGCATGGTTCTGCCCATGGGCTAAGGGTGAGGCTGTGGGGTGCATATACCAAGGGCAAGGAGCATGGGGGTGCCTCAGCAGCAGCTCCTCCTGGGCTGAGCTAGGGAGGGACCAAGTTCCCCAGGTGGGAAAGGAAGGCTCCCTTTGGTCCACCTGAATATGGGTGTCTATAAGGGCTGTCCCAGATGAAACCTGGTTGCATCTCACTTGAAGAAGCTCTCCTGCCTGAGCATCCTGCCTGCTTGAGGAATCAGGGCCCCTCTCCTTCATCCAGGCCTGAGTGTGTGCCCCTCCCCACCCCTGCCTTCCTTCCAGCCTCAGCAGTGCCAGCACCTCCCTGCAACCTGGAGGAGTTCCAGTGTGCCTATGGCCGCTGTATCCTCGATATCTACCACTGCGATGGCGACGATGACTGCGGAGACTGGTCGGACGAGTCTGACTGCTGTGAGTGCTCCGGCCAACTGGGAGGTGGGGAGGCCATACTGGGAAGAACTCCTCGGGTGGCAAGGCACAGGTGCCAGCTGGGGCAGGAGTTCAGAGAGGAGTTTCTGGATTTTCTGGTCCCTCTTTGGAAGAGATGGAGGAACTGGCATTCTGGGACTGTGGCCTTCTAGTCTGCCGTGGGACACTGTGCACAGACTGGCTAGAGACAGAAGTCTTGTGTTTCCCTAGCCTCCCACCAGCCCTGCCGCTCTGGGGAGTTCATGTGTGACAGTGGCCTGTGCATCAATGCAGGCTGGCGCTGCGATGGTGACGCGGACTGTGATGACCAGTCTGATGAGCGCAACTGCAGTGAGTGGGGGAATGGTATTAGGCTGGGCTGGAACTAAGGAGAAGGCTTGTGGAGCCAAAGAGGCCCCTACTGGCTGGGCACGGTGGCTCACGCCTATAATCCCAGCACTTTGGGAGGCCGAGGCGGGTGGATCACTTGAGGTCAGGAGTTCGAGACCAACCTGGGCAACATGGTTAAACCCCATCTCTACTAAAAATACAAAACTTAGTCGGGTGTGGTGGCAGATGCCTGTAATCCCAGCTACTTGGGAGGCTGAGGCAGGAGAATTGCTTGAACCCAGGAGGCAGGGTTTGCAGTGAGCCAAGACAGCATCCCTACACTCCAGCTTAGGTGACAGAGTGAGATGACATCTCAAAAAAAAAAAAAAAAAAAAAAAAAGACAAAGAGGCCACTACCCATAAATCTTGAAGACACTGGGTAAGACCACCATGTACAGTTGTGTAGGTCGTGCACTGTGCAGAGGCAATATGTTCAAAGGGAAGCCAGTCACATAATAGATTTATATACTCATCATGGCAGTTTTCCAGCAGATGGCAGTAAAGTGTCTTGAGGAAAGGATACCTTTTTCTGATTCACACAAAGACGCCATATAGACCAGCTGTGATCCTGGTGTTGAGAGTGGCATGGGTACTGACATAAGCTGCAGTTTTGGGTGGCAGGGAGAATTTCAGGCTGAAATGGGGCCCACCTTTCATTAGGCCTTTGCTTTGCCCAGCCACCTCCATGTGTACAGCAGAACAGTTCCGCTGTCGCTCAGGCCGCTGCGTCCGCCTGTCCTGGCGCTGTGATGGGGAGGACGACTGTGCGGACAACAGCGATGAAGAGAACTGTGAGAATACAGGTGGTGTCTCCCGGGGTGCCCCAGAACCCTTAGCCTATAGTTGGGGTGGAAGGGTGGAAAAGAGGGTGTTATTGCTGTCTTTCCAGTCGGGTTGAGGTTTTACCAGTGTAAAATCCAGGTGCATCGTTAACCTGCGGCCTTATGGCCTGGAGCATGGTATCAGAGCTGCAAGTTTCAATTGCCACTCCTATTCTAACTCACACACAGCCAGTGCCTTTAGCTCTGGTCTACTGAGGAAGGACTACCTTCCATCTGGCAGCCCCCATGGGTGCTCCCCTGGCCATACCCAGTACTGAGCATGTGGATGTAGTTTTTCATTCTGTTCCATATTCTTCATCATCCCACTGTGGTGTCCTGGGGAGAAAGCGAATGCAGACATCCAGCCAGCCCTGTCTGAGCTGCTTCCTGCCCAGGACCCTCACCCTCCCACCTTGAGTCTCATCTGTCTCCAGCTTACCCTAGAAAATGACAGATTCCCATCTCTTTGTTGACCCAAGCCCTGCCTTGCTGTGACCTGACCCTCCCTCTCCCTAGGAAGCCCCCAGTGTGCCTCGGACCAGTTTCTGTGTTGGAATGGGCGCTGCATTGGGCAGAGGAAGCTGTGCAACGGGGTCAACGACTGTGGTGACAACAGCGACGAAAGCCCACAGCAGAATTGCCGTGAGTGTCCCCAGTGGGCGGACCTGGCCCATGGTTTGTGGCCGAACCCCACCCATAGGGTTCAAAGGGAATCCTCCCTCAGGACTCTTGCAGCTTTGGGAGCTGTTGTTCCCGGTCCAGGTGGAATGCCAAGTTGGCTGTCTGGGGGAGGATTCTGGGCTCAACTCCCAACTCTGGCTTGGCTGGCACAGGGCCCCGGACGGGTGAGGAGAACTGCAATGTTAACAACGGTGGCTGTGCCCAGAAGTGCCAGATGGTGCGGGGGGCAGTGCAGTGTACCTGCCACACAGGCTACCGGCTCACAGAGGATGGGCACACGTGCCAAGGTGAGCTGAGGCCTGGTTTGCAGCAGAGTCGGGGTTCTGAGCAGGGGCAGCAGACAGGCAGCTGTGTTTCCTATGGGTCAGGCATGTGAAGGCTGTGACCTCACTTCATCCTCAAAATAACCCTAGGAGGTGGGGATCATCCTTCCCATTTCACAGATGGGGAAACTGAAGCACAGAGAGGATAAGTAACTTACCAAAGGCCACACAGCTGGTGAGCAGCAGAGTTGGGATTCCAGCCCAGGTCTATATGACCTTAAAGCCCTTAACCATTTCTTTCTTTTTTTTTTTTTTTGAGATGGAGTCTTGCTCTGTCACCCAGGCTGGAGTTCAGTGGTGCGATCTCGGCTCACGGCTGCCTCCGCCTCCTGGGTTCAAGCAATTCTCCTGCCTCAGCCTCCCAAGTAGCTGGGACTATAAGTGTGTGCCACCATGCCCAGCCGCCCTTAACTATTTCTTAGACAACCTTCCCACTTGGCCTGGAAAGTAGGTGGGGATGTGGGCAGAAAAGCAGCTCGCCAGCCTGGGAGCAGGGGTGGGAAGACGACAGAAGGGAGATCTCTTGACGTGCCTGGTGTTCCCAGATGTGAATGAGTGTGCCGAGGAGGGGTATTGCAGCCAGGGTTGCACCAACAGCGAAGGGGCTTTCCAGTGCTGGTGCGAAACAGGCTATGAACTACGGCCCGACCGGCGCAGCTGCAAGGCTCTGGGTAAGGGCTGTTGGCACTTGGCTGGGTGGGCAGAGGGCTCAGCATGGAGGAAGGCCAAGTGCTCTGGTGCTCAGGGATTTGCAGAGAGGTAGAGAGATTTCCATCGCAGTAAAACGGAGCAATAGTTGCATTCTGAGCCCCAAGAAAAGCTGCCGTGGTGGAGTGGGGTGGGGAGGGGTGGAGGAGTATAGTTTAAGGGTTGCTACTCTTCTGGTACTGATGCTGACAGCCTGGGGCATGCCCCTGTGGGCACGTGGCTCCATCGGTCAGCTGAAGACCTGCTGATGGGTACCAGGGGCGGCTCTGAAACCCAGTGGGGACCCCATGTTTATACTGTGTCCCAGGGCCAGAGCCTGTGCTGCTGTTCGCCAATCGCATTGACATCCGGCAGGTGCTGCCGCACCGTTCTGAGTACACACTGCTGCTTAACAACCTGGAGAACGCCATTGCCCTTGATTTCCACCACCGCCGCGAGCTTGTCTTCTGGTCAGACGTCACCCTGGACCGGATCCTCCGTGCCAACCTCAACGGCAGCAACGTGGAGGAGGTTGTGTCTACTGGGCTGGAGAGCCCAGGTAGGGAATGAGCCCCCATGGAGAGGGGCTTAGCCATGCCACACGCACAGCAATGGTGGGAGGAGCAGGCCAGTGGTTTGCAAACCTTAGGCAGGGAAATCTTAGCTGGAGCTCTAATATAGAAAACATTTGTTAATATATATCAGTTTTATAGGTTCAAATATAACATTTGCTTATGATTGAGCTCATTCAGTGAGAATAATCAGAGCACGTTGGTGGTTGTAATCATGGGAATCAGATTGATGGATGACAGAGTTCTCTATCAGCCTTTGCATCTAGTTTATTTCTGAGTTTTGTTTCAATTGCTTAGTATTAAGAATATTTGGATTGACCTGGATAAGTATATCAAAATGTTTTATAGGTTTTAAAAAAACAGGCCAGGCGCGGTGGCTCACGCCTGTAATCCCAGCACTTTGGGAGGCCGAGGTGGGCAGATCATCTGAGGTTGGGAGTTTGAGACCAGCCTGACCAACATGGAGAAACCGCATCTCTACTAAAAATACAAAAGTTAGCCGGGCATGGTGACACATGCCTGTAATCCCAGCTACTCAGGAGGCTGAGGCAGGAGAATTGCTTAAACTCAGGAAGCAGAGGTTGTTGTGAGCCAAGATCGTGCCATTGCACTCCAGCCTAGGCAACAAAAGCAAAACTCCGTCTCAAAGGAAAAAAAAAAAAAAACAGGCCAGGAGTGGTGGCTCACGCCTGTAATCCCAGCACCTTGGGAGGCTGAAGCAGGTGGATAACCTGAGGTCAGGAGTTTGAGACCAGCCTGGCCAACATGGCGAAACCCTGTCTCTATTAAAAATACAAAAGTTAGCCAGGCGTGGTGGAGCACGCCTGTAATCCCAGCTACTTGCCAGGCTGAGGAAGGAGAAACGCTTGAACCCAGGAGGTGGAGGTCGCAGTGAGCCAAGATCGTGCCACTGCACTCCAGCCTGTGCAATGGGAGTGAGACTGCATCTCAAAACAAACAAACAAACAAACCACAGAAACAGCTCACTTGGCAATCTCAGACTATTTTACAAACAGGTGAAGTGGTCAAATTCTAATTTGGTATCAAGCACATTGGACTCAAATGCTTAGAGAACTTCTGAAATGCCTCTGCAAAACCCTAGATGACAATTTACAAACCCCAGGGTCAGAACAGTGGGGGACCCTGGGAATGCGTCAGGGAGGCGGAATTCAGGAAGTGAGGTGTGGTTGGCTGTGAGGAGGAAGTGCCCTTGGACAGTTACTTGACTTTTCTGTGCCTCACTTTCCTCATCTTCATGGAAATTACAGTATCTAGCTCACAGAGTTGTGATGCTTAAATGAATTCATGTATCTAAAATGATGACAATAGTGCCTGGCCCAAGAAATTGCTTCCTGTAAGAGTTTGCTCTTGTTACTATGGGAAAGGGGAGCCTGGGTTGACTCCTTGACATTTTTTGTGCTGCTTCTCACCAGGGGGCCTGGCTGTGGATTGGGTCCATGACAAACTCTACTGGACCGACTCAGGCACCTCAAGGATTGAGGTGGCTAATCTGGACGGGGCCCACCGGAAGGTGCTGCTGTGGCAGAACCTGGAGAAGCCCCGGGCCATTGCCTTGCATCCCATGGAGGGGTAAGTTGTATCTCAGGCTGCTGAATCTCTCTTGCTACTTCTCGGGACAGCTCCCAGGCTACCTGGACTAGATGTTCTGGGGGTACATCTTCAAAGTGTGGTGTAGCTGGGCGTGGTGGCTCATGCCTGTAATCCCAGCACTTCGGGAGGCCGAGGCGGGCAGATCACCTGAGGTCAGGAGTTCGAGACCAGCCTGGCCAACATGGTGAAACCCCATCTCTGCAAAATACAAAAATTAGCCAGGCATGGTGGCGGGTGCTTATAATCACAGCTACTCAGGAGGCTGAGGCAGGAGAGTCGTTTGAACCCAGGAGACGCAGGTTACAGTGAGCTGAGATTGCACCATTGCACTCCAGCCTGGGCGACAGAGCGAGACTCTGTCTCAAAAAAAAAAAAAAGGTGTGATGTTAATAACATGGGCCCTGTCCCCCACACACTTGAGTCTGGATCCCGGCTCTGTAGTAACTGGCTATGTGGCCTTGGGCCAGTTAATCTCTGTCTGCCTTGTTTACTCATTTCTAAATTGGTGATTAAAAAAAATACTTCCGTCATAGTTGTGTGAAGATTAAATGAGGTGATGCATTTTAAATTGCATATAATACACATTAGATAAGTTGTAGGTGTTTAGTATTTTTATTATTAGCTCATAAGGTTGACCTAATTAGTACAAATTAAGTTATTAGTAATTCATAAGAATTGTAATTAATTATTATAGCCTAAAAATTAATAGAGGGGCCAGGCATGGTGGCTCACACCTGTAATTCCAGTACTTTTGGAGACCCAGGTAGGAGGATCACTTGAGTCCAGGAGTTCAAGACCAGCCTGGGTGACATGGTGTGGCCTCATCTCTACAAAATTTTTTTTTAAATTAGCCTGACTTAGTGGGTGCATGACTGTAGTCTCAGCTACTTGGGAGGTTGAGATGCAAGGATGGCTTGAGACTGGGAGGTCGAGGTTGCAGGGAGCCGTGATTGCAACACTGCATTCCAGCCTGGGTGACAGAGTAAGACCCTGTTTCAAAAAAAAGTTAAATAAATAAAATTGAGAAATCTGGTCAGGTTCAGTGGTTCACGCCTATAATCTCAGCACTTTGGGATGCTGAGGTGGGCAGATTGCTTGAGCCCAGGAGTTCAAGACCAGCTTGGGCAACATGGCAAAACCCCATCTCTATAAAAAGTACAAAAATTAGCTGGACTTATTGGTGCATGCCTGTAGTTCCACCTACACAGGAGGCTGAGGCAGGAGGATCACCTGAGTCCCAGAGTTCGAGACTGCAGTGAGCCATGATCATGGCACTGCACTCCTGGATGACAGAGTGAGACCCTATCTCAAAAAAAATTAAATTTAAGGCCGGGCGCGGTGGCTCAAGCCTGTAATCCCAGCACTTTGGGAGGCCGAGATGGGCGGATCACGAGGTCAGGAGATCGAGACCATCCTGGCTAACACGGTGAAACCCCGTCTCTACTAAAAATACAAAAAACTAGCCGGGCGAGGTGGCGGGCGCCTGTAGTCCCAGCTACTCGGGAGGCTGAGGCAGAAGAATGGCGTAAACCTGGGAGGCGGAGCTGGCAGTGAGCCGAGATCTGGCCACTGCACTCCAGTCCGGGCGATAGAGCGAGACTCCGCCTCAAAAAAAAAAAAAAAAAAAATTAAATTAAATTTAAAATTCAGAAATCTGAATTAAAGAAAAACTCCCGAAATGAATTTCTTACATCTGGCTTTTAAAAATTCTATTCAATCAATGAAGGGAGTGTCTTATAAGGTCCTGCAGTATGTGTCAACTGTTTTAGAAACTCTGTGTGTGTGTGTGTGTGTGTGTGTGTGTGTGTATGTGTGTGTGTATAAAATACAAAAGGGACGGGGCGTGGTGACTCAAGCTTGTAACCCCAGCACTTTGGGAGGCCGAGGCAGGTGGATCACTTGAGGTCAGGAGTTTGAGACTAGCCTGGCCAACATGGTGAAACCCCATCTCTACTAAAAATGCGAAAATTAGTTGGGCATGGTGGTGGGTGCCCGTAATCTCAGCTACTCAGGAGTCTGAGGCAGGAGAATCACTTGAGCCCAGGAGGTGGAGGTTTCAGTGAGCTGAAATCATGCCACTGCATTCCAGCCTGGGCAACAGAGCGAGACTCTGTCTCAAAAATAAAATAAAATAAAATACAAAAGGCAGTGGAAGAGACTGTGACAAAGAAGAAAGTGCCTGTTCTAATATTACATTGTATTGTCATTTATGAGGCTTTGTCTGTTTTGTTCAATACTGGATTTCCAGTGCCTAAGATAGTATGTCCTGCCTGTTGCCAGTACGAAAAAAAAATTATTAAATGAATAAACGCCCTGTCTAAAGACATTTAAACTCAAACACTTAAAAAGCATTCTGAGGCCAGGCATGGTGACTCATGCCTGTAATCCCCGCACTTTGGAAGGCCGAAGCAGGAGGATCGCTTGAGCTCAGGAGTTTGAGACCAGCCTGGGTAACATAGCAAGACCTCATCTCTACTACTACAAAAATAAAAATTAAAAAAATTAGTTAGGTGTAGTGGTACTAGCTGCTCAGAAGGCTGAGGTGGGAGGCCTTCTGAGCCCAGGAGATTGAGGCTGCAGTGAGCTGTGATCGCACCTGCCCTCCAGCGTGGGTGACAGAATGAGACCCCGTCTAAAAAAAATGCATTCTGTGGACCAAACATCGGAGTCCCCTGAGTTAAATGGATAAAAGCCCCCGACCTGATTATTCTCCTGGTTACCTACCTGTTTTCTGCTGCCCACTTCCCAATTTACTTTTCTGTCTTCCTAGTACCATTTACTGGACAGACTGGGGCAACACCCCCCGTATTGAGGCCTCCAGCATGGATGGCTCTGGACGCCGCATCATTGCTGATACCCATCTCTTCTGGCCCAATGGCCTCACCATCGACTATGCTGGGCGCCGTATGTACTGGGTGGATGCTAAGCACCATGTCATCGAGAGGGCCAATCTGGATGGGAGTCACCGTAAGGCTGTCATTAGCCAGGGTGAGCCCCTTCCTTCACTCTCCATCTCTTGTCCTCCTGCCCCTGTCCCTGCCCCCCAGGAGCCTTGGCAGAGGCTTTGTGTAGTTGCCAGGCCTGAGCCCAGAGACCATGGCAGACCATGTCCAGACTGAGGTCTTCCTGGACTTTCCCCAGGCCTTCCGCATCCCTTCGCCATCACAGTGTTTGAAGACAGCCTGTACTGGACAGACTGGCACACCAAGAGTATCAATAGCGCTAACAAATTTACAGGGAAGAACCAGGAAATCATTCGCAACAAACTCCACTTCCCTATGGACATCCACACCTTGCACCCGCAGCGCCAACCTGCAGGTAAAAAACTGCCCACTGGGTGAACCAAAGTAGTCTCATGGTTGAGGTGGCCTCTGGTGCCTCTGAGAACTTTCCTTCCCCTTAGGAGTTGCCATTTCTTCTGATGGGGAAACCCAGCGGGGCACTGACATGGGCTAACTCCTCCCTCTGCTGGACATTCAGGGCAGTACAACAAGATTCACGAAAAGACTCATTAGGCTTCACCGTTCCCATCTAATTCAGGCAGACATTTACAGGCCATCTCTTCTGTGCCGGGTACTCACTGTGCTAGCAGCGGGGGGCAGATGTCAAAAATAATAAGACATAGTTTCTCCCTTCAGGGAACTATCACCCTACCTAAACCCCTATTCCTTAGTCTTGGGGTCACTTTTGCAAACCTTTGCTAATCCTCTTGCCCTGGGCTCTTTGAGCAGGGAAGAACCGCTGTGGGGACAACAATGGAGGCTGCACGCACCTGTGTCTGCCCAGTGGCCAGAACTACACCTGTGCCTGCCCCACTGGCTTCCGCAAGATCAGTAGCCACGCCTGTGCCCAGAGTAAGTGGGTCTGCAACACCAGCCTCTATGGAGGCTGTTGTGAGGATGGGGAGAAGGAACAAGGGATAGGAGGTGGAGGGATTGCCTGTGGTGGGAAAAACCACATTCCTCAGGGAGCCCTGGAGAGGAAGAACTTAAGAGGCTGAGGGATCTTCTATCAAAGCTGAGGACTGAGGACCCAGCTCTAGCTGCTGAAGGCTCAGCAACACTACCCGGTCGAGGGTGAACACCTGCAATCAGGCTCATGTGTCATTTTACCAGGCAGGATACCTTCTCCATAGGCAGCAAGAGGGTTTTATGCTCTTCTAGAAAACAGGGGAATGATTTCCTACCTTTTTACCTTTAGCCTCACCCTGTTGAAGACTTTCTTTCGGCCCTTAAACCAGGAAGCCAAAGTTAGAATCTCTGATGATGTTCTGTGTGAGCAGGTCCTGGATAAATATGTGTCAAACAAGTGGAAGATTGTGGGATTCCCTGGTCTCTCCCTGAACTACTACTTTGGCTTCCTTTGGGCTCCTGCGGGGTTACTGCTTTGAGAGGGTAGCCCTGGAGAGCCCTGCACATGATGACTTTTTCTAAGAATAGTCCAGAGAGGAGCAGTCCGGGCGTATGGCACGACCAGCAGGGGGCCTGGGGTGATTCCTCACACATCAGCAGCTGTTCTTGTTTACTGCTGCGTACCCGACTGACCCTCTGAAATCTGGGTAAAATAAAATTCTCCTGGGACCTGGGTCCTTTCTAGAGAGTGTGGTTAGGGAAAACATTCAGAAGTTTCATTCATACACATATGAACTAAGAACCTAATTTCACGCTCTGAGTTTTCCCCTTGCATTCTTTTTTTTTTTTTTTTTTTTTTTTTGAGACAGAGTTTTGCTCTTGTTGCCCAGGCTGGAGTGCAATGGCACAATCTTGGCTCACTACAACCTCCCCTTCCCAGGTTCAAGCGATTCTCCTGCCTCAGCCTCCCAAGTAGCTGGGATTACAGGCATGCGCCACCACGCCTGGCTAATTTTGTATTTTTAGTAGAGATGGGGTTTCTCCATGTTGGTCAGGCTGGTCTCAAACTCCCAACCTTAGGTGATCTGCCCACCTCAGCCTCCCAAAATGCTGGGCTTACAGGCATGAGTCACTGCACCCGGGTTTTTTTTTTTTTTTTTTTTTTTTTAAAAAGAGCCATTCTGTCGCCCAGGCTGGAGTGCAGTGGTGTGATTTAGGCTCACTGCAACCTCCGCCTTCTGGGTTCAAGTGATTCTCCTGTCCCAGCCCTGTGAGTAGCTGGGATTACAAGTGTGCACCACCACACCCAGCTAATTTTTGTATTTTTAGTAGAGATGGGGGTTTCACCATGTTGGTCAGGCTGGTATTGAACTCCTGACCTCGTGATCTGCCCACCTCCCAAAGTGTTAGGATTACAGGCATGAGCCACCGCACCCGGCGTTTTGTTTTGTTTTGTTTTTTTTTTTTTTTGAGACAGGGTCTTGCTCTGTCACCCAGGCTGGAGTGCAGTGGTGCAAACAGTGCTCACTGCAACTTCGACTTCCTGGGCTTAAGCAAGCCTTCTGCCCCAGGCCCCTAAGTAGCTGGGACTACAGGCATACACTATCACACCTGGTGAATTTTGTGGGGTTTTTTGTTTGTTTTGTTTGTTTTTGAGACAGAGTCTCACTCTGTCACCCAGGCTGGAGTGTGGTGGCATGATCTCGGCTCACTGTAATCTCCACCTCCTGGGTTCAAGCTATTCTTCTGCCTCAGGCTCCCAAGTAGCTGGGATTATAGGCACCTGCCACCATGCCTGGCTAATTTTTGTATTTTTAGTAGAGATGGAGTTTTACTACATTGACCAGGCTGGTCTTGAACTCCTGACCTTGTGATCTGCCCGCCTCAGCCTTCCAAAGTACTGGGATTACAGGCATGAGCCACCGCGCCCAGTGAATTTTGTATTTTTAGTGGAGATGGGGTTCCACTATGTTGCTCAGGCTGGTCTCACACTCCTGAGCCCAAATGATGCCCCCACCTCAGCCCCTCAAAGTGCTGGGATCACAGGCGTGAGCCACCATGCCCGGCCCTTTCCCCTTGAATTCTTTTGTGCCCAGCACTTCCCCTGTGGTCTTAGTGAGATGTAAGAAGTAAAGCCCCCTGTCCCCTGCCAGCTTCCCCTTAAGGATTTCCCAGCGCTAGGAAGAAGACATTTGGCAACGTTAGGCAGGAAGTGCCTTTCTGGATGAAAAGTCTACTGAGAAAGTATTCAGACTGGCCAGAGGAAGGGCAGAGGATGAAAGTAAACTTCGTAGAGGAGTGGCCAGAGCTCTTTCTCCGGAGTCAGACCTGAGTCCCAGCTCTGGTGCTTTGTAGCCATGGGATCTTGGGCACGTTTCTTAATCTCTGTTAGCCTCAGGGTTGCTCATTTAGAAAGTGGGAATGAGAATAACACACAATAGAAGCTTGGTGTGAGACCAAAAAAGCCCCAAGCACAGTGCCTGGCAAGGAAAGTGCTCAGCTTAAGCTACTGGCTTAAAGTTGTGAAGAGGAGAGCAAGAGGAAGGGATCCAGGTGATGGAGTGGAGGGACAGGAGCCATGACACAGTCATGAACATCAGAGAAGTAGGGTTCAGGGGTTGGCCGTGGGCAAGCCAGGGCACCAGAAGAGGTGGAGAAAAGTAAGAAGACAGAAAAGTTGAGATGAAGCCGACAGATGCTTAAACAGCATGCACTTCTGGGACCGTGGTAGAGTCTGTCTCCATTTGATTTAGAAGTCTGATTCTGCCAGCATGGCAGTGCTTAAAGAGAGCCTGAGGTATAAAGCATAGGGGGCAAAGGGCACCAGATCCCAGGAAGTGTGATTGAACCAGATGTCACGCAGGTGAGCGTCTGTGTCTGTCACTGTTCTTGGATTTTAGAGCATTAAAAGAAGACCCCTTTCGGCCTTTGATCAGGTCTTGACAAGTTCCTGCTTTTTGCCCGAAGGATGGACATCCGTCGAATCAGCTTTGACACAGAGGACCTGTCTGATGATGTCATCCCACTGGCTGACGTACGCAGTGCTGTGGCCCTTGACTGGGACTCCCGGGATGACCACGTGTACTGGACAGATGTCAGCACTGATACCATCAGCAGGGCCAAGTGGGATGGAACAGGACAGGAGGTAGGGCCCAGCGTGGGGAGATCGAGGGGTGGAATCTGCCCTCTCCAGGGTAAGGGCTTCCCATACCTTTGCCAACCTTGAGAATTGGTGGAGTCTGGGCTCCAGTACTAGAGTGGAAGTACAGTTGGTGATACAGCTTTACTTCCTGCCCAGGTGGTAGTGGATACCAGTTTGGAGAGCCCAGCTGGCTTGGCCATTGATTGGGTCACCAACAAACTGTACTGGACAGATGCAGGTATGTATAGGGGAGGCTCCCTGGGATTCCTCTTGTTTAAAACCCTGGCCTCAGATAGAAGGGGCCCAGTGCCCCTCCTGGGCCACTTCTGTCTTCACCTGAAGTCCTTGGTAGGTCAGAAGCAGGAGTTCTGCTGCAGAGCTGAAGTGAGAAGCTCCCATGTGAGAAGCTAACATTGTGGCAGCTGCTTCTGCTGTGTGGTTGATGCTGGGGAGTGTTTTAAGGCATCTCAGGTCGTGAACCTATGCCTTGTGGTTTTCTTTCCGTAACTTTCTGGGTAAATCAGGCTTTGTGTTTTTTGAGGTGGAGTCTTGCTCTGTCGCCAGGCTGGAGTGCAGTGGCGCGATCTGGTCTCACTGCAACCTCCCCCTCCCGTGTTCAAGCTATTCCCCTGCCTCAGCCTCCCGAGTAGCTGGGACTACAGGCATGCACCACCATGCCCAGCTAAGTTTTTGTATTTTAGTAGAGACGGGGTTTCACCATGTTGGCCAGGATGGGCTTGATCTCCTGACCTCGTGATCCACCCATCTTAGCCTCTCAAAGTGCTGGGATTACAGGTGTGAGCCACTGCGCCCGGCCACATCAGGCATTTTTAATTAGCCAGTTGGGTTTGGGAGGCAAGGGGACACCCTGAACAAGTGCTACTCAGCGTGTGGTTGCTGGACCACAGAGGCTGACGACAACCTTGCCTCCTCTGCGTGGCAGCATCAGCATCATCTGGGAAGTTGTTGGACATGCAGATTCTTGGGCCCCACCCTAGACTTACTGAATTAGGGCTGGGCATGGTGGCTCACACCTGTAATCCTAGCACTTTGGGGGACCAAGGCAAGATCGCTTGAGCTTAAGAGTTCAAGATCAGCCTGGGCAATACAGCAAGACCCCCCAGATCCCCCCCCAATTTTTTTCTTTTAATTAGCTGGGTGTAATGGTACATGCCTGTAGTCCCAGCTACTTGGGAGGCTGAAGTGGGAGGATTGCTTGAACCCGGGAGTTTAAGGCTGCAGTGAGCCATGATCGCATCACTGCATGCCAGCCTAGGCAACAGAGCAAGTCCCTGTCTTCAAAAAAAAAAAAGACAAGACTTACTGAATCAGAATCTTAGGGGCTTAGTGAGCATGAAATGGACTAGAATTTTTTTTTTTTTTTGAGACGGAGTCTCACTGTGCTGCCCGTGCTGGAGTTCAGTGGCACAGTCTCAGCTCACAACCTCTGCCTCCCCAGATTCAAACAATTCTTCTGCCTCAGCTTCCCAAGTAGCTGGGATTACAGGTGTGCACCACCCACGCCCAGCTAATTTTTGTATTTTTAGTAGAGACGGGGTTTTACCATGTTGTTCAGGCTGGTCTCGAACTCCTGACCTCGTGATCCACCCGCCTTGGCCTCTCAAAGTGCTGGGATTACAGGCGTGAGCCACCACACCCGGCCAAATATTTTTATTTAAAAAAAAAATCTTTGGGTGTTAGGTTCAGGAATCTGTGTTTTAACAAGCTCTCCTGATTCTTAACGCACACTAAGGTTTGAGAATCATCGCCTTAAATTATGGTTGCCTGTGTTTGGGAAGTCTTGCTCTTTCAAGAAATCCAACTGACCACATCCTTGAATTTCGTCTTACAGTTCAAGTCACTAAATTTCCATTGTGCATCTGTCACAAAATATCTTGAGTACCTACTCTGTGCTCCGCTGGCACATACCAGGCTCTTGTGTTGGCCATGGAAGGTAAGAGCGTGAATGAACAAGACTAGAGTTAATCTCTGTATCCCTTCTTGGTAGGTACAGACCGGATTGAAGTAGCCAACACGGATGGCAGCATGAGAACAGTACTCATCTGGGAGAACCTTGATCGTCCTCGGGACATTGTGGTGGAACCCATGGGCGGGTGAGTGGCTGCCCCTTGGGAATGACCTCCACCCACCCCTCCCAAGATCTGAGTTCCAGAAAGAAGTCAAAAGATTAGGAAGAGTGGCCAAATCTGATGGATATACAAGGAAGCAAGAGCAGCTACAGAAACCAGAGGCTGGTGACAACTTTGTACTCTCTGTGGACAAGGAAACTTTTCAATTCTTCCTTTCCTTATCTCGTTTTTATTGTTGGTTAGCTTACAAAAGTAACTCATTGTTAAAAAAATTTTAATCTGTGAAAGTAAAAATGCTCTGTGATCTCACTCTCCAGCAGTAAGTTAACAATTTAGGGTATTTTTTTCCCAGGTTTTCTACTAAATGTATGTAAACATTTGTTGTTGGTGGTGATGGTTTTGGTTTTACAAAAATAGCATATTTTTGTGACTTTTTTCTGCTTGCCTATATATCTTGTGTATCTTTCCAGTTGAGTGTATAGATCTACCTTGTTTTTGTTGTTGCTGTTTGTTTTGAGACAGGGTCTTGCTCTGTGGCCCAGGCTGGAGTGCAGTGGTGCAAATCACGGCTCACTACAGCCTCAACCTCCTGGGCTCAAGTAATCCTCCTGCCTCAGCCTCCCAAGTAGCTAGCACTACAAGCACAGACTACAATGCCTAGCTAATTTTTCCAGGTTGTTTTTTTTTTTTTTTTTTTTTGTAGAGATGGGGTCTTGCCTTGTTGTCTAGGCTGGTGTCAAATTTCTGGGCTAAAGCAATCCTGCCTCAGTCTCCCAAAGTGCTGGGATTACAGATGTGAGCCACTGCACCTGGCCTATGTTGTTCTTACTGGTTATATAGAGTTCTGTTAAATTATTTAACCCATCCAGTGAATAAACATTTCTTTTTTTTTTTTTTGAGACAGCCTCTCACTGGTTGCCCAGGCTGGAGTGCAGTGGCGCAATCATGGCTTACTGCAGCCTTGCCCTCCTGGTTTCAAATGATCCTCCTATCTCAGCCTCTCAAGTAACTGGGACCACAGATGTGCACCACCATATCTGGCACTTTTTTTTTTTTTTTTTTTGGTAGAGATGGGATCCTAGTATGTTGCCCAGGCTGGTCTCAAACTTCTGGGCTCAAGCAATACTCTCAACTCAGCCTCCCAAAGTGCTGAGATTATAGGCATGAACCATGGCGCCTGGCCAAGGAAACATTTCTTATTCATTTTCACCCCTCCTCTTTCTTTATTCCCATGTACAATTTATTTGCTGAGTTCTGCTTAAGCTGTGGCCTCTGCTTTTATTAAGACCCTGTAGCTTTTGATAATGATAGAAGACAGGGCATTCAGAGATAGCGCTGAGCCCAGGGCTGGGCTGGACACTGAAGCAGGAGGCTGAGGTAGCTACTTCAGGCAGAAACCCTGAAATCCTAGGTACTCTGAGTCCCTGCTGGATATTAACTAGCTTGTAAGACCTCCCTTGCCTTGCCTTTGCTCAGGTACATGTATTGGACTGACTGGGGTGCGAGCCCCAAGATTGAACGAGCTGGCATGGATGCCTCAGGCCGCCAAGTCATTATCTCTTCTAATCTGACCTGGCCTAATGGGCTAGCTATTGATTATGGTTCCCAGAGGCTATACTGGGCTGACGCCGGCATGAAGACAATTGAATTTGCTGGACTGGATGGCAGTAAGAGGAAGGTAAGGGTGGCACTAAAACATCTTTCCCCGGCCTTGACAGCCTCCAGGATGATACTTTTCGGCTGGCACTGGTACTGATCGGAGCTAAGGGGACCAGCATGGGGCATGTGCTGTTTCTCTGAGGCTGCGGGTGCTGTCCAGAGCTTGGGGGCAGGGGTGGGAAAGGGCTACTGGTTGATGATGAAAAGACTTGTGTGGATTATGAGCTGGGGATGTAAATGCACAAACTTTCCTGTGAACCAGCACAACTATTGCTTGTTAATTACCAGTTGCACTGTGGGCCCATGATTGATCTCTTTTTGTTTTTATTTTGGTATAATTTCAAACTTAAAGAAAAGTTGCAAGAACAGGTAAAAAGAATACATAAATAAAATTTTGCGGCTGGGCGCGGTGGCTCAAGCCTGTAATCCCAGCACTTTGGGAGGCCGAGACGGGTGGATCACGAGGTCAGGAGATCGAGACCATCCTGGCTAACACCGTGAAACCCCGTCTCTACCAAAAAATACAAAAAACTAGCCAGGCGAGGTGGCGGGCGCCTGTAGTCCCAGCTACTCGGGAGGCTGAGGCCAGAGAATGGCATAAACCCGGGAGGCGGAGCTTGCAGTGAGCTGAGATCCGGCCACTGCACTCCAGCCCAGGCGACAGAGCGAGACTCCGTCTCAAAAAAAAAAAATTTTTTGCCACATTTGCTTTATCATTCTGTTTCGGTACACACTATTATTTTTTGGAGCTGTCTAAGATTAGAGTGCAGACAGCCTACCCTTGACTCCAAACTATTCCTGTGCACATTTCCTAAAAGCAAGGATGTTGTCTTACATTACCACAGTACAACGATCAAAATCAGGAAATTTAACATTGATCCAATATTACTGCCTTTTTTTTTTTTTTTTGGTTTTTGGTTATTTAGAGGTAGGGTCATGCTCTGCCACCCAAACTGGAGTGCAATGGTGCGATACTGGGTCACTGCGCCCTCGACCTCCTCGGATCCTGAGTAGCTGAGACTACAGGCATGAGGCATAACGCCTGGCTAGTTTTTTTTTTTTTGGTGGAGACTTCCTGTATTACCCAGGCTAGTCTCAAACTCCTGGCCTCAAATGATCCTTCTGCCTTAGCCTCTCAAAGTGCAGAGATTACAGGCGTGAGCCACCATGCCCAGCCCAATATTACTGTCTAATCATAGTCCTTGCTCAATTTCACTACCGTTTGCCTCAATGATGTCCTTTATAGCTCCCCTCACCTCACTTTTTTTTCTTTGTTAATCTAGGATCAAATAAGGATCACCCATTGTGTTTAGTAATTATGTCTCTTTTAATTTTTATTTATTTATTTATTTATTTATTTATTTATTTTTTGAGACGGAGTCTCGCTCTGTCGCCCAGGCTGGAGTGCAGTGGCCGGATCTCAGCTCACTGCAAGCTCCGCCTCCCGGGTTCACGCCATTCTCCTGCCTTGGCCTCCCGAGTAGCTGGGACTACAGGCGCCCGCCACCTCGCCTGGCTAGTTTTTTTGTATTTTTTAGTAGAGACGGGGTTTCACCGTGTTAGCCAGGATGGTCTCGATCTCCTGACCTCATGATCCGCCCGTCTCGGCCTCCCAAAGTGCTGGGATTACAGGCTTGAGCCACCGCGCCTGGCCTATTTATTTATTTTTAGACACTCACTCTGTGGCCCAGGCAGGAGTGCAGTGCCACAAAGATGGCCCACTGTAACCTCAACCTCCTGAGCCCAAGGGATCCTCCTGCATAGCTGGGACCACAGGCACCTACTACTGCAACCGAGCTACTCAGGAGCCTATGGGTTTGAGGCCACTTGCCTGATTTTTTTATTTTTTGTAGAGATGGGGGTCTCACTTTGTTGTCTAGACTAGTCTTGAACTCCTAGCCTCAAGCAATTCTTCTGCCTTGACCTCCCAAACTGTGGGTTTATAGGCATGAGCCACCACACATAGCTTACTTTTTTTTCTTTTGAGACTGCAGTCTTGGTGTGCTGCCCATGCTGACCTGGGCTCAGGGGATCCTCCCATCTGAGGCTCCTGAGTAGCTGGAGCTGTGCACCACTGGGCCCAGCTAATCTAGTCTCTTTACTCTCTGATCTGGAACATTTCCTCAGCTTTTCTGTGGCTTTCTTGACATTTGCATTTTTTGTTTGTTTGTTTTGTTTTGAGACAGAGTCTTGCTCTGTCGCCCAGACTGGAGTGCAATGGCACAATCTCGGCTCACTGCAACCTCTGCCTCCTGGGTTCAAGCAGTACTCCTGCCTCAGCCTCCCAAGTAGCTGGGATTACAGGCGCCCACCACTACGCCCAGCTACTTTTTCTATTTTTAGTAGAGACAGGGTTTCGCCATGTTGGCCAGGCTAGTCTCGAACTCCTGACCTCAGGTGATCCGCCCACCTTGGCCTCCCAAAGTGGACATTTGCATTTTTTAAAGAGTTAAGTCCAGTTATTTTTTTATAATGTCTCTCAACTTGGATTTATCTAATGTTTCCTTGTGACTGGATTCATAGTGTGCATTTGCAGCAGGAACACTACCCTAAGTGAAGTCACGTCCTTGAGTTCTCAGTGTGTCTCATCAGTAGACACAGGTGTTGGCCTGTTCCATTATTGTGATACTTACTGCCATCGTATGGTTAAGGTAGTGTCCACTATAAAGTTGCTATTTTTTTCTTTTGTACTTAATAAGTAATTTGTACAGAGATACTTTGAGATGATGTGAGTAACAGATGACTTCCAACATATTCCAGTGAAACCATCCCATGACCCTTAGAGCCAGGCACGATCAAGTCACAGATTGATAGAGCAAGGCTCAGAGAGATTTTATAAGTAGCTCTTACTAGAGGTCACACAGTAGGTGTTAGTGGGAGAGCCACTTTCTGAGTCCACAGTGAGCTCTTTACCAATGCTCTGTGCTGTCAGACTTTGTTGAAGATGACACAGTGTTGGGGCCCTGGCAGGTGCTGATCGGAAGCCAGCTCCCCCACCCATTTGGGCTGACCCTCTATGGAGAGCGCATCTATTGGACTGACTGGCAGACCAAGAGTATACAGAGCGCTGACCGGCTGACAGGGCTGGACCGGGAGACTCTGCAGGAGAACCTGGAGAACTTGATGGACATCCATGTCTTCCACCGCCGCCGGCCCCCAGGTGAGCAGCCCTTGGCTCGCATTGGCTTCTCCTTGTCCCTCCTATGCCCTAACCCTCCCCATTGAACGTCCCCTCCTCTCTACCCAGTGTCTACACCATGTGCTATGGAGAATGGCGGCTGTAGCCACCTGTGTCTTAGGTCCCCAAATCCGAGCGGCTTCAGCTGTACCTGCCCCACAGGCATCAACCTGCTGCCTGATGGCAAGACTTGCTCACCAGGTGAGTGAAAGCATCACAGATCTAGATGCAGCCTCTCTGGGAGGGAGCAATGACTCTCTTCCTTCCTTGCAGATGGGCTCCAATGTGGTCTGAGAAACCATGAGTCCTGCTGCTTCTAGAGGCCCAGCGGAGAGACTCGCGGCTTTTAGAAAAGGGGAGGGGCCTGGGGAGAGGCCCTTGGAAGCAGATAGAAAGGACTGGAGGCAGGGTCCACCTAGTTCTTATGATGTCTTCATGCATATTAGATAAAGTTGCTCCTTTCTCAAGACACTTTCCTCTCATCTCTTAGTACATTGTCATAATATACTGATTTGGTTGGAATAAGATACTTTTGGCTGGGCACGGTGGCTCACACCTGTAATCCCAGCACTTTGGGAGGCCGAGGCAGACAACTCACTAGAGGTCATGAGTTCAAGACCAACCTGGCCAACATGGTGAAACCTCATCTCTACTAAAAACACAAAAATTAGCCAGGCACAGTGGCACGTGCCTGTAATCCCAGCTACTTGGGAGGCTAAGACAGGAGAATCGCTTGAACCCAGGAGGCAGAGGTTGCAGTGAGCAGAGATCACGCCACTACACTCCAGCCTGGGCAACAGGGTGAGACTCTGTCTCAAAAAAAAAAAAAAAAAAAAAAAAAAAGACACTTCTAACTGCCTAAAATTGGTATAATAAAAACAGAAATGTATGATATCTACAATGTCATGGTACCCTCCCCCTTAGATGTGCCACTTTTGTGAGTATACAACCTATGTGACAACCTTATTGGAGGGTCCCAGAAGCAGTACCTGGCTACCCAGATGTTGGAAGTCAAGGTTTTTCCCTAGGACATGCTGCAGGGCAGGCTGCATTTGAACTCTAACCTCCCTGGGAATTTGAGTGAGAAAGCAGCTGTGAACTGTGCCTGCCAGGTTGTGAGTAGAGCCCACTGGGGTCCCTTTATTCCCTTTCTTTTTTTCTCTTTCTTAATCTTCATGGTAAAGGGTCCATCAAAGAGAGCCACTTTCGTAATGTTAATAAACAGGCATTATTTATGAATATGTGTGAGACCTAATGGTAAGTGCTTCGTGTACATGATCTTTTAACCCTTACAGCCACCCTATTATTGTCCCCATTTTATAGATAAGAAAACTGAGGCTTAATAATTTAGGCTGAGAGTGGTGCCTCACGCCTGTAATCCCAGCACTTTGGGAGGCTGAGGTGGGCAGATGCTTGAGACCAGCCTCGGCAATATGATGAAACCCCATCTCTAC